>NW_012267274.1:1019250-1042480 GCF_000151885.1 Dipodomys ordii
TGTTTTTGTTTTATTCAGTGTGTGTGGGGGGGGGGGGTATGTGTGTGTGTGGGGGGGACTCTGAGGGCTCCTGATACACAGGCCACCCCGGGGACACAAACATCTGCCACCAAGCCTGCTCTTGTCCGCACAGTGGCAGCTTGTGCCTGTCCAACCCCCCCAGCACAGGCTCCGGGCGTCTCCCGGGAGTTTGTGGAGCTCCTGTACCCCGGGGATCCCTGGAGCTGAGCCTGACTCACGGTTGCTGTGTGGATTCGATGAAGGGCAACGCTGAGAGGCAGCTCTGTCTGCCAGCGTTTACTGTTCATCTCTTCTGGTGCTTTCCTCCTAGGTACCTGCTGTGTGTTCCTATTCTGCAAAGCTCACAGAGAAGGGAACCTACCCAGCCCCCAGCAAAAGGCCTATTTTCACCCTTGGTGGACTCTTGACCATCACTCCCGTAACAATGGGCTGGGCAGGGAGCAGGTTCCCGCAGTGCAGGTGGCCACGGCGTGCTTGGGACAGGCTGGCTGGCCACGGAGATGGCAGATGCGTACCTCTCTCAGCAGAGGTACATCGAGCCTGTTATTTGGGTACTGATCATGAATTTCTGCAGAGGAAATGAGACCCTGTCTCCATAGTTTCTGTTAACTGGTATTATCTCCAGAAATCACCAGCAGGCTTAGGAAGACTGACCTAAAGTCTATTCATCCAAGCCCAGCCTTCCAGAGAGTCTCCAAGTCTGCATTTCATGCTCGTATTGTGTCTATGCCTATCACATTTTGTGTGATGGATTGAAATGAGGAACCATTGAGATAATAGCTCTGAAATTTCAAATATATTAATTTTGAATCTATGGTAGGAGTGAATACCAAATTGCTTTCCCCAGATGTATTATTACATAATGCATATGAGATTGGATTAGGAAATAATTGTCCCCACCCTCATGATTAATCAAAAGGTATCATAATCTTAAATGGCAAATGCCTAAGCACAGGCTTCCAATTCAATTTTAAGCATTTCAAAGCCTGAGGGTATTTGCTGGGTTTTTTCTTTTAGTAATGACATTTTTTTTTCTGTTGCCCAGTTCCTATTTTCTAAATCAGTAAAAACCTACTGGACATGACTTGGGGGTTGGCAGGAAACTAATTGAAATGATGTTTGATGTGAAGTCAACATTATGGAAAAGCAGTAAAGACACAAAGTTCAGGACAGAAGCTCTGGGTCCACAGACAGGGAGAGGCCTGGCCCACGGCGCCTACATCCTCGGCCTGCTATTTTTAAATAGCCAATCAAAGCCACTGAAGTACTGCTCATGGGGAGGTAGAATAAATCTCCACGTCCCAAAAGGTTCTTAAATTATTCACCGTGCTTATGACTTCTCTTCTGAAGGGAGATTATCCCTTTTAATTGGAAACCTTCTATTATTTGTGCCTGGAATGTTTGAAAGAACAAGTTGAGGAACAACTACTATTAATAGCCGGCTGCCAGGGAGCATCATAAAGGCCGGGTGGGTGGAAGCTATTCATCGTGAGGCGCGTTCGCCCGGCATCGTCATTAATCGCGCACCACACCCGCAGCCCGCGCGGCCCGGCTCGCCTTCATGTCTCGTCAGGAGCCGTGTAATGTCGCCCCTCTCTCTCCTCTCTTTCTTCAGGCAGCCCTGCTGTTTCTTCTGCAATGCTGGGAGGTGAGCCGGCCATGCTTCCACAGAGGGCTGGCCACCAAGGCTGGTGCACGGGGACTTATGTCTGCATCCATTGCTGCGCTTCATCTCTGGAAGTCAGTCCCGGCCTGGAACAACAGTGTGAGCCAAGAAGAGAGCTCTGCCTGTTAGCAGCGTTGCTCCCGTCCAGACAGGGCTGGTCTCAGGTAGCCGGGGTCTCCTCAGCATCTCCTGTGCGTGCTCCTTATGGACAGGGGAATCTTGCAGCTCACGCTCAGAAGAGGGGCTGGGCCGGGAGGGCAGCACGCTCAGGGCGGCTGCGGGGACTGCGCTGGAGTGAGCCCCTCAGTGCACCCCGCTCAGGGCCGGCCCGGCCAGAGCCACGGCAGGTGGCAATGGGTGGACAGATAGGAAGTTCCAGGCCCGCTCAGCAGGCCCTCGTACGCGACGCCACCAATGCCAGCTGGTGTCACACAGCTTCCGGATGCTGATGGGAAGAGCTGTGTTCTTCCTCCTCTCGTCTCTCCTGTCCCCCACCCTGCGGCCATCATACAGAACACACGGCGTCTCCCTGGTGACAGCCTCTCCTCCCCCTCAGACACCTTTCCCCAGAGCAGGGTGCCACTTCCACCACGGGGAAGGGCACTCACTCCCGTGTGTGCGTGGAGTCTGCCGGCACCAAGCGGTGTGGGCTGTGGGCTGAGGCCAGTGGGCCGCCCCATGGCAGCCTGCATGCTGCCAGAGCCCATCCCCGGAGGCCCGCCGGCCCCGCCTCCTCCTGCGCTCAGCTCCCTGCACCGGCCAAGTGCTGAGCACAGGCCAGTGACCGCTCAGAGGCCCGCGGGGCTGGAGACCTTGCCCGGTCCGCAGCACTGTCAGGACTCTCACGGAGGCTGGCAGGGGTGACACTGCCCCAGGGCGCGATTTTCCTCAGGAACGACTCCCCTTGAGTCACGAAGGGCGCGATGCCGGGTTCGAAAGGAATGTTCACCTGAGCCAACAGGGAGGCATGTTGGATGTAATTATCCCATCCTCTCCATACTACAATTACTACTTTAAAACTATTCCTGCATCTGTCGATGAAAGTTTTCTTGAGATACAACTTACCACCCTGGCTTTAAAGGGCACAATATGACGGCTCTCAGCACCTTCACAGATGCGTGGAACCGTCAGCACGGTGTACTCGCGGACAGCCACTCTGCTCCTCTCCCCGCCCCTCACTCAGCTCCCTCAGCCTCTGCAGAGCTTCCCTGCCCTGACAATTCAACCAAAGCAATCAGACAGCACGAAGGCCTCTGTGCTTGGCTTCTTTCATTTTGTCTGTTTTCAGGGTTTCTTCTTTTCCCAGGACGCATGATATTCCGTTGTATACATTTGTTGAGTTACATTTGGCATTTGGGCTGTTTCCACATTTAGCCACGAAGGGCAAAGCGGCTAAGGAGCTTTGCAAGAGTGTTTTCATTTCTCCTGGGTGTGCCCTTGCGTGGGGGCCCAAGTGAGAACTCCTCGCTCTGACTTCCCCCAGCGCCATGGGGTTCTCACTCTCTGTAGGCACCTTTTCCACAGGTGTTACATCATCTTCTTGCTGGGTGGGCAGGGAGCGCGCGTGGCTTTAACTTGCATTTCTCTGATAGCTAATCATGTGAGCATATTTCCATGTGCTGATTCACCTTTAGTACATCGACTCAGGAGAAATGTCTATTCATATCCTTTTCAACTTTTAACTGAAATATCTGTCTTTTTTCATATGTGCATAATTTTATTGTTATTAAAGTGTTGTGTTGAGAGGTTATAGTTTCATAAGTCATGTAATAAGTATAATTCCTTTTGGGCAATGTCACTCCTTCCTTCATTTTTCCCCAGTGTAGTATTTTTCCTTTTAAAAGTTGTATTAATTGTAGGCCTTTGATCTACTCTCAGTTAAGTTTTGCGTGTATTTTGAGGTGAAGTTCTACCTTTGGTCTGCTCTCAGTTAAGTTTTGCATGTATTTTAAGGTGAGGTTCTGCCTTTGTTTCTTTGCACATGACCATTGGCTGTCCCAGTGCTACTTGTGGAAGATGTCATTCCTTCCTTAGTTAATTTCCAAGATTTAATTGGACATAAATGCATTGGTTTACTTTGAATCAGCCACACGATTCCACTGATATATATGTGCATGGTTTACAGTATTACACTGATTCAGTACACACGCCTCAGCAGTAAGTTTTGAAAGTAGAAATCGTGAGTCCACCAACGTTCTTCTCATCTTTTGAGACTTTAGGGCATCCTGGGTGCCCGTGTGAATTTCAGAAATAACTTGTTAATTTCTACAAAGACGAGACTGGAATTTGATAGGAATTGTGTTAATCTACAGACCAGTTTGGAGATACTGGGATTGTGTCATTGGGCTTTTCACTACTAGGCAAAATGCTTGAGAAAAACGATTTGAAAGGAGGGTATCAGTCCATGATTACTGGTCCACTGCTGTGGGGCTATGGTGGGGCAGAGCATCATGGGAAACAGGTGAGGCAGAGCAGAGCATCCTGGGAGAAAGTGTGGTTATGCAGAGCATCCTGGGAGACAAGTATGGTAGAGCCCAGCATCTTGGGAGAAGGTGTGGCAGAGCAGAGCATCATGGGAGATGAGTGTGGCAGAGCAGAGCATCATGGGAGACGTTGTGGTAGAGCAGAGCATCATGGGAGAAGGTGTGGCAGAGCAGAGCATCATGGGAGATGAGTGTGGCAGAGCAGAGCATCATGGGAGATGGGTGTAGCAGAGCAGAGCACATGGGAGATGGGTGTGGCAGAGCAGAGCATCATGGGAGATGGGTGTGGCAGAGCAGAGCATCATGGGAGATGGGTGTGGCAGAGCAGAGCATCATGGGAGAAGGTGTGGCAGAGCAGAACATCATGGGTGATGAGTGTGGCAGAGCAGAGCATCATGGGAGAAGGTGTGGCAGAGCAGAGCTGCCTAAGTTTTCATGTAGTGCAACAACACTGTGGATTTTAGAGAGCTAGCCTCCCTCTCTTGTTATCTCAGTTTCTAAGTATCACATCTTCCTTAGGTTCTTATAGGTAGAATTGTGTTCTTAGTCTCACTGCTTCTGTATGGAAACCAAACTGATCTTTCAAGTTTGCCTTTGTATCTTGCAGTTTTACTGAACTCACTTATAAATTCTAGTAATGTCTGGCTTTGAAGTAGAAAGTCATGTCCCCTGCAAACAGCCTTCTTGCCTTGAAATCTGAGAGTCTGTTATTTCCTTTTCTTGCCTAATTGCTCTGGCTAGGACTTCCAGTACCAGGCTGTGTAGAAGTGAATAGAACAGGACATCTTTGCTCTGTTCTCATTTTAGTGGTAACTTTGAGCATTGTGTAATTAGTTCTGGAGCTAGCTGTGAGTTTATGACAGATCCTTTATTAGCTTGAGAAACATATTTTCCCCCCATGGTCCATTGTACACTTCTTCTGGTACATGGCTGGGCATAAGTTATGAGTCAAGCTAAGACCTAGTGTCCCTGGTGAACTGATCAAGATTAACTACTGACCACCAGACATTCACCTTCAGAATTTCCCTAAATTCACAGTTTGGGGCTGCAGAAACCAAATTATTTGCTTATACCAGAGAACATGTGTTTCAGAATATGTTGGTTCCTACATCTCTTTTCCCACAGCATCCTATTATTATTATTAGTTTTAATTTCCTTGAGCAGCTATTTCTGTAGACACACCACACAGGGGCTCTGAGGAGGCGGGGGGGGCTGAGTCCAGTGAGGCCGCTCAGAGCCCCAGTGCTTGGAATTCGCTTCCACCCTTCCTCACTCACAAGTTCACATGATGGGAAATGAGCCGTGTTCAAAATGCCTGTAATGTGCCAATCTGAGCAGGCAACAAAGCCATCTGCCCGATGAGGTGGCGTGGCTCTTCACTGAAGCGCTTCAGACTCTGAGGCAGTCATGGGCCTGTAACTGGGAAACACTAAGTCCAGTCTGGACCTAAACTCATGCAGAATTCAATGAGCACCTTGAAGCAAGGGCATTGTCCTTATAAACTGATTGTCGAATTAAAACTCATTTGTACAACTACTGAAAAATAATGAACACTAAATAAATAAGAGAAAGGGATTGTTCACCAGGGCGCACGGCGGGCCTCACACCAGCACCTGGCATATGAGCTGCTGCTGAGGAAGATGGCTCCACTTCGACTAGGGACCACACCTTGGGAGCAGTCGGGAGCCACTGCGGGACGGGCAGCCTGCTCTCTCTTCTGTGGGCTGGGCGGCCTGCTCTCTCTCCTGCAGGGGCCTGGCAGCCTGCTCTCTCTTCTGCAGGGGCCTGGGCAGCCTGCTCTCTCTTCTGCGGGCTGGGCAGCCTGCTCTCTCTCCTGCGGGACGGGCAGCCTGCTCTCTCTCCTGCGGGACGGGCGGCCTGCTCTCTCTCCTGCAGGGGCCTGGGCAGCCTGCTCTCTCTCCTGCGGGACGGGCAGCCTGCTCTCTCTCCTGCGGGACGGGCGGCCTGCTCTCTCTCCTGCAGGGGCTGGGCAGCCTGCTCTCTCTCCTGCGGGACGGGCAGCCTGCTCTCTCTCCTGCAGGGGCTGGGCAGCCTGCTCTCTCTTCTGTGGGCTGGGCAGCCTGCTCTCTCTTCTGTGGGCTGGGCAGCCTGCTCTCTCTCCTGCGGGACGGGGTTCCAAGGTGTGCAGCGGAGGCCCAGGCAACCCCACAGCGTGAGTCTCCCTTCAGTTTCCTTGTTTTAGAATGCTTGCCTGGATTGAGAAGTCGACCACAGAGGGCTCAGGGAGCTTTGGGCTTCTTGGTGTAAGACAGGACCCTGGAGGTGCACTGAAGCCTGCTTGGGTGGCACGCGTGTGTGCGCGCAGGTGTGCACCCACTGTACACACACAGTTATAAGGCATACACACCCATGGATATGAACACCTTTCACAAGCACACAGGCACACACATGCATGAACACATACACACGGACATACATCACACATGTGTGTGGATATATAAACACATGTATCCACATGCATATACAATACACTCTTTTGCCCCCAAATGCACACATCCACAGACTACATAGACTTATTTATCACATGTGTACACACATGCAAGAATGTACCCATCATAGGTCAAGTGTGTCTTTACATCCAATATGACACAAGTAATTTGTTACTGGACAGTAACGCAGGTAGGTGGCGTGGCTCACACCTGTATTCCAGGTTACTTGGGAGGCAAATAAGTGGTGGTGGGAGGTGGGGATCAGGGTTTGCGGCTAGCTTGGACATGCCAGTTCCCAAGACTTCATGTGTGCGATGGCTGGGCACGGTGGGACATGGCTGACATAAGCAGTGTTACACACTTGCCATCCCCGGTGACACAAGAAACACAGAGAGGATCACACCCAGGCTGGCATGGGCACAGAGACCCTGTTTTGAAAATAACTAAGGCAAAAGGGGCTGGAGGCATGGTTCAAGCGGTAGAGCACCTCCCTACCAACTGTGTGGCCCTGAGTTTAACCCCAGTAACACACAGTGTTTACACACAGTGTTTACACACAATGTGGCTTTCATGTTCCTGTGTTTTTCACATGGGAGCAGGAGGAGCTCATGGTTCAGAACAGTACAGGAAACTGAGGGGCGCCATCTTCATCCTGCCCTGCAGCGGAGAGGTTTCGGCTGCATGTCTTCAGCAGGGGCAGGTGTGGTCGGGATCTGGTGCTGGTCCTGGCTGGTGACGTTCATGGTCATTTTCAATGGCTGCACGTCTTCAGCAGGGGCAGGTGTGGTCAGGGTGTGGTGCTGGTCCAGGGGCAGGTGTGGTCGGGGTCTGGTGCTGGTCCTGGCTGGCCCTTGCCCTCACTGGGTGGACAGGAAGGGTGTTGGGAATGCTGTGTGAGGAGGAGACACACAAGGTCTGTGGGGCAGGAACAGCAGAGTGCTGGGAGGGTCAGGGAAACTGCTGAGCTGGTAGTGGTGTGAAAGGATCGCTAAGGCCTGGGTGCTGGTGTTCATGCTTGGTGTCTGTCCCTTCGAACCTGCACCTGCGCTCTATTAGCTAATCAGGACCGGTCTGAACACGGACATTAAAGCTTGTTTTCCAAGTTCACTTCTGATAGGCAGACTCAGTCTGTGGATGTTTTTCTTTGGACAATCTTCCGGGTCCTGTGGCTGGTTCCAACACTTGATCCTTGCCATCTGTCTGATTTCTCAGCTCACCAACTTGCCCAGCTGTTTTCCCTCCCAAATCACTTTTTAGAAAATTGGCAGATAATTTATTTTTCTTTTAGAACGCTTTTTGTCAAAATCTAGGTCAGCCTGTGAGCGTGATATTTATGTGGCCATTTCCTGTCAGGATGAAGATGGCGGTGAGATTTAGTAGGGCCGCCTGGTGGAGCTGCCCAGAAGGGTCTGTAGCCACTCTTCATGTCAGGAGTGCCATCCTCACCTTCCTGGGCCCCTGCCTTCCTCTGCCTGTGCTGAACAAGTATTATTATATATCTAAGAGTCATGTCCACTCATCGAAATTTCACACTGTGAAACTGTCATAATGAACCTCCCTTGTAGACTAACTATGCTACAAAGAAGCTGCTTAACCAAGTTTTTCCACTAGCCGTTGTTATATATGTTTAGTTCCTTTAACTTAATTTTAGAAAATTAATGGAGGAAAATAGCAATGACTTTGAAGTGACACCTTTGTTTGCATTAATATATATGTCCTGTGTTGTATGTGTAGGTGGTATGAATGCATTGTGTGTTTTTTGTATTGTGCTGTGCATGTGTGTGTGTATCTCCGTGGATACACAGTCATCCTTGGTACCCTTGGAGGTGTGTTCTAGGACTTCTTACAGACGCTAGAATCTGCAGCCGCTCAAGTGCCAGGATACAATGGCAGAACATCCGTGTGCAATTACACAGCGCCTCCCACGCACTTTAAATCATCTCTAGGTTACTTCTGACACAAACCAGGTGTAAATGTTCTGTAAGTAGCGGTTAAACTGTGTGGCTGCCCATGTTCAATTTTTTTTGAGTATTGCTTATTCTTAGTTGTTGAATCTGAGGGTGCAGAAGCCATGGGTACAGAGGACTGACAAGTTAAACTGGCAAAAAAAAAAAAAACAACCAAAAATCATACTCAGTATCATGACATCAAACCAGAATTAAAAATGAATCTTAAATGAGGATAAGATCTTTATTATTATTTTCTTAGTGTGATCATATTACATGCAGGAGAGGATTTTAACTGGATAATTATAATCGATAAATCTGGTGAAAACTGTCATTATTATAATTTTATTCTATTCTCTTAATTTTATTTCAGCATTAATATTTCATAGTTCTCTGACTTTAATTGATGGTTCAGTGCCATCATAAATTTGACACTATCATCTAAGGAAACAAAATAAATTTGATATTCAAAACAACCTCAGCAGATGAAGGGCTCAGTGGTGTGCTCTCTGGACCGAGTGATTCTGTCAGCAACACTTACTAGTTCATTTCAAGGGGGCACTTATAGACAATGAGCATCTGTTAATTTATAAAATAGAAATCAGCATCTACTTCAGTATCTTCAATGATGATAAAGGCCTTCCTGTGTTATATCACCCTGGAGGAGACACAACTATAACCTGGCAGTGTCAAAGTCCCACAAGTTTATGAAGAGAGTGGTATCATCGAGGCTTGCTTCTTACCGAGAGGTGGATGGATGTGTTCAATAAGCACTGCTGAGTTCCTAAGTATCCCTATATATATCCATTCATCCGTCCACATATCTCTTCCACCTACCCATTCTATACATCCACTTGTCCCCCTATTGATCCATCCCTCTACCTATCCATCTATTTACCTATCCACCCATCCGTCCATCTATCCATCCATCTATCCATCCACCTGTCCCATCCATCTATCCCTCTACTTATCCATCCATCTATCCATCCACCCATCTGCCCATCCATTCATCCTCCACTCCTCCCTTCCATCTACCCATTCTATCCATCTACACATCCATCCATCCATCCATCCATCTCCTCACTTATCCCTTCCATCTACTCATTCTATCCATACTCCTAACCATTCATCCATCAACCCATCCATCTATCCATCTATCCATATATCCATTTACCCATCCACCCAATCATCCTACACCCCATTCCATCCATCCATTCACTCATCCATCCACATATCCCTTCCATCTAGACATTCTATCAATCCATCTACTTCTCCACTCATTCCATCCATCAAACCCATTCCATCTGTCTCCCATCCACCCATCCATCCACCCATCCATCCATCCATCCATCCATCCATCCATCCACCCACCCACCCTCCCATTCATCCAGCCACTCATCCATCTACTACACCCCATTCCATCCATCCATTCACTCATCCATCCACATATCCCTTCCATCTAGACATTCTTCTTCTTTTTGGGGGGGGGTCTGGTCGTGGGGCCTGAACTCTGGGCATGGGCACTGTCCCTCAGCTCTTCAGCTCAAGGCTAGCACTCTACCACTTGAGCCACAGCACCACTTCCGGCTTTTTTCTTTTTGCTTATGTGGTGCTGGGGAATCAAACCCAGGGCCTCAGGCATGCAAGGCAAGCGCTCTACCACTGAGCCACCTTCTCAGCCCCTCCATCTACACATTCTATCTGTCCCCCATCCTCTATACGCCCATCCACCCATCTTGTGCCCAAGGCGCCTGACTCTTATGGGTAGCTTTGTAAATACGGTTGCTCTGCCTTCTTGTTTTGCCCATCCAAGGAGAACAATAAACCTTCAAGGATATTTATACCCTAGGTGCCTTCCCCCAGGGTCCTTCTTCTTCCCTCCTGGCCAGCACTGCCCAAATAAAACAAGTTCAGCAGATACTGTCTTCCTGCTTTCTTATTTCCATATCTGCACACCTGCACAGGGGCCTCTGTTCTCATTCTCCACAACTGCAGGACAGAGTCACACATGGAACGCTGTTCCCCAGGCATGGCCTGCCTCATCTCTCTTTTAGGGAGGTTTTCATAGCGGGAAGAGTTCCGTTGATTGCACTAGCTGGCTATTTCCAGAAAGGCTGTCCCTTCACACTTCCTCCTGTTATTTGCACTGGCCGCCTATAGAGCAACAAAATGGAAGATCTTTGAAAAAACACCAAAGCGTTTAATTTCACTGAGATCAAACCTCAGTCACAACCCCGCATTTCTTAGCATCTTTTTGGAGCTTGTGTATCTTGAGATGAACAGAATCATCTTAGACCTATTTTACTTATGTCCTCATCTCCAAAATAGGTTTTTAAACACCAGCAGTTAGGGAGCATATTTTCCTCCATATGTGTCAAATACACCATGCAAATCAAATATTATGTGTGAGGCACATTCTGTCCCAGAACAGGTCTCGTTGAACCTCGCTTCGAGGACCTTCTCATCACAACAGACACGAGCATCCGCGTGCCAGGGACGGAGACCTCTGGCCGAGGCTTCTCAGCCGAGCAGAGGACAGACCACGTGTGTCAGATGCCGTGAAGCTGGGCTCGGGTGACCCAGGCTCAGAGCCACCACTGCACTGCACTGTCCTCGTGAGTAAGGTAAGCCAGCAAGAAGCAATGACACGTGACCATGGAATAACTTTAGGATTTTTCCCTTTGCATTTCTCAAAAACGGAATTTCTGCTCTACTGCGTCCACTCCCGGGAGAATCAGTCCGGCTTCACCCAGTTAAATGGAGTCTACTGAGAAGCCTTGGTGTGCACGCGATCTGTGTGAGCCATAGATGCAACACAGCCCACAGGGACCCATGTCCACCCCGGGGCAGTCCGGAGGGCCTGGCCATTCCCAGTCCTAGAGCTTGGCTTCTGAGAAGGGACCCGGCAGCCCCTGCGGCAGGTAGGACAGTAGGGTGACATTCTCTCCTGAAAGGGCAGCCCTTGTATCCACAGCACGCTGGTGGCTTGGGGGGGCGGGGGAGCGACACAGTGCTGTGTGTGGAAGGGAGGAGGACCAGCGCTCTTGCCTAGAGCCCACAGGGCCACCGGCGTCAGTGCCAGGAGCCAGCGCCTGGCCACAGGATGCCCCGGGAGGATGTGGACCATCCACTAAGCCAGCCACAGCTGGATGCAAGGACCTGCATCGATCAGCTGGTGACGGCCCTGCGCCATTTATGACTGTCCTTGTCTCCCTTAAAGGCTTCTAATCACACGCAGAGCCGTTCACTGTGAGGTGCAATTTGAAAACATGCAGATGAGCACTCTCGAAACAAGGAAAAGGACGGCCCCTCTCTCAGCAGCCCAGTTTAAAGGGGATAACTGGCTCCCACAGGCTGCGACGTGTCCAGCGTCCCTCGCCGACGGCAGCGGCTGGCGCCTGCACCGCGTCCTAGCCCGGAGCTTCAGCAGAGCCCAGGGGACGGTGTCCTCAGCCCGCTGACAGCATCCGAGCAGGAAACTCAAATGTGAGTCCTCGCCTTCTCTGTGGGGGCTTCTGAGCCGCCCTACACTGTTTCTGCTCTTTTCTTCCTTCTGCTGCTGGCTGCTTTTCTCCCAGCCTCTCCTTTATGGGAAGCACAGACACCACCTCTGCTTGGGGCCCAGGAGACGGGGTTTCTGCACTTCACTGAGACCCTGCCCCAGGGCGGGGTGGGGGGGACTCCGGCTGGACTGAGCCCGGCCTCTGGCACTGCCTCCTGAGGGCACTTGGTTTAACAGGCGTGGACCTTAGGACCGATGGGCAGAGCGCTGTGGCGATTGTTCATGACTGTTCATCATTCCCAGCCTTCGGTGGCCGTGTCCCGTCAGTGGCAGAGGGAAGTGAGAAGCACGCGTGTTTGAAGTGCCGTCTCTGGCATGGACTCCCGCTTAGCAGGTCTGTGTCCAGCCACAGATCCAAGGTCGCTGTCAGACACACAGACGTGGCTGCGTTTGCAGAGCAGACACAAATCCACAGCCAGCGAGGGGTTTGAACTCAGCAGCAAGGGTGGTACTTGTGGGAATAAATGTGCAATTTATTCTAATTGGTGTCATTTAACTGTCATTTGACTATTGGCAAAACAGATCTCTTTGGTAAATGTTCCACCGTAATCTTCTTGACAGTTTAACAATCACAGATGGGCGCTCCGCAGCACCTCCGCTCGTTAGAGAGCCGTCGTCCCAACCTCTGGGCTCTTCCTGACCGCAGGGGCGTCGCGTGGCACTGACCGACGCGTGGGGGCCACTGGGGCGGGGTTGCTGGCTGAGGGGGGCTGACAGTGGGCTGCATTCATTTGCGTAGTTATCCAGTGATAATTACACTTGAAGGATAACGCCGTTCTTTTCGCTTTAGCCATGTGGCGGCCGAGCGAACATGATGTGTGACACGTGGTATTTGAAGCCAAGCACAAGTCTCAGATTTATTTAGGTCACAGTGAGGTTAATAATTAATGTGGCCGGGCGCTGCTGATTTGAGAAGTTCTGAAGGACTTGTTCACTTTGCTTCAGACACTTGATATTCTAGGCTGGCTCTCGGATTCCTCGTCTCTGATGAGCTCCACTCTCCAGAGCGCTAATCATGTCAGCTGGTGAAAGGCGGCTGTGTTAGAAACAAACCCCACGCGCAGGCACCAGACATGGCTCCTCCCTGCCGCAGACACAGACAGCGGCTGCAGACGCACACACCTGCTCCCCTGGGGCAGAGCCGGTCACCCTCGCCCCGTGGCGCTAGCGGGAGGAGAGACATTGTCACAGACACCCCTCCATAAACAGGTTAAACGGGGTATTCAGCACAGCCCTGTGTTATAGGGAAGTGGTACACTCAGCAGAAAGGTCCAGCACTTGCGATAAAACGCATCCAGCCCAGCCCTGCCTGTCAGAGGCGGGTGACTTTGGCAGGCGGCTGGGCCTCACCATGCGCATGCCCACTGCGCCCCCACTCCTCCCTCAGCTCCTCAGGACCTGAGGCTGGGCACCAAGCCCCTCCCGCAGGCCGCCCGGGCTGTCTCCATGGACACCCTACTACCGCCACTCTGAGGTGGGAGGTTCAAGCTCAAGGTGCAGATGCTGAAATCCTCCGGCCGTCTACTGGCGGCTCCTGGCTGTGTCCTTGCGTGGCTCTGCCTGGGTCGGGAGCTGTGGAGAGAGGTTTCGTGCCTCTTCCTCTTATTATTATTTTTTTTTTGGTCCGGTCTTGGGGCTTGAACTCTGGGCCTGGGCGCTGTCCCTCAGCTCTTCAGCTCAAGGCTAGCGCTCTACCACTTGAGCCACAGCGCCACTTCCGGCTTTTTTTCTTTTTGCTTATGTGGTGCTGAGGAATCGAACCCAGGGCCTCAGGCATGCAAAGCTAGCACTCTACCACTTGAGCCACAGCACCACTTCCGACTTTTTTCTTTTTGCTTATATGGTACTGAGGAATCGAACCCAGGGCCTCAGGCATGCAAGGCAAGCGCTCTACCACTGAGCCACCTTCCCAGCCCCTCATGCCTCTTCCTCTTCTGTGAAGACGGGACTACCATTTGACCTCTCAACCTCCCCCCACCCTTGGCCAGCAGCTCCCCTCCAGCGTGACCCTGGAATGGGGCAGGGAGGGGACTCGCACACTCAGTCCCCTGCAGCTGGAATCGCCCCATTTCATAGAGGAGGAAACTGAGCCCAGAGAGGCTAGTAACCTCACTGCTAATCTAATTACAGGCAAAACTCGTTCTGCCTTTGAAGGACCAAGAACGAAGGGCAAAGAGAACCCGATGCACCCCTGCCCCACCGGGTTTGCAGCTGAGAGTTGGAGAAGGGGTGGGGACAGGCCGCAGCACTGAGAACGTCTGGGGAACGCTGTCCGGGGTGTGTGTCCCCCGTGGTGAGGTGTCCTCAGGATGACCTCTTCAACCCCAGACCCGGCCCATTGCGACCTCATTCCCTGTGTAACTCCGACATTGGGAGGCTTCCACGGCCAAGGAGACCTTTCTGCAGGTGCCTTGGGTACTAAGGAATGACACGGGTGGGCTTTGAGGGCTCCTGCTCCCAGAAGGTCCAGGTCCAAAGGGAAGGACGCCGGGGTTCCGGCCACTGGAGGGGCCTGCGGCCGCGTCCTCAGCGTGCGGTGGGCTCCCCAGGCCCTCAGCACCCCTCTGCAGAGCCAGAGGCCCGAAGAGGGATCAGCCACGGCTGAGGTGTGCAGCGTCCAGAAGGGAGGAGAACTGCGGTCCAGCCGATCATGCCCGCCCCACGCCCTCCGAGGATGAACTCAGAGGGCTGCTGTATGGAAGAGACAGACTTCAGGTTTCCTCAGCAAGTCCTGCAGGCCGGGCCAGGGGCTGAGACCTGTGCTGGTCAGGCACACTTGACTTTGGGAGCTCGGAATGTGACAATATCCTGTGTGTCCTCCAGGGTCTGTGGACAGCGAGGAGTAGACACATTGCTGTCCCCTCCGTCTGTGGACAGCTAGGAGCAGATACATCACTGGCTGTGGACAGCTACACAGAGCCAGCACAGGACTCCTGTAGAGTCCTGGCAGAGAACTCAAAGACTTCTGAACGTGTTTTCACTAGGATTTGAGGCTGGAGTGTGGGGCCAGGCTGTTGGAAACTCGTTGGGATATCCGGTGCTGCCTGGGAATAAGGACAGAAGCTCGAACGGAACCAGCGAGGCAACATTTCTGCGAAGGGGCCTGCGACAGACAGACGGACGGATGGACGGACAGAAAACCAAGTGAGCAAGCATGCTGGGAGGGCCGTGTGCCCAGGTTGCACCGCAGACACCATCCTGCCCTTTGTTTTGATTGAGCGGAATTAAGTTCACAATGTTCCACAGCTGGCAATCAGCCAAAACGAGGACACCTGGCCAACACGCGTCAGAAAAACAATTCTTACTCAGCTGGTGTTCTACCACTTGAGCCACGCCTTCAGATCCCAGAAAAACAAAGTTTACAGCCAAGTGTGCCTTCACTAACATAGCTTTTTTAAGATGGCGTCTGCTCTAAGAGGGTGGCGCTGATATCAAGCAAGTACTTGGACTGAAAAGATTCCACGTCTTACAGGCTCAAAGTCACGAAGTGGGTGGCGACCAGATCACAGCTGTGGTCTCGGGGCTCCTCTGTGGGGCCCCTCCGTGGGGCCCCTCCGCGGGGCCGCGGTTGGCCTCCACTGCCCTCCTGTGAAGGGGCCGTCGGCAGCTGTGTAACACAGCTCTGAGGAGAGAAGACTTCAGCCCACTGCAGGTAAGCCATCGACATTCACGTGAGAAATATGAACAAATGCTGCATTGCAGGACTAGAGACAAGACCAGGGGCTAGAGAGAAAGCCAGGATCACGGAGGCCTTCCGAAAGCCAGGAGCACGGAGGCCTTCCGGGGCAGCATGCACTTCGCCTCTGTCATTGGAGGGACGTTGGCCGGGCTCCGTGCCTGGCCTCTAGAATGTGGTCAGACTCAAAACGCCATCAGTGCCATGTTATCTTCTTGAGAATGTCTCCGCAAGACCCCAGCTGTGCGGGGTAACTGGCAGGCTGGGGGACTGGAGGGCTGTGCTTACTTCAGATGTGTGCCCCGCGCTTCCGTGTGGCTTGAATGTCACTCAGCATATACTTTAGAAGCAATTCATCAGCGCCTAATGGCCAGCTTACCACGACGCATGGCGGGGTAATTATCTGTTTAACTTCTCCAGCTGGCCGCTGCAGATGCAGCTGCTGGCGCCTGGGCAGAGTCATTGCTCACGGAAGGCCGTGGACGGGAGGGGTCCAGGCCCTGCCGGGCGCGATGCCCAGCCCGGCGGTGTGCGGCGGAGGCGTGTGGGGAGGGCCCCACCACGCCAGCTTCCCGGGACAGGTTAGGAGTGGCAAGGAAGGGCGTCTACGTTATAGGGCTGACTCCTGGGGTCCCCATGGCGACGGCAGCCCCATCCTCCTCCCAGAATGGCTGCAGTGGCTCTGGAGACCCACCTCTGACTGAATGGGACCTTGAGGAGCTCGGGCTGGGCTCAGTCTGTGTAATTTTGGAGCAGGAGGCCCCCAGGACACTGGGCCTCGCCCTGCGCTTTCCTCTGGGATATGGGGTCCAGGACCCTTAATTGCCCCAGGGTGCATTTGGAATCCCAGAGCTACTGCCTCCTGCAGAAGGAGACTCTGCCATGGGCGCCAGCCCTCCATCCTGAGTGCCTGAGGGAGAACCAGGGTGCGGGTGTGTGGAGGGGGTGGGGAGAGCCATGGCCTTTTGTGTCTGTGTGTGTGTATGTGTGTGTCAGTTTGCCATTGTGTCGGTGACAATTGGAAAAGCTCTAGGTCACTGCAGGCTAGGGTCCAGTTAGGAGACGGTTTGGCCGTGTCCTTCCCTGTGCTAGGTAATGGTGAGGGACTTCTCGGGTGTGTGCTTAGAGGGACACTGACCCCAAAGTCAGTGGGGATGTGACCTTCAGCTGAGGACGTGATCTTCAGCTGAGGACGTGACCTTCAGCTGAGGACGTGGCCTTCAGCGGGCTGAGGAGTGTGGGGACCCAGAGCAGCTCTGGAGAGACGGTTGTCAGAAAGTGGGCAAGCACGGCTCCTCCCCACCGTACGCTGTGGGACAGACTTGGTTCTGCTCTGCACGGACTCATGCGCTCACTTGGGAAGTGTTTGCTCCAAGGCTGTAATGCAGGTGAACCAATACAGCTGGTTGTGGCTGTACTGCATGGCAGTTTTCATGCCACAGGTCCTTTGAGCGGTGGTCAGTCTCCCTGTGACTCATGCAACCTGGGGACCATGGCCGTGCCTTCTGAGACACGGAGGGTCCTGGAGTCACCCCACCCCTTGCCACCATCCCAGCCCTCCGCCTCTCACAGTCCCTGCCTGGCTATGGCCCCTGCACCTGGCTGCCGGGGGCAGCAGACCTGCGGCCAGGCGGCATCTCAGCGTCCACTCGCCTGCGGCCTTGGCGGAACTCCTGGGCTGCTGCCCTCAGCCCCTGAGCCAGGGCCTAAGGGGCCTCTGGGGCTAAAGTACCCGGTGTTCAGGACCTTTGGAGTCCCTCAGGACAGAGGGACATGTGCCCCTCGGCGGATGGGAGGCTTCAGCTCTGTGGCCGCCCCAGGAGTTCACCCCCCCAGCCTCTGCCACCTTGGGAATGCCGTGACACCCAGCTCCCTGCCTGCCTGCACACCCTCACCAGCCCCCTCCTCCTCCAGTGCAGGGCAGTCATGTGACTTCATTGGGTCCCCTCAGGGGACACCCACTGTGGCATCAGTGGAGTAGACACCCAAGGACAGTCTGTGAACAACTGGGGTCTTCTGGCTGGCTTCTCTCGGTCCCTGTCACCGGAGCGGACGGTTGGAGGCAGCCTCCCCGAGGCTCAGGCCCAGCATCCCCTCCCCGGCCGTTGTTGGTCAGAGCATGGGTGCTGCCTCTTGGGGCCGCAGCAGCAGCTGACGGTGGCCTTCCCTGTGTGGTTTCCTTTCCCGGGATGGCCTCAGTCAGGCCTGCCTCTGCAGAGCCGCCTCTTCTGTTCCAGGCCTGGCCTGGGCCCCTGGCTGGCATGTCTGTGCTGGGAGGGAGGCAGGCCGGGGTCGGGGTCAGGGTCCCGTCCTCTGCACAGAGCGCTTGGTCTCCGGAGCCACGTGGCTGCACCGCTGCCCCTTCAGCGGCTCCTCGGGCTCGGGCATCACCCAGGGAGCGAGGTACTGAGAACAGCACCCGGGAAGCAGGGGCACCCGCAAAGCCTGCTGCTTCTGGCATTTCTGCTGTTTCTAAGACTCTGCTGCCTCGGGCAGGCAGCAGAGGATGGTAAACGTGTCCTCTGACCACCAGGGCAGGGCCGCCCTTGCTGCCCCTCGCCGGTCTCCAGCCACTGGTCAGTGTCCTGGAGAGACACAGAGGCTGCGTTCCTCCTCTAAGGGACCGGGCTGGTGACACACGAAAGGAGAAGTGCGTGAGAGCTCACTACCAACGTGAACACGAAGACGGCCTTTCCTTGAGTCACCCCAAGCCCTGGCCTGGCCTGGAACTCATTTCAAACAGCAAGCCACCATCGGATGGGAAGGGGAGTCAGCCCTTAGCTCTCCTCCAACCTACGCAGCCTGGCCGTGAGGGTCTGGGCCGAGGGCTGACTCCTGCTCTCCCCTCCTGCTAACGGGACCATCTGGATTCAGTCTGCTTCCTGACCTTGTGCATCAGGAGTGACTCGATGAAGACTTGAAGTCTGATGAAGGCTGCAGAGGGAACAGGACCAGCCCCTCGGGCCGTGTGGTGCCCTGCTGCTGGACGCAAGCGCTCTGAACATTTTGTATCTGTTCGCACATGAAAAGGTGCTGGATGCATGGAACCTGAACAAAAGCCCTAAGAAATAGGAAACAATATATGCAAATTCATTTACTCCCTGACTCAATAAACGCCTGTTATTCCTGCCCCCACAGAATACGAAGCTTCGGAAGATGCAATAAGGCACAATTGTTATTTTCAAGTATTTTTAGACATGATTTAGAGTTGGGCACACACTGCTCCGTCACTCTCATTGGGTACAGCCTCACAACAACGGCGCTTGGAGAGAAGGAGAATGGTAAATGAGCTCTGGCCCTCTCCCCCTCCCCCTCCCCCTCCTGTGTAGTCAGAAAGGCCATTGGGAGCCAACTCCGCCAGCTCACCTACCAGCCCCTCAGTCACTGGGACGGGGCCATCCCAGCAGGGGAGGCCTGCCGGGGCCACAGAGTGCTGCTCGCCCAAGCACGGTTTCTGGGTTTGTCTTCTGCAGACAGAGGTGGTGGACAGGTCAGTGGGAGCCAGGCCAGACAACAGCATGTGCAGCGAAAGGGCCTGGCGTGGCGGGAATCCACATGGACAAATACCCAAGCACGGGGTGAGGGGAGAGCCAGGTTCACCTCATAGTGGAGGTGGAGGATTCGCCTCACAGAAGGGTCCCGATGGCTCCTCCCGCATCATGGATGGAAACACAAGGCTCTTCTGTCTCTTCAGTGACTCAGTAGTTATTCGCTCGTGGTCTCTGTCCTCGAGTGACTCCTGGGTGCCCCCTGTAGTTCGGTCCCTGCCTAGATGTGGACTGAGAGGCGGGGCTGGCTCAAATCCACACACAGGGAAACCTCCATCTGAGTTCCTTTCATTAGCACTCCAGAAGCCACCACACCAGCCTAAGGACAAGAAAGGGACCCGAGAGATGGGAAGTCAGCAGTTCTACTCAGATCCCTAAGGAAGGGGGGCTCGGGGCGAATGATTCCTCCCAGATCAAGCACACACAAATGGGCCTAGGAAGCCAGTGCTGCGTGATCAGTCCTGGGCCGAAACACCAGATCGGTGCCCTTATTCTGGGATGCTGCACATAAATACTCCTGGGAAGAAAGGCCAAAGCAGGAAGAGGCCAGCCCTGTGGGCAGTGACCAGGGACGCTGGGGGGATGGGTGTGAAGGGTGAGCCCTAGCAGGCCGGAGCTGTCCCTGCCCACCAGGGGCCTGCTTCAGTCCTCAGTGCCCCTCCTTCCCCTCCCCCACGAGCCCCTCCTACACAGCCCCTCCCACGCCCACGTCCCGCTCCCGGTACTATTATTATTATTATATCAGGTCTGGCTTCTGCAGTGAAACATGAGATGTTTGGCTTTTTGAGCTGAGCTTGTCGCCCTCAACCTGATGCTCTCCAGTTCATGGAGATCAGACCTGGTTTCCTGCCAGTGACATAATTTCTTTTTTCTCTATGGCTGAATGACATTCCACAGTAGATTCCGTGGTGCCTTTTGTCATCTGTGAGGCCTGGTGAGTTCCGCAGCTCGGCTGTTGTAAGAGAGCTGCCATGAACATGGGTGTGTGGAGTTTTTGTCCCTTTCAGGTGAACTTCTAAGAGTGAAAGGGCAGGCTTACCTCTACTTTTCGAGGATTCTCTGTACTGATTGTGTGGCCCGCGTGGGACCAGTAATAGCCTAGAAACAGACGAAACTGTAATGAGACGATAATGGAAAAAGGCGGCTGGACCTCCGTCTATCCCTGGCTGGCCTGAGTTTCAAACCTGGGCAGCTCCTGAGCAGAGAAGGGACTCAGCTGCTGCTGGGTCATGGCACCGTCTCCGGAACCCAGCTGCGGCCCCGTGGCAGGGGTGGGCGCTGAGCTGGGGTGAAGTGCCGGCGAACTTGGGTGGGCGCTGAGCTGGGGTGAAGTGCCGGCGTGAACTTGAACGATCATTGTTGACCCCCAAGCAGTGCAGAAGGCGGGAGACTCTTAGGAAGCTGAGAAGGACCAGCAGCACTAAGGACGGAACCCAAGGAGGGCGTGCGCACGGTCCACCATGGCTGCCACACCCCCAAGCCAGGCAGACAGCAGCACACCTCTCACGCCCGGCCAGAGGAGCCAACTCTAAATGGGGAAGAGTCAAACCATCATTTCGTGAAAAACACAAGGGGCTTAGAAGTGCTTGAAAATGTGTTCAACTGGCACTGGGCAGATGCAAATCAAGTTCCTGAGACACACTGCCAGCTAGAATGGCTACAACGAGAATTCGGAGAATTCCAAGTGGTATCCTGGATGAGGAGCTCTTTTGCTGAAGTCCGAGTCTGTCTGTCTTCCTGTAAGGGGTGGGGTCTTGTGTTTAGGGGTGTACTGGGTTTGAACTTGAGGCTTTGTGCTAGCAAGGTAAGGGCTCTACATCCTAGCCTTGGATTTTATGTCTATGGTTGAAAGATTCTATTACCTACATCCTCCGTGTTTTCTTTGCTTATTTTTCCACTGATGGGCACCTTGGCTGATTCCCAGTCTTAGCTATTGTGAATGCTGTTGTAACAAATACAAGGTCCCTTTGAAAAGCGGGCAGCCAGGAGCGGGGGAGCTGCATCGCGTGGTGTAATAGTTCTATTTTAGGGGAATCTTCACCCTGTTCTTGTAATGGCCGTGATAGTTTACATTCCACCAACAGGGTATAAGAGGTCCCTTTGCTCCACATCTTTTCCAGAATTTGCTAATTTTGGACTTCAGCATAGGGAGACAGCCTCATTTCCATCCTGACTTGCAAATGCCCCTCTCTGAAGGATGGTGAAGTGGAGCTTTTATCCTCCTATAAATTGGTTGCTTGGATTTCTTCTGTTGAGAAGTGTCTATTCAGTTCCTTCATCCATTTTTAAAAACTGGATTGTGTTTGTTATTGAGCTTTTAAAGTTCATTACACATTCTGTACATTAATCCTGTATCAGATGAATAGTTTGAAAAAATGTGTCCCTCTGTAGGTGGTCTGTGAACTCTGGATGGTTCCCTTTGTTGTGCAGAAGTTGATATAATTCCATTTTTCTGTTTTTGTTTTTGTGTCTTGTGCATGTGGATCTTATCAAAAAATTATTGCCTATAATGATGTCTTGAAGTATTTTCTCTTATGTTTCTTTCTGAAGTTTTATAATTTCAGGTCTCAATAGTTAATTCTTTATTCTGAGTTTATTTTTGTGTTGGAGGAGACAGAAGGGTCAAGTTTCATTCTTCTGCATGCAAGCATCAACATTTCCTGGAACAGTAACTGAAAGGGCTGTCATTTCCCAGAGTGTGTTGCTCATACCCTGTCAAAACCTTTGCAAATGGAGAATATCGGTGGGGTTGGGAGAGATGGGGGATTGATGGGAGGGGTGATATTGATCCACAGGCTTTGCCCACACAAATTGAAACTCCTTTGCACAAATATTAAGGATAATAAAAAATAAAAAAGAATCCCTTTTCTATAAATGTATGGATTTTCTGTTCTCTTCTCACAATCGGCGTTGATGCCAACTCCATGGCATTGGAATCGCTGTCGTTTTGAGGAAAAATTTAAAGGTGGGTAGTTTTATGCTGCCAGACTTTCTCTTCCTGCTCAAACCTGCTTTGGCTACTTGGGGGTCTTTTCTGTTTCCATATACATTTTAGGATCATGTTTTCTAGTTCTTTGGTATTTTGAGGGGGATGGCAGTCACGTGCGACAGCAGGGAGGAATCCAGAGGACACCGTGGTGACAGCTGTGTGAAGGCAGAATGTGGAGGACACCGTGGCAACAGCTGTGTGAAGGCAGAATGTCAATGTGAACCCAATCATCCACCAGCCATTGCTCTGAGAGCCCAGGAGTCTCTCTGAGGGACCTCCCCTGACAAGAATTGTCTTTTCAAATCATCTTTTTCTTTTCTTTTTCTTGCCAGTACTGGGGTTTCAACTCAGGGTCTTGAGCTTGTTTGATTTGCTGGTACTCTACCACTAGAGCCACACCTCCAGTCCAGTTTCTTTGTGAGCTAGTTGGAAATGGAGTCTTGATGACTTTTCTGCTTGGACTAGATCTGAACGGTGATCTGCCAGGGCTCACACTCTGTGGTAGCCAAGATCACAGGCATGAGCCACCAGCCTAGCTCTCATCAGCCATTCTGTATGACCATAAAAGTATCTTGATCACTGAAAAAAAGGAAACAAAAGTATAAAGAGAACCCGGAATCTTCACACATTGCTGCCAAGAATGCAACATGGTATCACTATTTTTGAAAATGTGTTTGGCAGTTTCTTAAAAAGTCAAATGTATCCCCCCTATGACCCAGCAATCCCACTTTTGGGCATTTACCCAAATGATCACAAACAAGACCACACTAAAGCTACCAGCACAACTATATTTATTGCAGCATTATTTACCATAGCTAAGATATGGAACCAACCCAGATGCCCCTCAGTAAATGAATGGATCAAGAAAATGTGGTATATATACACAATG
>NW_012267274.1:1042530-1068491 GCF_000151885.1 Dipodomys ordii
CACAATGGAATTCTATGCCTCCATCAGAAAGACTGACATTGCCCCATTTGTTAGGAAATGGAAAGACTTGGAAAAAATTATATTAAGTGAAGTAAGCTAGGCCCAGAGAAACAGGTCCCATGGGTTTCCCTTATTTGCAATAACTAGTATATGTCTGAGTCAAGCAGAAAAGGTCAGATAAGTTGATGTTAGGGAAATGAACCCCAAGATAAGTATTCAAATGTTTTTTCTTTCATGAAATTGTTTTAACATATTTATAAGATGATTTCTTTGTTGTTTTGTATGTCCCTCCCCCACAGTATAACCCGTGCTTTCACTGTACTTGATGTTGTTATAATTTGTGGAGGGGAAGGGAAAAAACAAATCATTTAAATAGGGATACAGGTGGACCCATTGCAACAATGAGATGTACAAGTTGTTATGTCGAAAAATGAACTTTACAACTTTGGTGTGGGGGGGCGGATTAGGTAGGGGGGATAGAGGAGGATGGGAATGGGAAGGGGAAACAAAGGAGGAGGCAACAATGCTTGATATGAAATGTGCTCATTATCTTGCCCATGTAATTGTAATCCCTCTGTACAGCATTTTCACAATAGAAAAAAACTAAAAAAATAAAATCTGTGAGACAATGAAAAAAACAAAGTCAAATGTATGCTTATGATAGAACCTGGTCATTCTCCCCCGAGGGACAGAGAAAGACAAAAGAATCGTGTATCACACAAAAACTTGTATTTGAATTTTTGTAGCAGCATTATTTATAATTTCCCTACGCTGGAAGCAATCTGAATGTCCATAGAGTGATTAAATAAACACAATGTGGGATGGAATTCTTTCTAGAAATAAGAAAGATCAGTTGCTTCCTAGGAGCTACACCTCCGATGCGCCTTATTCCCCACCTCACCGCTGAGAACTCGGGAGCCGGGGAGAGCTGCGGGCAAAGGCTGCGTGCTCTGAGGGCCCACCCTCTGTGTGTTCACCCCTCATCCCCTGGACACCCCAAAGCCAGTTACAGAAAGAGAGATGAGTGGTCCCCTGGCCAGGCAGCAGAGGGCTTGGGGGAGGCTGGAGTGCTCTCAACGTGGTTAGAAGCATCGGTTCGAAGCCACTGCACGGTGGCGAGTTTTACCTGGGCAGATTGTGCGTGGGGAAGGCCGTCTGGTCAGCCGGGAGGTGGGGGAGGAGCCCCCGGCTCTGGGTGCTGCCTCCATGCTCCACTTGTGGGTGCATTGCATTGCCTGAGCGGCGTCAGGGCATCGTGGGGAGCTGGGCTGTGGGGAGCAGGACCCCCTGGAGTAAGAGGAAGTGCCCTTTGAGCGCCCCACGGGCCTCCGCGCTGTCCTGGTTGGGAAGCCTTGGTGACTCTGAAAGCAGCTGTTGGGAGTTGCAGAATGGAGTCTGGGTCATTTCTGGAAGGGACCAGGACCAGCCTCAGCCTGGGTGGTGCTCGTCGAATCTGCCTGGACGCTGTCCAGCCTGCCGCGTGGGCCAGGCCTGTGGGCGGCCGCTGTGTCCGCAGGGCTGGGAGAGCTCGCTCAGCGCCCTGGTCCTGAGACTCTGCAGGAGCAGAATGGCATTTTATTTTTGTTTTTAAATATTAAAATCTTAAATTCCATGTCGGCTGAGCTTCACCGGGGTCCTGGGCCTGTTCTTGGCCACCCTTAAGGATTAAAGTTGACCTTCACACACGGTAATCATTGGCTCCCCCTGCCCCCCCCCCACTGAGTGCGCTCTGTGGAGGCTGTGCGTCTGGAATACCGCGTACACCCGACCTGCAGCTGAGTCTAGACAGGCTGACATTTTGGCAGGAAAGTTCTAATATGCCATGGTTCACTCTGAGAGTTGGCATTTTCTTCTTTTTTAAGCACATTTTTAAGAGGTCACATGACTGGGGTGCTTGAGAGCCAGGTGTCCCCAACGTGGATGTGTCCCTGGGGACGCCTGGTGCTGCCTACCACACCCACAGGGGCTGTGGCCCCTGGCTGCACACCCTGCGCTCCTGAGGCACCATGGTGAGCAGCCCTTGAATTGACCCTCCCCACCCCCGCCTTACCGCTGCCCAACTTCCCCTCCTGTGAGGGTCATGAACCACTTTCTCCTGTGTGGTTGCCTTCTGCTTTTGCTGCCGCCTGAAATCCCAGCTACTTCCTCTGCTCTAATTCACAGAGGTAGCTGAGCCACTGGTGTAATCCTGTTGCCTTCATTCCCAAAGCAATGACGCGGCTGAGGTTAAGTTAGCAACATGTGTTCGGAGCAGAGTGAGGAGAATGATCCAAGCCAAACATCTTGTCCAGCTTTTTAACATAAAAACGTAAGTGCCCTGATTTAGGGGAGCGTATTGTTTTGAGATCCAGATCCACAATTGGGAACCTACTTGTTTTGTTTAATTGAGATGCCGCCTTAGAAACAGCTTAATGGAACAGACGCATCTGGAAAGCTCACTTTGATCGTGTGGAGGGTGGCTGTGATTCTGGAGCCAAGGCCCTGATGGCAGCTCTCAGAGGGGTGAAGAGCGAGCCCACTGGAGCTTTCTGGAGTCTCTGTCCTCAGAGGTTTCTGACAATAGAACTTTCTGCTATTTACAGTCAACCTTGGTCTAAAAGTATTAAATGGAACATTCAGAAGTGGGCACTGCATGAGCTGTAAGTTGAGCAGCATGATGAGCTCTCCTGACGTCCACTCCCTGCTCCCCCAATCTGACTGTGATGGCACCACACACTGTCTCCTCAGCTCCCCAGACAGCAAGAGCAGCGGGGCTGGGGACTCGGAGTAGCCGAGGAGATGCAGCAGGCGCGTCTTCAGGGGAGAAGCTGGAGGTTCACACTTAGGAAAGAGACGTTGTGTTCTGAAGCCTCGGCACAGCGTAGCTGTTCTCGCACTGTGACTCGGTTATGTCAGGCCTCCTTGTGGATAGGCGGACATGCACAGGAGAACACACCAGCTACATCATGGGTCTCCAGTAGCCTGGGCCCCGGGGAAGGTTCGCAGAGGAGGCTGGGCATGAGGGAGCCTGGCCGCTGTCCAGAGTGCCGGGGCGTCCCCAGGAGTCGCAGGGCGGTCTCGTCCCTGGATGACAGGGGTGGCCTGGCGCTTCTTTCTCCTGAGAGCCTGCGTGGGACCTGAGGGCTGTGGGCATCGGTGCTGACCGCCCTTGGCCCCCGTCCAGCCTCCCCTCCGGCTGCAGGGCACAGGCTTCCTGGTGGGTGCATTCTGGCTGTTTAGGGATGTTACACCGGGAGCGGGCAACTTCTGCTGCCGAGAGTTTCTTCCCCAGAAGAGAATGCGCCCAATTACAACCTGAAGTATGAGGTTAGCTGCTGCTGCTCGTAATAGAGGTGTTTATGCCGAGGCCGTCCGACAAGGATCTTAGTAAGTAACACCCACATCGGCAAAGCACATTAAAGGCCATATAATCCTGACAGCGGGAGGCAGGCCCAGGTTCCTGAAGGAAAAGCGGCTTTGCTGTTTGTCCAGAATAAGAACAAGTATTTAAATCAAGGCCACAGCGGTCTGGGACCCCAGTAGCTGGGAGATGGCGATGACAAGGAGCTGGGGTGGCGCTGGGGGACCAGCACTGTCCGCAGCTGCCAGCGTTCGCGGACCTGGAAATCTCACGGCCAGGACGTGGGCTGAAGCTGCCCTGCACCCACACTCTCGGTTTCTCTTACCACCAGACACAAAAATAGGCAGTTTGAGTGTTGTAATTGCTACAATTGCCTCTGGGTGTTGGTCGTACAGCCTGCCACCTAGAGGTGTGACTCAGGCTGAGCGGCAGGGCCCAGGCTCAGTTCATAGGACTTCTCAGAACAGGAGTGGCCAGGGTTCAAGTGCAGAACTTTCAGCAAGCACCTGCTGAGAAAAGCCAGCAGTCCAGACTCATGCCTCAAGACCTGGACTGGCCGGGAGGGACAGGGAGTAGGGGTGCAGCCAGCTGGCAGAAGTCCAGGTAGGGGAGGAGCTGGGGGTGGCATGCAGCCTCAGCAGAGCAGGCTGTGGAAGCGAGAGAGCGGGGTGACAAAGGGACAGTGGGGTCCCGCATGCAGGGGACGGCTGCCAAGACCCTCCGTCCAGCTCAGGGCCTGTAGGCCCCGCGGGGAGCCCGGGCAGGTCTGCTGCTGAGTGGCATGTGGGTGTGGCCAGGGGGAGGGGCTCAGTCCCAGAGCAGGTAAGACCATCTGCACAGAGCAGAGCGTTTGGTGAAGCTGGCCCAGGGGCTGCTGGGCCGGGAAGGAGAAGCTGGAGCCTGAGATCTGGTCTCAGCCCTGTGCTTTCGGCCTGTGCCCAGCCCTCGGGGCCTTGCTCTGGACCGGGCTGGCAGGCCTCCTCGCTTCCCAGGGTTCCTGTGATGGCTTTGGGAGAGTGGAGAGTGGCCAGTGGAGTAGCTTCGCTGTCGGTCCTGCCGTTGGCCCCGCCCACCTCTCTCTGCCTGCGTCCCCTCCCCCTCCCTGTGGACCCGTTGGCCCCGCCCACCTCTCTCTGCCTGCGTCCCCTCCCCCTCCCTGTGGACCCGTTGGTCCCGCCCACCTCTCTCCACCCCTGTCCCCTCCCCCTCCCTGTGGACCCGTTGGCCCCGCCCACCTCTCTCTGCCTGCGTCCCCTCCCCCTCCCTGTGGACCTGTTGGCCCCGCCCACCCCTCTCCACCCCTGTCCCCTCCCCCTCCCTGTGGACCCGTTGGCCCCGCCCACCTCTCTCCACCCCTGTCCCCTCCCCCTCCCTGTGGACCCGTTGGCCCCGCCCACCTCTCTCCACCCGTGTCCCCTCCCCCTCCTGTGGACCCGGGAACAGGGACAGGAGAATGCGCTTCCTGCCTCACTGGCACGCCACCGCACGACCATACGACCAGCCCATTTTTGCTTTTGTTATTTTTCAGGTAGGGATGTAGGTAGGTAGGTAGGCCTGTTTAGACCATGCGTCCTTCCTACCTGCACCTCCTAGGTGGATGAGGTTACAGGCGTGTAACAACATCTCTGCTTTGTTGACTGAGATGGGGGAGTCTAGTTAACTTTTTGTCCCGGCTGATCTTGAGACAGGATCCTCTGGGTTTCTGAATCCCAAGAGAGTCTCCTAGATATGTACTTCCCTGAGATGCCACCGGGCAGAAACAAGAGGCTTTGCCTTAGAATACAAACTCATTAGCACACGATGCAAATTCAATAAGAATATAAATAACAGGCAATGGGTTCAATGGATGCCAATTTATACTTTGAGACATTAGGAATTATAGATTTGGAAATATGAACTGTGCAAAATACAGCATTGTTTATGCTGTTAACAACTCTCCTCTTTCCTGTCGCCCCCTACTGACCATGGCATTCCAATGGTGCTGACAGGAGATGTCCAAAATTGTTCCCATTCTGAACAGCTGTCTGTCTGCCCTCGATGGTGTGTGACTGACTCACGTGCTCTGTGATCTTGACTTCTGTAACATCAGATATGGATGGCACATTTATTAGCGTGGCAAACCTTCCTGCAGACTTACTGGAGCTGAGTACATGGTTACATGTTGTATTCTACTTGCAGTGTCTTTATCTCCTTGTCTTGGTCACCTCTCAAATCTCCGCAAACCCTGTGAACTGTCAAGGGCCAAGGGCCAGGCTTCGAAGGTCAGCTCGGGATTGAAGAGGGGTGGACTGGAACCTATGAACGTTATGCCATTCCTCTTATCTGAGGGCTTCCAACTCCCAACAATGATCCACCTGCATTTCACATTGCCCTGCGTCTGCACCTCTGTCTCCTCCTCCTCCCTCCCTCTTTTCTTTCCTCTGCCACACGTTCATGCACTCACAGGTGTCCATGAGCTTGCCCTCCCAGGCACCAATGCTCCCATGCACACACACGTGCATGCGTTGATGTGCAGCACTCTGTCATATTGCTCATCACCTTCCTCGCATGTTATCTGTCTTGGTAATTTTTTGATCTCACTTACGCAGCCCGAGTCCCTGAGCTGTGTCTTTGCCAGCTGGCCGGGCATTATTGAACCATCCATCACCGCGGTGACGCTGCGGGAACATGCCAGCAGTCGCCACAGACAGGTGACGCATTCTCACACCTGGGCTGGGTAAATTACACCCTGCTCACTTTTAAGTGGCCTTTCCTTATTTGGTTTTGAAAATGATAGAGTATCAACCAATGTGATCTCTAGGTGCAAAGACTAATTATGCTGCCGGTTTTGTTTTCTCCTTGCATGTGACTGGCTGACATTTAAAGAGACCACTTTCAACAGGCCCTTGGGACCTCGAGGGGTCATTAGTACACATCTTTTCCATCCTGCTGCAGCTGGACACAACATCAAGGGGAGGAGCCTGCTGGCGAGCGGCTTCCATGATCCCATCCCCAGGCCTCCACCACCTCAGGCAGCCATTTCCTCCTGGCCAGGCTCTGGGCGGCTGAGGAGCTGGAGGACTGTGGAGGCAATCCAATGAGCCCCATCCTCCCCAGTGACCCCATCCTCCCCAGTGACCCCATCCTCCCCAGTGATCCCCATCCTCCCCAGTGACCCCATCCTCCCCAGTGACCCCATCCTCCCCAGTGACCCCATCCTCCCCAGTGATCTCCATCCTCCAGTGACCCCCCAGTGACCCCATCCTCCCCAGTGACCCCATCCTCCCCAGTGACCCCATCCTCCCCAGTGATCTCCATCCTCCAGTGACCCCATCCTCCCCAGTGACCCTCATCCTCCCCAGTGACCCCATCCTCCCCAGTGATCTCCATCCTCCAGTGACCCCATCTTCCCCAGTGACCCCCATCCTCCCCAGTGACCCCATCCTCCCCAGTGATCTCCATCCTCCAGTGACCCCATCCTCCAGTGACCCCATCCTCCAGTGACCCCATCCTCCCCAGTGACCCCATCCTCCAGTGACCCCATCCTCCAGTGACCCCATCCTCCAGTGACCCCATCCTCCAGTGAGCCCCATCCTCCCCAGTGACCCCATCCTCCCCAGTGACCCCATCCTCCCCAGTGACCCCATCCTCCCCAGTGATCTCCATCTTTCCCATTGAGCTCTTCCCTCCCCAGTGAGCTTCACCCTTCCCCAGTGAGCCTGCTACCCTTCCCTCTTTCCCTCTCACACTGCCTCCCTCCTGCCCCCTCCCTCTTCTCCCCCCCCCTCCCCCATTGCCTTTCTCTCTCTCTCTCTCCTCCCCTCCCCCATGGCCCTTCCTCCTCCCCTTCCTCACATGTTCCGGAAACATCTTTCCCACCCTAACTCCAGTGCTGAGGACCTCCAGCAACACTGCGCCCTGCACATCTCCTTGGTGATGGGGCAGCTGGGCATTATAATGACAGCCCTGAGACTGGGCATGGGGGGGACGGACAGCGCATCCTCCCCCGCCGTCCTGCAGCATGCGTGGAACCTGGCTTCAAGGAGGGAGCGTGTGTCTGCGGTGGGCGTTCCTGTGTTACGCCAAGCATGGGACCTCAGCCCCTTCTCAGTCCCCCCTCTTGCCACAGGAGCTGCGTGGGCTCTGCCCTCTCCGTCTTAGGATCGTGCTGCCGGGCTCCGGCCGTGGGGCAGGAGGTAGCGTGGGGGGGCGCACAGGCGGCGGTCCCGCGGTCCTGTGCGCAGACTCTTCACCCAGCCCTCCCTCCCTCCTCCCCCGCCCCATGTGGGAGGACCCGGGACCTCCTCGCACACCTCCTTGCTTCTCAGGGCCTTTCAAAGCCTGTGTCTTCCCTGGCGGTGTCTGCCAGCCCCCGCGGTCCAGGAGCCCCACACGACTCCCCACCGTGGGCTGTGTCACCGCGCTGCCCAAGTTCCCCGCAGGGGCGGGCGCCGCCTCCAGACGGGGCTCCCTCTGAGAGTTCAAGCCTGGAACCTTCCACCTGGCAGGCACTGAAAGGCCTAGCTGAGAGTTGTCACCAGCTCACGTGGGCTGCGGTGAGTGTCGTCAGCTCTCAGCCACGGCAGCTAAACTTTAAAACAATGGCTTCCTCCTGAGCCGGGTCTGAGTCCTACCCACGCCTCGCTTCTCCAACCTGGAGCTGGGTTTCCAGTAACACAGTTAGCGACATTTGTTTTTAATAATGAAGAATCAGAGCCCGAGCCTGCAGCTCCAGCTCAGGTGTGGTAAGGAGTGACTCGAGCCCGGGCTCCACAGGCAGAGCGTGAAGACAGCACAGACGGCAGAGGAGACAGAACAGGGCCGGGAGGGCCGGGGCTGCAGGGACGCACTGGATGGAGTTCCAGCTTGCTCTTTGCTCATCGGCAAAGCGTCCAAGGCTCACCTCTGGGGAGGGGACCCGTCCCACGGCCCCGCAGCCTTCCTCTGGGGCAGCGGCCACGTGCGCCCCTGCTGGCGGAGGGAGGCAGAGGCTGCGGAGGCTGCACGCCCCTCCTGGTACTGTGCTCTGCGGTGGGTGGAGGCCACATCCCCACTCAGTCCTCCCCCTTTCCCACACGCCCACATACAAGAAACAAAGGAATCCAGAAACCTTACCTGTGTAAAAGCTAAGGATTTGAGAAGGGAGGGATGTTAGCATTAAGAACATGTGTTTAAGAGATCTCACACCCCTCTGTGGTATCCGCCTTCATCCTGTACAAGTGCCAGGAGCAAGAGATCAGAAGGGTCCTGCGAGTCCAAAGGCGTCCTCTGTAGACTCGGGCGCCTTCCCGGGCCCCAGCCTCCCCTCCTCGTCCCTGTGTGCATCACGAGCCGCTCCGTCTGACGCCACGCGTTAAAAATGGAACGCCGGCACTTCAGCCAACGCGCTTCGGACTGGAGTTGCTCAAACATTAATCAGTCGTCTATTATGAATGGCTCAGATGTGGGGCAAAGTTGGACTGATTTCAAAGCCTTCTCTCCCTAACAAGCCTGTGCCAACAGTTTCCTGAAAGGAAAAGATCTTACGTGGCACAGGAGGGAAAATCATTAGAGGCGCTAACGACCCTGCTTTGCTTTAAAGGCTGCTACGTCTGGAGCCATGCTGGCGTTCTTCCAGCTGGCCTGAGCCACAAGTCCTCCTCGCCTTCATCGGTCTCAGGTCCTCTGGATGCGAGGCGGGTCCTCGTACTCAGAGGCGCGTGGCTTTGCCACGCAGGAGCCTCAGATCTCTGTGCTTTAAAATACAGGTTTCCCCCAAGCTCTGCGGGCTTCTTAGCCGATGCCAGGCCTTTTGAGGCAACAGCCGTGTCTGGAAGAAACCTGTTCATAGTCACATTTTTGCTGTGAGTGGTGAAGAGACAATCACTCGCAGCCACCAGAGGTGTGCCCATCGCAAGCTGTCCCTGGGCCACACACCCCCGGGCACACATCCTCACTCTGTTCCCAGAGGGTCCCGGGCCTCCTCTGAGGGCATCTGTGCCCTGGGCCAGCGTGTACTGCCGTCTGCCCAGCACGGATGCACAGCCCTCCCAACACAGGTGGTGGTGGGGGAAAGTGGCTCCGGCCGGGCCTCGGTGTCTGGCGGGGGAAGTGGCTCCGGCCGGGCCTCCGTGTCTGGAGCCTGTGACGCAAGGCAGTGGCAGCAGAGCCACGGCTGCACCTGCCACTGAAGCCACGCGCTAGTTCTGTTCCCAGCTTCAGGCTGCGTTTCTTCCTTACCTTGTACAAGATGTTGACAAAAGGCACTTAAGAAGTGTTTAAAGAGGGTTTGACGTGCAGAAATAGCTCTCCTTGTCGCTCTCTGGGAAGTCGTGTTCTTGTGAGGAGCCGTTGGCCACCTCCCTCCCTGTCTGCTGACTGGGTCCAGGGCAGCGTTGCGTGGTGTGGCTTAGGATGGGTCTGAGGGCCCTGGGGCTCCCGTATGGTTCTCTGTGCGCCATCTCCAGGCCGGGCCAGGGCCAGGCTGACACCGTCGGACCATGTCAGCACTGTCCAGGGCTCTGACAGCTGCGGCTTCCTCTGTTCTTACTAGAACATGCTCTCCCGGCCCCTTAGACTGCTCTGTGATGTGGTGGAATTCAAAGTTAAGGTGAGAGGTGAGGACTTCTGGCTGGGAGGACTTGGGAGCCTTCTGAAGCAGGCCCGGGACCCCGAGCCCGAAATCCATCTTCTGGAATCACAGCCTTTCCCACTTGTCACGTCTAAGTGAGGGTGCAGGCCCGTGTTAAGTTAGGGTTTGGGCTAGTGCTCAGGACTAACTCCAGGGTTAGTGTTTAGAGATTAGGGTTAGGGTTAGAGTCGGGGGTCAGGTTTGGGCTAGTTCCACTGTGAGTGGTTATGGGTTAGGGGCAGGGTTAGGACCAGGGTCACGGCTTGTTCCAAGCTTAGTGGCCCTAACCAGGGTTGAGCTTAAGAGCTAGGATAGGAGTTTGGGCTAGGGCTGTGGAGTTCCCGGCCCCAGGCCTCCATTCCCCCTTCCCCACCCCGGAAGGTGGGCATCCCCGTGCACCCTTCCACTTCCCCTAACCAGGGTTGAGCTTAAGAGCTAGGATAGGAGTTTGGGCTAGGGCTGTGGAGTTCCCGGCCCCAGGACTCCATTCTCCCTTCCCCACCCCGGAAGGTGGGCATCCCCGTGCACCCTTCCACTTCCCTCTCTGTCCGCCCCGGCCCGTGACTCCCACCTAGGAAAGGTTCCGGGTCCTTGTCGCAGATTCTCTACACCTAGCTGCAGATCAGTCCCACTGACCTTCCTACGACGTTCCTGCCTCCGGTGCCTCCGTCCTCCCCCTGGAGCCTCTGTCCGTCCCCTGGGCCAGCACGAGTCCTGACTTCCCCCTCCCCTCAGTGCTGGCTGCTCTTGGATTGGTGTTTCAAGCTGTACAGAAATTAGGTGGCTGTTGACATTGATGTGCTTTTGTACAGGACTCTGCCGTTCTGTGATTGCCTCCCGGCCTTGCTGTCTTTTTGCGCTGATCCCCCCCCCGCCCCGCTTCGCCCTCAGCCTGATAAGTAGTAGGGCCAGTCCACCTGGGGTAAGACAGCCCTGGCCATCACCCATGTCCATCTTTACGGGAGTTTTCTGCGTGTGTGCCTGTGTCTGTGTCTGTCGGTATATTTGTCTATTGTGTCTTTGTGTTTCTGTGTCTGTGTGTGTGTTGGTATGTTTGTGGTGCTTTTGTGTTTCTGTGTGTGTGTCTCTGTGTGTGTTTGCGTGGGAAGGTTATCCTTTGGGTAAAATGAGAGGTGGCTTTGTTCTTTCCTTGGGCTATCTAGCCTTTGCATTTGATTTAGACTATTTTCAAAGTCAGATTTGTGAGAAAAGAGGTTGTTTCACATGCCTAATGCCAGGGTCTGCAGAACTGCTCATTAGCAACTGTAAACCACACGGGGCATTTAGCAGTGGGGAGACTTTCAGCGCAGGAAATGGTGCTGGCTGGGCTAGGAGCCTGGCGGCTCCGTGCAGTGGCTGCAGGCACTGGGCCAAGCTGCCAGTGGCAGCTGGAAGATAGCCTTCCTCTTAGTTACAGCTCATTAGCAATGGAGCGTCTGTTGGCTGGTCCAGCCTGGCTCAGCCGCCGGGGGAGGTGACCTGCTCTGACTCTGACCCATCTGTGTAGTGATCCCCATAACTGGCCACCACCACATTGGGCCTGGTGACATGGCACAGGGTGAGTATGAAATCCTACCGCTACCCTTGGTCTCAAGAATGACGTTCTGCTGAGATATAACACTCGAGAGGAGGACTTGAAGGTGACATAAACCGGGCAGGTGCCGTCCCGGCCCGGGCAGCCTCTGTAACCACAAGCCCAGCAAAGGGCTGCGTCAGAGGCAGCAGCATGCCTTGCAGGTCCCTCAGTGTCCCTTAGCTCCTGACAAGGCAGAAGGAGCGTCAGTGATTCTAATGTGGAAGAGCTTCTTAACATCATAAAAATGCTTACCCAAACTCAGAAGCCAGTAGTAACAGTCCCCGGGAGGCAGGCAGCCTTTGCTAGCCTCTAGAGAGATGAGCCAGCGCTGCCACCACTGCCTTGCTAGTTCCAAGCAAGGTCTCAGTGACAGCCAGGCCAGGAGAGGAGACACAGCCAGATCTCAGTGACAGCTAGACCAGGAGAGGAGACACAGCCAGATCTCAGTGACAGCTAGACCAGGAGAGGAGACACAGCCAGACCTCAGTGACAGCTAGACCAGGAGGGGCCACATCTCAGAGTGTGTCCCTATGTTCACCATCTTTGTATCTCTATATATTAAGTGTGGGTGTACCTGAGTATCCCTGTGTAGTTATATCTTTATGTAAGTCCATTTTCTGCACATCTGTGTTGCCTTTGTATTTGTGTCCCTGTGTGTGTCTGTATCTCTCTGTGTGTTCACATAGGAATGTGCATGTCTGTGTGTACATGTATGTGTGTGTCAGTGCAAGCCTATGTGTGTCTTTATCTCAATGTGTGCATGCATGTAGGTGCATGCATGCCTGTGTCTCTGTGTCTATACATGTATGTGTGTTAGTACAAACCTTGTGTGTCTGTGCATATGCACATAATTGGGTCTGTCTGTGTGTATCAGTGTCTGTGTGTCTGCGCACGTTCAGGCATGTGTATCTGAGTATGGGAAGCAGTGACTGAGCATGTGGGCCTGTCTGTGTGTATCGGTGTCTGTGCATGCTCAGGCATGTGTATCTGAGTGTGGGAAGCAGTGACTGAGCATGTGGGTCTGTCTGTGTGTATCAGTGTCTGTGTGTCTGCGCACGCTCAGGCATGTGTATCTGAGTGTGGGAAGCAGTGACTGAGCATGTGGGTCTGTCTGTGTGTATCGGTGTCTGTGTGTCTGCGCACGCTCAGGCATGTGTATCTGAGTGTGGGAAGCAGTGACTGAGCATGTGGGTCTGTCTGTGTGTATCGGTGTCTGTGTGTCTGCGCATGCTCAGGCATGTGTATCTGAGTGTGGGAAGCAGTGACTGAGCATGTGGGTCTGCCTGTGTGTATCGGTGTCTGTGTGTCTGCGCATGCTCAGGCATGTGTATTTGAGTGTGGGAAGCAGTGACTGAGCATGTGCTGCTTGCCTCAAGAGTGTCTCTCCAGGAAGACGGTTCTGGATTGTTGGTTTTGACTCTACCCAGTCGAGAGCTGGGGCCGGGCCAGGAGCGAGTGCAGGCCTGGGTCTCTCTCCAGCCTGTGGCAACCACAGAACTAATGGGTGGATGCCGTAGCCATGGCCACGATTGCTCGGTCACTGGGAACACCAAGAATGTTGCAGGTCAGGACAAGGCCCGATATGCTAAGGGATGGCCTCTGCTCTCCTGTCACCCTCTGTGACTGTGATTGGAGGGAGCCCAAGCCAGTCATGTTTTCGTCACTGTGATTGGTAGAAGCCTGAGTCGGTTAGATTTGCATCGCTGATTGGTGGGAGCCTGGGTCAGTTTGGTTTTAGCACTGTGACAGGAAGGATATTCTGGCTGGTGATGTCGGAGGCTTCAGACCATGGCCACTGGGCCTGGTGGATCCTGGCTGTGGTGAGCTGGAGCAGCATGGTGAGCAGCGTGTGGTAGAGAAGAGCTGCTTCCCTCTGGTGTTGGGTAGAGGCCGACACCAAGTACCTTCAACACGCAGGTCCTGGGGGCGGGGTGTGCCTTCCAAGGGTCCCCACAGCGACAAGCCCATGAGTGGAGTCATTCATCCACCAGGACCCTCCTGAGGCCCGAGGCTCACGACCCAGTTCCCTCTCGACAGCGCCACCTCCGGGGCCCTGGCCTCCAGCCCAGGAGCCCTGGGGGACACTGCATGTGCAAACGGTCACTGCGGCTAGTCAGGCCCACACAGCAGGCCGCACGCTGCTTCTGTGGTGGCGGAGGGGTGAGCCAGGCCCTGCGAGGCCTGTGCAATCGTTCGGTACAGGACAGGGCAGACCCTTGCATGCTTCTTGTATACTTTTCGCTAGCTGCCCTCCATCTGCATCTAAATGCATCCTCTTGGTGGACAATGTGTCCCAACTCTTGGTAACTGAGCACACCTTGGGTTGGGAAGCAGCGGGCTGGGATCCTCTATGTGAACTGGCTCAGACTCAGACCAGTTCTTATTTACTAAGGGATCTGGCAAAATCATCTCATTTAATCCATTGCAGAGATAGTTGTAATCAAATTCTACAGAAAGAAAACAAATAGAAGAACAACAGTGTGTGAAGAAACAGTAATGGAATTCTGGTGAGAAAATTACTTGATAATAGCTTACATTATACCCATGGCGAACAAACTTAAACATACTCAAATTAATGTATATTCATTTCAAACAAATGTTAATTAAGCTATAGTCTAATTTGCAGGTTCTGTACGTGGCTAAAGCAACCAAGTGGAGGAAGCTTTAATGTCTAGAAATAACAACTAGAACTTTCTTTGTGCTATCTATCTTGCGTTGTCAGAGCGATTGTCCCCCTCCCCCACGACTAGCTCGCATATTTAACTTGGAATAAACATCTGCCTTACCACTTGAGTATTTTCTCACCAATTTTGGTCAGTCATTTGTAATTCTAATAGAAATCAAGACATCTGGCCACAGTTGGGACAGAGTTAATTATGCTACCATTGCAAACCCTTTCCCATTTGGATGGAGGGAGTCTGATGTTCCTAAGTTTACTATGTGCCGTGGATGGCTTTGCTCCTCTGCAGGTGACTTCCTGTGACGGTGGGATTGTGGATCCTGTCCCTTAGCCAGGAGCCCACTCGAGTCCCGGAGACAGCGGGCGGGGGAGCACAGGCTTGGCCACCTGTCTGAAACACCTAGACTTTCTCATAAGACAATGTCCTGTGTTCAGAAAAGCCAGGTAGGATGGCAGGACGGGGTTTACGGCTGTCTTGCCACTCCCCCACATACTGTGCGTTCTCGTGGATTCTGCCAACAAGGTCTTTTCCCTTTGCCTAGCAGAGGCAAGAACGAGACAAGCTCAGCTTCTCCTCGGAGCCCAAGTGACATGGGCAACAGCCAGGCATCCCAGAGGCAGCCGGAGCTGTGCCTCGTGAGGGAGTGTGGATCTGAGGCGGAGACGCTGCTCACAGGTGGAGCTCAGTGACCCATATGAGGACCAGAGTGGAGACCAGGGGACAGGGTGGTGCCGACAGGACTTGGGAGATGGGTTCCACCTGCACCTCACCCCCTACTGTGCATACCCACGATGCCCACACTGACTTCACACCCCTCATTTGCATATCCACTCTACATACCCTGACTTTATACCCCTGATTTGCATACCCACTATGCCCACCCTGACTTTACCTTCTAATTTGCACTCTGACTTACATGCATGCCACATACTTACTCTGACTTCACACCTAATTTGCAGACCACTATCCCTGACTTCCCACACCCTTTTTTGCCTGTTCACTCAGCTAATCCTGGCATCCTGGTGAAACTACCTGGCAGGTTCCTTGCCCTCACAGAGCCTCGACGCCTTCATCTCAATGCACGTTTGGCACAGGACTGAGAGAGAAGGCCAGGCCTCACGCTCAGCACTCAGTAAGCGCTGTGTCCTGATTATCTGAGCAGAGGCCCAGACATGAAGAAATCTATTCAGTTTCCTGACTGTTTCCTGAGTTCCAACATGTTAGTGTCAGTGATCCAGATGCTTCGAATCCCTTAGCTGTCTAGCGAAGTGCTCGGATGGGGGTGGGGTGCACTGGGTTTTGTAGCATGCGTGTGAATGTGAGACCACTCACTTCTAGGGGTGCAGTCCACGGGCAGCCTACCCACGCGTCGCAGGTGCGTCCTGTGTACTTGACGGCACAGTAGCAGCCCCTTCCACAGCGTTTGGGCCTTAAAGCTGCTGGTGCGAGCTATAATCTGTGAAAACAAGGTCTGCTAAGCTTGAGTGATGGGCGCATTAAGCAGTAATGGCAGAGGGTCTGAAGGCAGCTTTGACCCAATGTTCTGGCTGAAACACTGGCAGCTGCCCAGATTCATGCTCCAGCCCTTGAAAGCAAGCGCTGTCTTGACATCTCTTTACAAATGGGAAGAAAAATCCACAGCCCTCCTCCCCAGAGCCCCCTTCAGAAGCCCCGCCCTGCAGGCTGCCTTTGAGGCCATGGCTGGCGGCCCAGGCTGAGCAGACCAGGTGCTCTCAGAGGGGTCTGGTGAGGCAGGGCCTGGGGCTGGGCCTGGGAGATCGGACATCTGCAGGCTGGTGTTGGCTTCACTCACATGTGACGTGGCTCGGCAGCAAGCCTGTAAGGGTCTGGCAGCCCTCCCCCATCCGGCCCACAGCGCTGTTCACATTCTACCCAAGGCATTGAGAGGGCTGGATCCCTGTTCCTCATCCACGTCCTTCCAAGGCTGCTGTTCCAAAGCAAAGATGTAGCTTCAGGAGGGGAGATAGGTCCGGGGACTCGTCAAGGGGCTTGGGGAGGCCTGAGCATACCAGCTTTGGGGTTCTGAAAGAGGATCCTGTCATGAGTTAAGCAAAGAGAATGGCCCCAGTGCCGTGGAAGCTTACACAATGGGGCCTCCTCCACGCAGGAGCACGAAGCAAGTCTCATTTGCTCCCAGGAACCCTGGGCCGGCCATTCTCCCGCCCAGTCCCGCTGCACTGCAGCCAGATACATGGTCCTGGGAGTTGTCCTAGAGAGAAGGATGGCAGCTGATACTTTAGTGTGGGGCCTTTCCTGAGGCTGACAGTCAAGGGCCTTGCCCGAGGGGGCGGACGATGGCTCCTGCCATGCTGTAAGGATGTAGGCTGAGATACGGACTCTGGTGATCAGAACGGCTGCCTGTCAGGAAGGCACCAGCACAGTCACGCAGGGCTGCAGCCTTTGCTGAGAGTTGGTTTGCTCAGGAGAAGACGTGAGATGCTCAGTCAGTATTCATGAATTTAAGGGAGGATGACGAAGGCAGAGGCTACTGGGAAGCAGAGCGGAGCTGGACCTGCCTGTTCCCGGGGGGGGGGGGCGGCCAGGCCAGGGGCTAGGGATGCGGTGAGGAGCTCAGAGCTGGGAGCGGTGCCTGGCAAGATGGCTGGCATCCTTTGTGACCGTGGGCCTGGACCTGGGACGGCCCCGTCGGCAGATCAACTGACATCCTTCAATCTTCAAATCCCACAGTTCCCCTGCATGGACGGGAAGAGCATCCCAGGTCTGTGTTCAGCAGGTGGCTGGAGATGAGTTAGGCCACAGGCATGAGCTCTCTGCCGGTGGCATATCGCCGCACAGGGCTGCGGCGGGGCCGCAGAGGATCCAGCGGTTCTTCTTGGGAGAGAGCTGGTGGGAAGAACAGCTGCCCAGCCCAGGCCTTGCCGTGCCGCACAGAGTACCTGGCACTGAACGTCCGCTTTGTTATAAGTGAGGAGAGAATCGGACAATATAAATGAGCATCTGTTTCAGACCTTGGCCAGCAGGGCCATGATTCTGTTGATTCTGAGAGACGGAAACAGTGAGATGAACCGCATAAATGCCTTGGGTTTTGGCCTAGAGGAATTTTCCAGAGCATTGCACAGGAAGAGAGAATTGGATCAGAAAAAGCGTCTGCCTGAGAAGAAGAGATAGACATGGGAAATGTGGGGGCTGAGGTGCCCAGAATGTCCTGGGCAGGGTGGCAAAGAGGAGACCTGTATCGTGAGGCTCCAGGAACCTGCACAGGGGGCACAGCCAGAGCTGGAAGGAAGCGGGGCAAACCAAGCAAGGGCCCAGGAGCTGAGCCCAAATGCTTCCCCGAGCTCACACTGGGTCTGATCAGACAGGGTGGACACATTTCGTTCTGATAACCAGGACCAGCACATTTGTTTGGCCGCCAGAGGCCTTCAGCTGAAAGTTTTCACACTTAGAGAGGAAGAGGAGGGCCATGCTAGGCAAAGGAGAGGTTGTTCCTGAATGTTCCTTGCAAGGCCTGGGGAGAGCGCGAAGACGCAGCTTGCTGCTGCCAGAGCCGAAGCCACCCCCTTCTAGGAAATGGGCCAGAGTCCAGCAGCATGGTGACCTCCAGAACACTCAGCAACCAACTAAAAAATCACTAGATATGCTCACGCCGCCAAAACCCGCAGTCACCACCAGAAAAGCACATGAGTTAAAACAGAGCCGGAGAGGAAATGAGAAGCCGCACAAGTATCTTCAGACGTTCAAAGGAAAACATGAACACAACAAGAAGAGAAAAGCAGAAAATAAATCCCAGAGCTGTGGAATATGTCTAAATTTAAATTTCACCGGATAGGCACCCTGGCTGGTTAGATCCTGCAGAACAAAATGGCGATGAATTTGAAATCACAGAAATAGACCCAGAGAGAAAGTGAAAAATAGAAAAGGTTAGCACACGTCCCAGCGGCGTCCCATGAAGTCCCACGAAGTCACAATCTCTTGCCCAGGACCGGAGCCAGGACAGCTTGGAGACCCGCAGCCCACTGACTGAGCGGGGCCAGGTCTGCAGGAGGAAATCCTCCACAGCCCGAACCTCAGGGCTCTGGGCTGAGTTCCCATTTGTGTCCCAGGTTGCATCACTGGAACGAGGCCTGGGGGGGACGGGGGAGGGGGGGCTTGCAGTGTCAGAGGAGTGAGGGTGGTTTCAAGGTCAAGTGCAACCTGAACTTGCAGACTCTGAACTCCCAACACGCCTCCCACCCAGACCAGCGAGTAAAAGGTAAACAAGGCCCAAAAGCACAGTCACCTCCCGGATGGAGTATCGGGGCCATCATCCTAGTCCAAGGCTCAAGTCAGCGCTCCATACCTGCTCCACGCACTGAGGTTGCTACGCGAAGTCAGGGCAGAGCCAGGCCTGTCACAGGCCCCTGCCCAGCATCTCTGGCCCCCCTGGCGGCTGGGGGTCCCCTCTGGGGCGGGTTGATGCGGGTTCAGCACACAGCCGGTGACCTTGGCCTGGGAGTGCATCGGGAGGGGCACTGTGTGTCAATGCCAGTCCCTGCTGCCACCCTCCCGGCCACCCTCCCACCTCATCTCTGAGTCCTGGCCAACCCATCCCCCGACTCCCAATCTCACACTGCCAGTTAGAGCTGGGGCCTGATGTGAGGCCGGCCGGGAAGTGAGCAGGGCCGTGTCCAGTGGCCCCTGGGGCTTTGAGCTGCAAAGCGTGGGACATCAACCCTAAGAAAACCCAGGGTTCTGCTACTTTAGTGACACTTTTAGGGCCTCACTAGTCAGGAGCATGCTGGAACATTCTCTCTGAAATGAAAGCATTTCATTGAATCTCCTGCCTTCTACCTCTGAGAAAGGAGCGTAGAACGTGCCAGTTCATACCGGCTCTGGCTGGATCGGGGTCTGCGCCTGGCACACAGCCCCGAGCAGGGCCCTGCGGAGCGGCTGTGTGATGAGTCCACGTGGCCTGGCAGCCGGGGTGGCCCTAGCTGGTCTGTGTGAGAACACACGCTTGGTGGAGCGCACAAATCTCAAGGCCCTAAATCTTCAGGATCTGGAACAAGGCCGCCCGTCCACAGTGGAGCGCCGTCTGACCAACAGCCGCGGAGACGCTCCGTTTCTGCTGAGCGGGGCGCCTGGCCACAGAATGTGCCTGTGTGAGTGTGAGTCTGGGACTATGAGCACACGCACAAGTGCGTGCGTGTGAGGACACACGTGTAGATGTGAGTGCATGCGTGACTGAGTACATTCATGTGACTGTGTGTGCCTAGGTGGCGCATGCATGTAAATACATGCACTGTGACTACCTGTGTGTGGTTGTGTGTGCAAGTACATGTGTGTGAGTGTGCATGTGTGCTTGTGACTGGGTAGTCACGTGTGTCTGAGTGTTTATAAGTGCATGTGTGTATGTGGGAGTGCACGTGTGTGAGTGTGCACACGCAGCAGCCACAGATGAATGTGAAGCAGGCCAGCCCGGCTCACCCAGGCCCTCTGTCCTTCAGTGCACCTCTCCCAGGGCTGCTGCCAGGGCCTTGGAACCGGCAGGGAATAGAAAAGTGATGGCTTTGCCTCCCTAGCATGTACTACGTGAGCAGAAAGCAAGAAACAGGCAAAGAGCCAACAGTGCTCCATTTGTGGAAGGAAGAAGCTGGGCTGCAGGCTCGGATAGCAGCCGACTGGGAGCCGCCCCTGCCCTAGCCACGGGGCCTGGGCGCCAAAGGGCTGCCATGAGAGCTTTGAGGGTGGGCCAGGTGCTGGGCAGAGGGCAGGGCAGGTTGGCCCAGGAGCCGGGGGTGGGGAGAGCAGAGAGCCGGGCACGCTCAGGGGCAGACAGGAAGGTGGCCGGGCGCCCCGGGTGCTGGGGCAGCATGGCTGGCATGGCCGAGGGTGGCACTGGCCTTCTCACAATGGCTACGGCGGTTCTGCAAAGACGGTGTTTTCTTTGGTTGAAGAACTATTGAAATTGTTCAACGAGAGGAGTGGCGTGACTCGATTCACAAGGTACAGATCGCCTGGAGGAGGCAGCCAGGAGACAGCCTGGGAGCGGTTAGGATGCCAAGGTTTCTAAGTCCTGCTTTCCTTGTGGCCATGGTGCCCGCACACAGGCCGCATCCCGCCAAGACCACGTGAGTTCCTGCGTGTGCATGCCCCGGCTCGGCACAGCTGCTCTGTGAGTGTGAACCGCGGCCCGCCGTTGCCCAACACACCCGGGCACTCTGCCACAGGAATGGAAAGCATCAAGCAGGACAGAAAACATCCTTTCTACTTCAGACACCATCACTTTGGCCTTCGCAAACGCACAGCATCTGAGGCACCCAGAGCCCTCGCTGTCTTGTACCCCCGGAGCAGAGCACACAGGGAAGGGTCCCGAGGTTTCCATGTGAGGGGGGATGAACCAACACAAGTGTCAGGAAAAGGGGTGAGGGAGTGTGGGGGTGACCCCCCTCCCCCGCTCAGCTCTCCCTGCCTGCAGGACACTGCTGTCCCCTGTCCCTCCTCCCGAGGCTCTGTGTGGATGGGCACCTTCACTCTGCTTTCTCAGCCCCGGCCTGCAGAGGGCCTGGCCTATGGCATGGCTGCTGGCTTCTCCATGCACTCAGAAACACGTTCCTTCACATGGCATGTCTCCCCGGCTTTCCGCTGCCCATGCAAGGCGCGCCCGTGGCTGGTCAGCTGTGGTGAATGCGGTCACCTGTCCAGGTGTTACTATCTCAGCGTGGGTGCGGGAGACCCGACCTGGGGTGTGGACCCGAATCCCACGTCACCTCACTAGATGGAATTCCCAAGAATTCTAAATCAACCCGTGTGAGGCTGTGTTCTCTTTTCAATTAGCCATAGAAATTTATCACTGAGCTATTAAAACAAACAAAAAGCTTGAGTGCTCTGTGCAGACCGTAGAAGGCCATAAATTGTTGCTGAGAAGCCGAGCAGAGGTTGGCATGGCCGCTCCTCCAGTTTCTTCGAGGAAAACCACTGCACCACAGCCCCCCAAGTGCAGACTGTGTTTATTTTTCGGAAGCTGCCTGAGCAGGCCAGCCGAGGGTCATCCCCCAGGGGTGGACATCTGGTATCTACAGGGCAGAGGTGCCAGAAGCCAATGTCCCTCCTGTTCGGTCCCCTGGGGCCACTCCTGGGAGCCTGGCTCTCCAGGCTGGGGAAGGGCTCAAATGATAGACTGTCTGGCAAACGCAGAGCCCTGAGTTCAAACTCCAGTACCACATCACCATTCTATTTTATGCCTATGGCATTTCTCAATAATGAAAGATCATGAAATAACAAATGCTTGCTTTAACCTTCAAACATTGTAAACATAGTTAACTCATACATATAAATCAGGTCTCTTCTTACCATCTCTGCCTGCATATACAGTTACAGATTTAATGTTTATTATATTTAATGTAATTATATAATTATTTGTTTAAAAACACTATAATGTATTATAATCAATATACTTAATATTTCGATAATGAAGGATGACATTAAAAACAATTTTTTGAGATGGGATTTCCCCACATCGCCCTGACCTGGAACTCCAGCTCTTTTTGGGTGCTGGGATTATACGTGTTTGCTGCCAGGCTGAGTGCGGGATGGTCGACATGGTTGTTTTCAATGTGTGTGGCTGTTTCTAAGGGTTCTATATCCGTTATCTCGTGGGGTTGTGGACTTTACCCGAAGTTGAGGTGTGAGCTCACTGCATGGCTGAGGCCTGTTTCTTGGGGATGGGTGCTGCCGGGGTTGGAACTTGCTAAGCAGTCTAGCAGGCACTCAAGAGTCAGACCAGAATCTTGAAATGGTAGAGGTCAACAAAGGGAACAGTAATTTCACTAAATTTCACTATGTTTTCTAATTCAGTTTAAGTCTCCACTGTCAGACTGAGTATAAAAAAATAGTAAAAATCCTGTGCTTGTTTTAAGTGATAGTATATTTAATATGAAAGCCAAGAATGGTGCAGGAACTGCCATGAAAAAGGGCCGTGTGTCTGCGTTCATCTGATGGCAGATATAGACACAGATTATTCAAATGGCAATACATTTATGAGAATGTATTCTCTTTGCTAATCATCAGGGAAATACAAATTAAATTCCAATATACAAATTGAATTAACATGTGCAAATGTAAAATGGCTAAAATGAAGACAGATGGCAGAAAAATTTAGCTAGAGCATGCATGATCTAGAACTTTCTGACAGTGTCTGGGGCAATGCATCTGGGGTGATGATTTGAAAGTCGATCTGGTATCAGTCACGGGAGTGGTAGATTTGCATGCCTCCAGGCCAGTGGTTTTGAGAGCAAACAATGAATGGGTGTGTGTCCAGGAAGGGTTCCAGCCAAGTTACTCAAAAATGGCCCCAGACTGGACGCAAGGACATGGCCATCAGCGTTCTAATGGGTACATGTGTTTTCGTGTAGTTGTGCAATGGATGACTAGGTGGTAGAAAAAAAAAGCAGAGCTGTAATTGCAGTGAGTGGGGCCCGACTGATTCAGGGATCTGGAGATCAAGGAAGACATTTTCTTGATGAGCGTGGAGTCACGCGATTGTGTCCAGACACGCTCTGTTTCCTCATGGGGACGAGGTCTGTCCTGTTGTGATTATAGGAGAATTTTCCAAGCGCTGTGTGTGTTGTGTGTGCACTGTGCCTAGTGTCCATGCGGAGGGACACGGGGTGGAACTCCCAGGCTGAAATGTGTTCACCAGATACAGCAAGCACAGTGTCTAAGGTGTTCACTGCCCTGAGAAGAAATCCACACCTAGGTGCTCCTGAAACTAGGATCTTCCTGAAGAATACACATCTCCTCTGACTCTCCATAGCCCAGTTGGGTCCTGGGAAAGTCAGTGGTACAGAAATGTACACCATCATCCCGAAGGCTCCAGTATGCCTAGCCGACAGGTTCACGGCCGTTACCCATTCCAGCAGCTGCACTAAGCACAGTAAACATATCTTTTTAAATGCCATGTTTTTCTTTTTAAACCATGTACACCTCCGACCCCAGTTCAGGTCCACAGGCTGCAGCGCCTGGCTGCAGCCACGGTTAGTCCAGGTTGTTACTGGTGTCCACAGTAAAGGGGGCTTCCTACATGTCAACTAGGCCCAGCGCAGGGAAGCGTCCAACGCAGGTGCTCAGTGCCATGGACCCTCCTCAGCTGAAGCCAGGGGTGCTGGGACAAGAGGAATGGGAACAGAGTAGCTGTGGCCCGGGCAGAGAGGTGTGGGAACAGAACGGCCCGGAGCTGCTTTTCTGCCTTTGCCTGTCTCAAGGATGTCCCCAGATCCCAGGGGACGGCGGCAGAGGTGTCCCTCATTGACAGGTACGGAAGGACAGACCTGCTCCAAGGTCACCGATCTTCTCTGCAGACGATTGGAGAACAGGCGGTGCCGCATGCGGGGCGAGCGCTTGCTCCCCCCCCCCCCCCCCCCCGCGCCCTCATGGGAAGTCATCTTCATCGCCATGGCGATGCTGTGTTTAGAGAATGGATCTGAGTACGGCCATACCTCATGTTTATAGTTTTTAAAAAGCATGCTGAGGACATTTACCCGAGCCGGGTTATTAAGACGACGTTTTCTGACTGTCAGATTCATTCATTGGCTCTTCCTTCTTTGCTTCATTTTCTTAGCCAATGGGAGTATTAAAAGTTTTGCTCTGTAACCTAATTTTTTAAGCTCAAAGAAAAACAGACGCTAAGAGCTCACACTGCCTCTCCTCTAATCTTTTTAGCTCAGTGAGAAAATTTAGTGTGCTTCTCTCCATTTTCCCCTTCACAGACCATTGGTGACACATCGTAGAGGATAATAAGTGAGAAAATGAAATTCCCTCTCCCTTCTCGACACGCACACACTCATCACTCAGACGCCTGCTGCTCTCATTCTCTTTCTGGCTGTCCAGGAGAACTGCGCAAGTCCAGCTGCACGTTTATCAGAGGCAGAGCGGGGTTGCGTGCGGCCGCGCCGTCCATCTCCTTCATGGTGCCTTTCCCAAATGACCTCATCATTCCTCGTCGCACTCCGCTGGGTAACCTCCTTCGCGAATGGGTCACGTGGAGGCTCTTACATCCACGTTTTATAGCCAGTGCCAGAAGGTGTTATATTTTTCTGGAAAGGTGAACAAAGGAAATGGTTTTCAAACTGTTTGCACATCGAAGGAAGCAAGCCGTTACAGACCTATCAGGAGGAGAAGTGCACCCAAAGGTCCGTGGTTCACCTCTGAGTCTCCAGACCTCCAAGATTTCCCAGAACTCTCTGTGCATCTCTAGGATTCCCAGATCATCTCAGGGATCTCCAAGCACCTCTCTGGTTTTCCATGGTTGTCGAGGCTGATGTAGACTTGCCTGGGATTGTTCCAGGGCTCTGCAGGCCGGGCTGGCTCTGCGCCAGTCTTGGTGTCTTCCTACAGCTGGGAGTCACTGCACTCCCTCCCGCCAGCTCCCGCCCTGCCTTCTGATGTCTCCGTCTGGGTTTGTGCACCTGCTGATGCGTCACTGCAGCAGAGGACAAAACCAGGGCCATGTTCTTGTTGCGAGCGGCTGTGATGCCCTCCCCCAAAGGCAGGGAGGGCTGTGGTTGCTGGATTCTCGTGTCCAGACCGCTCGTGGATTCATTCTTCCAATCCCTCAGAATGGCGACAGTGCAGTTCATTTCCTGAGGGGATTCTAAGGGCTCTGGAATCATTCACCAAAGAGTTCTGGCTCTTTCTGGCCCTTACTGGCTCCACTCTGTCCGCCCTGGAGGCTAGCCTCCACCCTACACCATTTTGCTGTCTTCTGTGATGGTTAGGCTAGGAAATGGCTCCCCAAGCTCCAGTACTGAAGGCAGGTCTCCAGCTGGGTACACTATTTTAGAAGGTTCAGGACCTCCTAGTGGGGTCTTGTTGGAACTAGGCCACTAAAGAGGTGTGGCTTCAGGGTTATAACCGATCTTTAGTGCCTTCCTCTTTTCCTGCTTCCTGTCTGCCATGAAGTGGATGGCCTCCTCTTCCTCCCCCTCCTCCAACCCTCCTTCTCCTCCTCTTCCTCATGCCTATGGTGCTGTTTCATCATGGACCCAGAACGGCTGAAGATCAACACTGGGCCAAAACACATTAAGTGTTTGGAGACAACAACAAAAAAGTACCCAATATAGCTTCCTAGGTATTACATCAAATAAGAGCCAGCTTCCTGCACTGGCCTCACTATGTGCTCATCCCTCATCCGTCCACCTTGTCCAAGGCCAATATGTCTACTGAAGGGAGTCAGGGGTCCTTCTAAGCTGAAGGCGGGTGTGTTCACCCTACTCACAGCCCTGGTGTGAGTGCCAGGGCTTCCCACTCCTGCCCAAGCCACCCATTCTGGGTCTCCTCAACCACTGTACATACAGCCAGGTGATTTCAACCTCCACAGCTACCAGACAGCGGCTGGAGATGCCTAGACATGCTCGTAGGAGGCTCTGGAGGTCGGGAATGGTGCAGGCAGGCTCTGAGGGTGGGTCTGTCCGTGGTCTGTGGTTCCTCTGAACATGGTCTGTCCGTGGTCTGTGGTGGCTCTGAGGGTGGTCTGTCCGTGGTCTTTGGAGACTCTGAGGGTGGTCTGTCTTGATCTGTGGTGGCTCTGAGGGTGGTCTGTCTTGATCTGTGGTGGCTCTGGGGGCGGTCTGTCCTGGTCTGCAGTGGCTCTGGGGGTGGTCTGTCCTGGTCTGCGGTGGCTCTGAGGGCAGTCTGTACTGGTCTGCGGTGGCTCTGAGGGTGGTCTGTCTGTGGTCTGTGGTGGCTCTGAGGGTGGTCCATCCGTGGTCTGTGGTGGCTCTGAGGGTGGTCTGTCTGTGGTCTGTGGTGGCTCTG
>NW_012267274.1:1068665-1069935 GCF_000151885.1 Dipodomys ordii
TCTCTCCCTCTCTCCCCTTCTCTCTCCCTCTCTCCCCCTCTCTGTTCTCTGTCTTCCCCTCCCCCCACTTCCCAGTCCAGACCTGCTTCAACTTCCTATGTCCTCTTCTTATGCTGCCGGCCAGCTGTTCAAAGTGACATCACAATGACACCTCACAACTGGGAGGCGTTAGCCAGGTTGAATATGCTTGTGATATTATCTACCTGTCTGTCTGTCTGTCTGTCCATCTATCTGTCTGACCCTAAGGCACTTCAAGCATGTTTGTATTTTGAGTCTAATGTAATACAAGAGAGAGCATGTGATCTTGTCTTTCCTTTGTAGCCTGGTTTGCTTTACCTACTGTGATATTTTTCCCCAGATCATGATACTTAGTCCAAAAATTATTGCATGTGAGTGTACACACATGTATACACACATCTTTACACCTACCCATGTCATCTGCGGGTCTCAGGTTATGTCCTGGTGTTGCTTTTCTACCAATGTATAGATCGCTGACGTAGTTATGCTGGAGGCCCTCAACAGTAATGTTGGTATAGCAAAACAAATCTGTGTTTCTGCTCCTGCACCTCCCAAGCTCCAGCACTGAGTGAGGTGGCAGAGTCACCGGCTGGCCGCCTCCCCTGCACAGCCTGCGGAGCGCCAGCCGGCCGGCCGTGGCTGCCTCCCCTGCACAGACGGCCTGAGGAGCGCCAGCCGGCCAGCCATGGCTGTGACCGCCTCTCCTGCACAGGTGGCCTGAGGAGCGCCAGCCGCTGGCTGGCCGTGGCTGCGGCCGCCTCTCCTGTGCGGCCTGCGGAGCGCCAGCCGGCCGTGGCTGCGGCCAGCACGTCCTCCCAGCTCCGCCACAAATCACTCCCCTTTCTCAGGGGTTGTGGGGCCAACAGGGTCCAAAGCACGGCTGAGGTCAGTTTGAGGCCTAGGCCATGAAAATCACCCGAAACACTTCCAGGCAAACTCCATTCTTGGGAGAAGCTGGAAGGCTCCGGGTCACCATCCAGGGAAGGATATAAACATAAATATCAGAGCTGCAGCAACCACTGTGGCCGTGTGTGCTCGGCTTTATTTCAGTCCTTCGTCGGCAGGGAGAACACGCCGGCCCTCTGAGAACAGACCCCATAAAGCAGTAACGGGAGGGTTTACAAGACAGGTTTTCCTTTAGTAGCTCAAAGGGACCAGAGACCCCACAAGTGGAGCCATTGATGCCCTGTCAATCAAACCTTGCTCCCAGTATGCAGGCCCCTCCTCCTGCTGCCCACTTCCCTGGACCGCT
>NW_012267274.1:1070703-1082451 GCF_000151885.1 Dipodomys ordii
TGGTCTGTCTGTGGTCTGTGGTTTCTCTGAACATGGTCTGTCCTGGTCTGTGGAGGCTCTGAGGGTGATCTGTCTGTGGTCTGTGGAGGCTCTGAGGGTGATCTGTCTGTGGTCTGTGGAGGCTCTGAGGGCGGTCTGTCTGTGGTCTGTGGAGGCTCTGAGGGCGGTCTGTCTGTCTGTGGTCTGTGGTAGCTGCTATAGCCCATGGAGCTCCCTGAGTTGTAGGCCCCAGTCTCTGCGTGGCCCTTTCTTGGTGTGTGTGCTCCCCTCCTCTCAACAGATGCGGAGCCGAGGAGGCGGCAGAGGCCGCAGGCCCATCTCAGAGGCTGGGGGCTGTCTCAGAGGCTGCAGGTGGGGTCTGGGGCTGCTCAGAGCCTGTGAGTCACGCAGTGCTCACCAGCAAAGGCCCACAGACCCGAAGAGCGTCCCCTGCAATCTCAGAATCTATCCTGGTAGACTTTCCCATAGACACCCAGGCCTGAGCCCAGGGATGCCTCGGAAGGGAGGGGAGGGTCTCTATACAGCAAGCATATGGTGACAGCTGCCTTGTGTTCCCGGTATCCCGGGCCGCTTGTCTCTGTGTCTGTTAGCATTCATATCCTGAGGTAGGACTGAGACCCTGTGAACTTTGGCTGAGCCTGGCTCCCTGGGTGTTTGGCTGCCTAGGCTGGAGCTATGCAAACTCTGCCCATTTTTACAGTGGCACACGCTGTACATGGCCTGCAAAGTAAGAATGCCCTTTACGTGTGAAATGGCTGAAAATTTAAGAAGACAATTATACAACAGGAAAGTTTTGTGACATTTAGATTCTTGTCCACAAATGGTTGGATGGGGACACAGCCACGTCCTTCTGTACGCCATCCGTGTCTGCCTCTGTCCCCCAAGCCTCCCTGTAACAGAGGGGTCACATGGAGACAGGGACTGGAGCCTGGGGTCTACAACTCGGGGAGCACCATGGGCTGTGGCAGCCACAGCCATGGACAGACCTGCCCTCAGTGCTCCCCAGGACCGGTGTGCCCCAGGCTGGGGCCACTGCCACGGGCAAGCTGAGTGCAGCAGGAGAGCAGCAGCCCAGGCGTGCGGAGCTTTGAATGCCTGGCGTCCACAGAGGCGGACAGACTCTCAGCTGAACCTACGACCTGTGGGGTCTACATCTGGGGAGGCATTACGTTTGTCCTCACATGGAAGCGGGCTCCCTCCTCCCCGGTGCCCTTACCAGAGGGATCCAGGCCCCATAATGAAAGGCTGGAAGGAGTGGGGGAAGAGACTGGATTCGAAGAGCCACAGGCCGCTGGCTTTCCCAGGCAGCTGGTCCGCCTCCCGTCCACCCCCAGCAGGTACCCCACGCCTGATCTTTGGGCCGGATGAGGGCTCTCTCCATTCCTGCAGCTGGCCCCTCCATTGGAGTTGTAATCAGTGTGCGTGTCCATCTTAATTTCCTGCACGTCTTCCTCCTGGATGCTGGAAATGAATTTCCCTTCTGCTGAGCATGTGCTTGAGGTTTGCCTGCAATGAGATTAATTTTTATAACATTCAATTACAGTTTCCCCTTTCTCTCGTCCCTTACTTGGGCATTTCATGTCCTGTCCTACGGCAGAACTTACCGGAAGGACGTGTGTCTTCCTCTGGGGGAGACATTCTCTGGGAAGTTCGCCCTGGAGGCGATGCGGCTGTTATGAATCATAAAGTGGAATCCTGGCCTTTTACCTCCTGTGCTCGACACAGCTCTGATTGGCTCCAGGTCCTTTGTTCCCGGGCTCTGAGTTGTTCCTGCTTGGAGAAAGGCACAGGAAGCAATTATCTCTGAAGTGTCTCATCCATGGGAGTTGAACAGGAGTGAGCTGCTTTCCTGCAGAATGGAGCTGGGAGCTGGGGTTTGCACCGGGCTTGTAGAATGCTGCTCATGTGTTAGACTCTGCCACGGGTGGAGCTTCACGGCGGGGTGGAAGGCAGGTACAGGAGGGTCTGCTGAACGCAGGGAGATGAACGGAGACAGGTGAGCTGGGTCGATGGTGCTTCTCACAGTGCTCGCCAGTGGGAAGTTCAGGCTTGGCAGGGATGGAACTCCTGGGGTGGGGAAAGTTGGGGCGTCTCCATCCCACTTTAGCTGCGTCTGAGACAGCCTGCTCTGACTTTGTCAGCCTCAAGTGAGAGGCGTCTTCTGTGTATGAGAAGCTGTGGTTCCTGTTTACTGTCCCGACCCTGTCAGTCACACCACAGGGTCTGGGAGAGAGTCTGTCTCTCAGAGAACTTCCTAGTCCACACCTGCTGTACTCCAGGACCCAAGCCCACCCTCTCTGGATCTTTCTGAAAACTTAGAAATAGAGTTCTGTCAACGGCAGACTCTGCCCGCAACCCGGCACCTTCTCTTCCGACAGTTCAGTGCAATTAGTGCTGAGAGTGCTTTCTTCAGTCAACACTGCATTCACTAGGACCAAGGCTCCTGGGACACCAGCAGAGCCTCCGAGCGTCAGAAAGAGCCGTCATTCCCAGCCAGCCCACTGCTCAGCCGGAGTGTTTGATGTGGGTTTAGAGAGTCATTAACAGGCCGAGATCAATATTAAAAGTGACTCCGTGCTCAGGAATTATCCGGCTGAGCTGTCCCAGACTTACTAGTGATCAGATCAGCAAACACAGAGTGGTGGGGAGCTTTAGAGACTTTATGGAGTGGGGAGGACTCAAGGAGGAAATGTTCCGATGCCAGGATTGCAGGGAGAACCTGGAGGAGGACCTGCCAGAGCCCAGTGGGAAGTGGAGGATACAGCAGGGGAGGGGGCAAGAGGAGCGAGGCACAGAGGGATGGGAGCCGGAGAGGGAGGAGGGGGAAGAGGGGCAGGGGGAGGAGGAGGGGGAGGGGGAGGAGGAGGGGGAGGAGGAGGGAAGGAGGGGGGGAAGGAGCCACAGCAGCAGCTAGAGCTCAGCCCTCAGTGGCCTGGCCCCCAGGGAGTCATGCTCTCCCTCAGGCCCCATCTGGGGGCCTTTCCCATGACGTCCCCTCCTGCCTGCCTCCTCCTGGGTTCTGTGGCTGGCTGGCTGCAGGAAGCAGCTTTTTCTGCTTTCGGAGCCTTGTGTGCAGCAGGTAACACCATCTACGACTGAAGTCACAAGTGAAGAACTTAAGCCGTTGCGGGGCATCTTTCCAGCCCAGACCTCACACTCATGCCCGTGGGAGGAAAGACCTCTGAGGGGTATGCCAAGGCAGTCACAGTTCTCAGAGGAGCAGAGCACGCGTGTGCACGCGCACGTCCCGGACACCGGGCTCAGCACGTGCCGAGCCGTTGCCTGGGGAAGACTGAGGCGTGTGGTGGCGGTGCCACACTCTCTGGGGGATAAAGCGGCACAGCAGGGGCACAGCAGTGCTGCTCTGTGTCCTGCTGCACCGGCCCCAGGGCACCTGCTCTGCAGCCTCTCCTTGCCTGCCTGCGGCGGCGCGTGGAGCTCTTCGACAGTCACACCCACCGTGAGCCTGTGGGAAAGACGCTCAGCGCTGCGCGCATCCTACTGGAGACCCCGCGTGCGTGCGCGTAGCCAGGACACTCTGAGCTGTTCTTTCCCTGGCTGTGTGTGGAGATGGGGAGGCAGGTCTGTGGTGAGCTCTTCCGCTCTGTCCTTGTCACCCTTTTGGAAGTAGATTGTGTTGGATTAAAGTTTACCTGGGAAAAGAATTGGAAACATTTGGAAACAAAAACAGGACGTGAGAAGGAAGTGGGGCCGGGCAAGGTGAGCTGGCATCGCTCACGCTGAGCCCTGCAGGAACCCACGTTATAATTACAGACAGGACAGGACGCTGTGTATTGCTGAGGGTTTGGTGCGTGCCAGTGACAGGGCATCTTCATGTGCACAGTTCCGTCTCTTGGTTAATTCTGAGGATCTGAGACGTCGTTGCTCTGACGTAAGTGCAGCAGGTGCTGCAGCCCGGCCAGCCCTGGCATCCAATGCGAGTTCCGCCCGCCTCCACGCCGGCCTGACCTGAGCACCGCCGGTGGGGACCCGACTGCAGGGCGTGGGTGGCGCTGTGACCCAGGGCCGAGGAAGGCAGGACAGGATGCCCGCCTGACCTTTCGCACTCTGAAACACACTCCAAAATTAATCAGGTTTACATCACAATACTTCACCTGGCAAAGCGGCCCCCGTGCATGGCAAGGGCACCCGCAGACACCACGGGGCAGGCCAGCGGAGCAGCCTCCAGACCCCATTCTACCACGGGGGGCGCTGCGTGGAGGCTGACCTGAGCAATCACAGGTCCTCATTAGTCAGGAAGCCTCTGCAAACCACGTTCCCGCTTCCCGAGTGGACTTCCCTCCCCCGCCAGGCTGCCCTTAGCTTGTGTCCAAACGGATTTCCCTTCAATGTCACTGCTAACGAGCTTGCAGGCCCACTGGCCCTGAGCCGTTCCCAGGCACAGCAACCCTGCCAGGATCCCCCCCTTCTTCCCCCTGCGGTGCAAACTGGGCTTTGTGAGTGTGCTGCTGAGTGAAGAGGAGCCCACGGTGCTCAGGGCCTCCCTCTCCTCTTGGGGAGACACTGGCGCGCTCCTCTCTGATGCTGGCTTATTGCATTATTTTGGGAGACAAACAGTTAAGTCAATTAGAGGAAGCTCACTTTTGAAGTTTCACTTGGGGCCACCCCGAAGCCTCTTTAATATTAAGTCGATGAGGGTTTTACGCCGTGGTGGGGTGGAGATGGTTTGACTGGAGGGGAAGGGAAGGTTTGTTTGCAGATGCAGTCTGCAGGGCTGTGTGCCTCTCTCACGGACAGAGCTGGATATTCAGTGTTTGGTCCACAATGTCCTAGGTCAGAACGATTACTGGGTGCCATAAACACAAGCGGTTCAAACTCTTAACTTCCCCAAGCCCAGCCTGGGATTAGTAAGTTTAGTTTGACTATGACTTGGCACAGGTGTGGAATAAATATCCTAAACCTGCCCAGGGCATGACCACGGCGGATGGATACAGCCTCCTCACCCTGCCGCGGGCCGTGCAGCCTCCTCTCAGCAAGCCTTGTTGCTGGTTTGCAGAGGCTGAGTTGAGGGTTTGCGCGGCAGGTGCTGCTGCAGCAGCAATGACTCGCTGGCTGTGTGTCATGGGCATCGTCCCTGAACGAGTCTTTGGGCTTGTCGTAGTGTGGAGGTGTCTTGTTAGTGAAGATCTCCAGAACAAGCACGTGGAGGCCAGCTAGGCCCTGTGTGCCAAGTGTCACAGAATGAGCAGCTCATGGCCTGTCCTCGAGCACCAGGGCTGAGCTCACCGACGCTTCCTTACACACTGCTTCCTCTCCACGGGGCGAGTGTGGACGGGACAGAAACAGTGGGCGTCTGCCGTCACGAGCGGCCCTCTCTCCCTCTGACCTGGGCTGTGCACGTGTCACGAGGTTGAACACATCACAGGGCTTGTCAGTGACAAGAGCAGCGTGAGCGGGGATGTGCGTGAAGACATCTGTGGAGGCCTCCCAAAGAACGAGGAACTTCTGGGTCCCCCCCCCAGGAACGGCAGAGTCAAACCCCTACGTCACACCAAAGAGATGATCACATTTACTGCATTGGAAATGGGCTGAAGTGGAATCCAGCAAGATATTGCAGTCATTGTACTTGGTCAGTGTGTGGTGCCCAACACGAGACACCCAGCCCTGAGCAAGGAGGAGAAGGTTGGTTCTACTTCAGTCAGCACAGGCTTCCTGGTGCGATGGCCCCGGTTGCTCAGGCCTGGCCAGCCTCCAGGGTGCTGGGCTCAGCACACCACCCCGTGCATAATGTCTGACTTAGCAATTAGCACCAACCCCTTCTCTATACTTTGTTTCATATCACCCAATATTCTTAGGAGTACAACTGATTTAATCAGACCATTGTCTACGATTTGCTGGTGTGTTGCTTTATTGTAGAGAAAGATCCCATCAGGTTTTAGATCTCAACTTCGTCAAAATGAACCCTGAGGAGCAATTGGCAAGTTTTAGCGAGGGCAGTTATTGATGAGACAGCAGAACTCATTCTCAATGAATGCCCTGAGATGTACAGAGTCTGCATGTTTTTATGTGCTCTTAAAGGGCACACGTCTGTGGATGTCACAGCCTCACGTCTGTGGGTGGTACAGCTCCTGCTTCTGCTGGAAGTCATGTGTCATCCTCCATCCGGGAGTCGTGGTGATCAGTGCGAGTCTGTGGTCTTCCTTGTGCTTCTGCTGGAAGTCATGTGCCATATTCAGCCCAGGAGTTGCAGTGGTGATGAGTGTGAGTCTGTGGTCTTGCTCCTCACGGAAGCAGCCAGGGGAGCCGGCATTGGAGGAGAGGGGTAGAACTGGTCTTTGTCTGCCATTTAATGCATGACTGGAAGTGAAAGTCAATGGAACCTGTTGCTTGCTTTATGTAACTTATTACAATGCAAGAAAAATCAACCAAGTTGGTAATTACCACGCATGAAGCTGTGTCTCCATAAAGCCAGGTTGGCCAATGTTGAGGTAGCAGCTTTGAGCCATGGGGCAAGCCAGACTCCTTGTCCGAGCGAACAGAGCACAAATAACAATAGTGCACTGTATCAGTAAAACTTCCGAGTACACTCCTCCCTTGCCCAGGGAGCCCTCTCGAACGCTAAGAACTAGAAACTAGGGCTTGGAGATGGTCTCCAGGTTTCTCGGAAGTGGGCACTAGACAATGCTTCAGTTTGTTAGTAGCTGTCTTTGTAGCTTTAAGAGAAAGCAAACTCCTCAGGTCCCCATGTGATGGCTGAGGCCAGGAGAATAAGTTGTGTGTGTGAGTGTGTGTGTGTGTGTGTGCGTGCTTGCATGCATGACAGAAGCAGTGTTTTTGTTATCCACTGGTCCAACCTTCCCAAAGGTACTTCAGGAGGGGTAGGGAATTTAACACAGGATGCAAACCACTGATATCCTAAAGCTTAGAATCTAGAGAGAGCTTCCCCATCCGTCACCTGACTGGATTCTCGGATATGGCTGCCAGCCACGGGACATCGTCACCACCCAGGAAACAAAGAGCAGCCACTTACACAAGGCCACACTTACTCAGGTCACTGTGAGGCCCTGACCAGCTGAGCCCAGGGGACTCCACACTCGTGAGAACCTGCTTTGAGTAGCCAAACCTGACATCCAAGTCCAAGTCAGGAGCGGAGATGTCAAGGAAAGGCAGGTGGGCAGGATTCTGGGTGTGTGGAGGACAGGATTGAAATGGACAAGGAGAATGCTTTTAGGAGTCTCAAGTGGCTTGGAGAGAGGGGCTTTGGATGGGGTAGAAAGTGATTGGCTGCAGAGGGGACTGAAGTTGTCTTCCTCTGTGTGTGTGTGTGTTCTGTGCGTGTGCACTTCTCTGTGTGTGCACTTCTTTATTTTGGCTTCAATTTTTTAAAATTTTTATACATTTCTTGTAAAGATACTGTACAGAGGGTTACAGTTACATGAGTAAGGCAATGAATCCATTTCCTATGGAGCACTGTTACCCCTCCTTTGTCTTTGTTTTTCCCCTCCCACCCCTTCCCTCCCCACCTCCACGACAGCTCCCTCCCCCGGGCCTGCACTTCCATGTGAGCCTGCAGAGGTGCAGTATCAGGGCCATGGAGCCGCACCAACTGCTGCTTCCTGAGAACGTCCAGGCCAGGCCCACTCTGGGACACTGTAACTCTCTCCTGTCTGTGCTGACTCGGCCGTGCCCAGGGTTGCAGTCAGCAGGGCCAGCAGCAGAGGTGACCACGGGAGGGAACATGAACCAGCCAGGGCCCTCAGCTGTCAGGAGTGCTGGTTTGGAGGGTGGGCTCTGTACTGGAGAAGGTGGAGCTAGCAGGTGTGGGGTCCAACGGTGCTTCCTGAGCTCTATGCTCTGTGAGCACCTGCTTTTAGACACGATTTTAGTGTCATCTAGTGGGGCCCACTCATGAGGACCCCAGGCACCCTGGAGCAAGCCCAGGTCATGCAGTGGTCCAGCCATGGTCATGTGATGGTCCAGCCCCGGGGAGTGAGGAGGATGCCCACGGAGTAAGATGCCAGAGCAGAGGTCCGGGGTTCCGTGAGCATGATGGAAAATGGCCAGCTGAGAACTGACGCCCTCCGGCCACGGAGGCCTGAGGAGCAGCCACGGGACACAGGCTTCAGGGACCACCAGGCCTGGCCAGGGTCTGGGCTAGGCTTCAGCTTAAGGAAGATGGTGGCACCTCATCCCGTGACACCTCAGATCTGCAAATGCCCCTGTCTGCAGCAACACCAAGAGCCCTGAAGCTGCCCCCACGAACATGAGAGCTGCACCTGCCGATCACAAGGCCAGGAATCGAGCCCCAGGCTTCCTCGGGTGCGGGCGGCGGATGGAGGGTGTGCGGGTCAGGCGGTGGCTGTAGAGCCGCCCAGGTGGGTCACCCTCAGCATGTGGAAGGGATGAGGCACCAGAGACCCAGGTGCGCTCCGGGGCTCTGGCCCCCGTCCGGGAGGCTTCCACCTGCCCCGGGTAGTTAGGCAACTTCAGTGTAATTAAAACCCAAATCATTCCAATTAGGTAATTAATCACATTCAGCACCAATCACCAGGGGTAATTGGTCCCAGTCTGCCAGCTGTGCACCTGGAGGCCTCGGCGACCCCAGCAGCCAGAGCAGGTGTCTGGGCCCGCCCTCCTCGCTCTCGAGCCACAGGCGCGATCGGGTAGAGGGTATCTGGCCATGGGCCCCAGAGAAGGCAGGCAGGAGGACTCTCTCTGCCAGAAAAGGGGCCTGGGAGGGGGGTGGAGGAGTTCCCAGCCTCTCGCACCTGCTCTGTGTGTGGAGGACTGGGGACGCCGGGCTGGCTTTGCCAGCGCTCTCCTCGTGGGGCCCGGGGCTCCTCCCTAGCACTCAGCTCCTCTACCAGGCCTGAGAGAGGAAAGGAGATGGGATGGAGCCAGGGCTGCCAGCCGCCGGCAGAGCGGCTCCAACCAGCAGCTCAGATCTTCCTCTGCTCCTCGGCAGGTTGTCTTAAGTCTTACAAGACAGAAGCTGTGAAAGTGTAACAGAGACTACTGAAGCTAGCAACCACTTAAAAAAATCACTTATCATTTGAAAGTCAAAGGATGAATTAAGAATTTATTGTTATTTATGGCTCAAAAAATCCTAAGTAAATTGAGGGGGGTGGGGTTGGGAGAAATGGGGCGAATGATAGAAGAGGCCACACAGATTGAGAGGCTTTGTACTCACATGGATGTGTTGAATGAAACCCCTCTGTACAATTACTAAGGAAAAAGAAAAGAAACAAAATCCTATTTGACACAAAGTAGCCTGTGTAGTGGGGATTTAGCAAAGTTTGTGTGCATATGCCTAATTGTGAAGGATGTGCATGTGCACATTTATGTCACAGACATGCGTGTATGTATAGATTCCTGCACATATATATGTATGTGTATACTTGTAGATGTGTGCATGTGCTCTGAATTGTGTGTGTGAATATGTGTAGGTGTACGTGTGTAAGTACATACACATGTGTTTATATACATGTGCAAGTGTGAATATTTTGAGTCTGTGTGTGGATGTGCATAGTTGTGTATATGTATGTGTGGGATGTGTGTATGTTAATATGTGCATGTGTGCATAAATGTATAGTGTGTGTGAATGGGCATACATATGGGTGTACATGTTTGTGTGTGTGTCTTGTTTACACACCTGGGCTGTTAGATGTGTCAGCAGAGAGAAAGGGAGGTGAGCCCCGCCCCTCCGGCAATGGGGCTCCAGATGCTGGAGTTGAGGCTGTGGCGCTGAGGTCTGGCCTGCCCCAGGGCACTGGCCCCACCAGGGTGCCACGCCCGCAGAGCCCCTGGCCCAGACTCCAGCACCCAGGCAGGTCAGCATTGTGCGGGCGGGGGGCGGGGGGCTCCACCGCACCACAGAATTCAGCTCCATGCAGATCATCTCTCAATTAGGCCCAGAGGATGCTAAAGCCCTCAGCGAGGTCCCCCGGCCTGTGGCTCACCCATGGAGAGTCGCGCTCCCTCCGCTGCCCGGCTCTCGCGCGAGGACAAGAATCTCCCTGCACCGGTGTCTGTGGAAGAGGAGTTTAGCGGAATATAAACAGACACGTGCTGGATGGGAGCAGACAGCGCTGGCCCAAGTTCCAGCCGGGCCTTCTCTGCTCTGCTCGGAGATTATGAAATAGATACAATGAAGTTTCAAAGTCCTTCATAGTCACACGTTACGCTCACAAAGCTTTCCATTTATGCGCCTCCCTTTTCCGTCGCCCTCAGATCAAATCCTCCCTGTCACTCCATGGCATGGTTCTCAGCAGCAGGAAGCCGAGGAGCCGTAGACATGATCTCTGTGCAAGGTCCCGGGCATTCCAGAAAGACTGAAATGAAGGGTCCCAAGAACCCGAGCAGGGGCGGGGCTCACGTCCGCATCCTCAGCTGCCAGTCACAGGCCCAGCACTCAGCCTGGAAATAAGGGATACAGGACGCAGTTTCTGGAAGGAAGCAGGTGGCATTTGTTCCTGATGGCTGGAGCTTCCAGGCAGAGGACTTATTACCAAAGAAACGGGGTACATAAGAAAGCGGAGATGTGATGGGAGATGCTTATGGAATTACTCTCTCCCCCTCCCCCTCTCTCTCTCCCACCCCTCTCTCTTTCTCTCTCCCTCTCCCCCCTCTGGTGAGATTTTTTTATGGCCATCACAGAGAAGGTGTATGGATGGGACACAGGTTGGGAGCTGACAACTTTTATCAAAGGGTTCGTGGAAGGTGGGGGAAGGTGGAGAGTGTAAGTCAGAATCAGTCAAATCCGAGGTTGAGCCCTAAGCATCCTGGATGGAAGTTTTTGTTTCTTTTTTAATTAAATATATATTTTTTATTGTAAAGATACTGTACAGAGGGGTTCCAGTTACATGAGTAAGGTAATGAGCACATTTCCTATCAGCACTGTTACCTCCTTTGTTTTTCCTACTTCCCTTCCCTCCCCACCTCCCCAACTCTGCCCTCTCCCCTCCCCCCAAAATCGTAAAGTTCATTTTCAACATAGTATCTTGTGTGTCTCCTTGCTGTAATGGGTCAGCCTGTGTCCTTATTTCAGCATTTTGTTATTTCCCTTCCCCTCCCCAAATTAGAAAACTGTCTATACAAGATGCAGGGCACCAGATGGAAGTTTTTGTGTGGCCTCTTCTTTTTATTAGCAACAATTAGTTGCACAAAGGAGTTTCATTTTAATGTGTCCAGTGTCCACTTATGTGTACAATTCATCTTGAGCAGAACCTCCCCTCCATCCCCCGCCCCTCGATATAATCGTACCAGGCCTTCACTCCCAGCTGGAAGGGAGATGGCACACACGCCATGAAGGAAGGAAGGAGAGGTAGCGCAGCACAGGAGGACAGGGGACCACACACATTGGGCACTCCTAGTAAATGGGACAATCTGTGCATTGGTAAATCCATGTCTTCAGGGCGGGAGAGGTGTCAAGTGCATCCTGAACTCCACGTAGCGACTTCCTGAGCTGGGGTGGGTGCTGCCCACCAGGCCCACGTCTTTGCTGGATCTGAAACCTCTCCAGGTCTGGCACTTTGGGATGGTTGATTGCCTCATCTCCCCAAGCACTCCCTGACAACGCGCGCACACACATACGCACACACACACACACACACACACACTCACACGCACAATGCACATGCGCGCACACGTGCACACACACGCGCACACATACTCACACATGCACGCACACACGCACATGCAACACACTCACGTACTCACAAACACACACGCAAACACACGCACATGCACACACATGAAAACATGCACACAAACACGCATGCACACACA
>NW_012267274.1:1085213-1108250 GCF_000151885.1 Dipodomys ordii
TGAAGGGTAAACAAAGGAGGAGGCTGCAATGCTTGGTAAGAAATGTACGCATTATCCTGCCCATGTAATTGTAACTCCTCTGTACAGTATGTTCACAAATAAAATAAAAATTAAAAAAAAGTCACTACTCCGAGACTGAGAGTAAACTCCATTCAGCCTGCACCTGCAGAGCACAGCTCCTGTGACCACAGAGCAGACACAAGCCAGACCCGCGGTGCCCGGGCGGGTGCGGCTCTCAGCGTCCCTGGCCGGCCACCACCATGCGTCTGTGCAGCCGCCTCCGTGGTCAGTCCCCGCAGTGCGCCAGAGGGTTAGAGCTGGGCTCGAGCTAGGGGGTAGGGTTGGGGTGACTTCTTGCGCCACAGACGCGCTCCGGTTCCCAGTCTGGTGACGGAGGAGGACACCGGTGTCCTGTGTCTGCCACACACAGTGTCCGCTGTCTCAGTGTCCCAGGCTCTCCGCGCTGGACCCGAGGGAGCACCGTGGGGGGCAGCCTGGCAGGGCAGGGCAGGGCAGGGGGGTGCGTGCGCAGACGGGCAGCATGTTCTCAAGGCCTGGGGCTTGTCCTGTCAGAGCTGCTGTGTGACAGCGGGGGGGGGGTGTGTGGGGAGGATGGGCTTCCAGAACGGATATGGGCTGCGTGACAGTGTGACAGCGGGGGCGGGGTGGGGTGGGGGGGAAGATGGGCTTCCGGAACGGATATGGGCTGCGTGACAGCTCCCTTGGCAGGTTGCTGAGTGTATCAGTCACGTGAAAGGTCAGGTCATCAATGGAAATTTTGAGGTCAATGATGCCTTTAAAAGTAAGGTTTACTCAATGTATACAAATCAATTGTTTAAGAACATCTTCACTTTTGGCCAACGGGGGGTGGGGGGGCGGGACAGAAATCTTGTTTAAAACAGCCAACCTTCATAATGTGAAACAAGATGGTTCTAGTAAGAACAAGTCACATTTAACCATTGAATGATCTCCCCAACTGCTGCTTTCACTGTCCCTGCCCCCGCCGCCCCAGGTCAGGCCTCGGTTAGGCCGTTGTCAGTGCAGGGAGAGCGGCAGGGGACGGCCACTGGCGGGAGTCAGTCCCCGGGGCTCACTGGCCAGGGCCCTGGTGCCCGCTGGGCCCGGCTCCAGAGGCCTCACCCTGCCTGCTGGTGGAGAACTGGGCTGTGGGCTTCCACCTGGCCACACATAGAATTAACTTTAAAGCTCTGAAATCCAAGCCTGGCCCACGGCCTGTAAAGACAGAATCAGAACCTCACGGGAGGGACCCCTTGTCTGGGTTTTAGGGACAGGCTGTGGAAAGGATGCCGGTGTGTGTGGGGGGGAGTGAGGAGATTTTAATCCTTGCTGTCCCTTCAGATATGTGGGGGCACTCTGACTACGTGCCTCAGTTGCTCAGCCTGCACTGGCTTCACCGGTGACTTTCCAGCCAATGGGTAATAGCCAGCAAGTGTGGCAGATTTGATTAAACTTTATGAGCATCGTGTTACAAGTAAATAGCTTCCTTTGTGCCTCAACGATTTTGAGCCTCTAGTGCCTGGTATGGCCTCTGGATCCCTGGGGAAAAGTGCACCACCAAGCACCGTCCCCCATCCGGTGACCAAGAAACACGTCTTCCTCGAATGAGTCCCTCGGGGCTGTTGTGGCAGAAAACATACTTTGGGAAATACAGTCTCATATCCATTTTAGCTGCAATGCAAAAAACAAGAACGAGCTATTATTATATGCAAGTAATAACTAGCAGAAAAGAACCCAGTTTACGTCTCGCTCCAGGGGAAGCGGGCACTTGGATCAGACGGTGGAGGAGGGCGGACTGGGCAGCTGGGAGATGCTGTAGGGAGCTGGGAGCCGGGACGGCCGCGGGGTGGGTCCTGTGCTCCCTCGGGCTGGACAGACACTGGTGGCCGCTGCAGCCTGGCTGCATGCTATGGGTATTTGAACTTCCCTCACTGGCCAGGATGAGCCCCTTGCCAGCCTCCTGAGTGATCCAGCTCCCACATCAGAGCCACAGCCAGCTCCCTTCTTGGGGGAGGTGTCCTGAGAAACAGCAGCAGGGATTTGCTCGGAAGGCGAGGAGAGAAACCTCAGCAGCAGTACCGTAGAGGAGCAGGACAGACAGGCAGGTCCTTTAGAATGCTCCCACGGGGCGGGGGGCAGAGCGGGGGGGCTCTGCACTGTGCACGGACCAGCCGTGCAGAGGAAAGTGAACTCCCTCTTTACCCACAGGCTGGGGGGGGGTGAGGAGGGGCAGGAAGGCCGTGGTTCAGGCATGCAATGTCCTCAAGGGCATGTGAAGGGCTTGGTCTCCAGAGGGTTCTTTGGGGGTGCGGCCGGTGGGAAGCCTCCAGGCCGCTGGAGAGGGGCCTTGACAGGGGTCCAGTGAGCCTGGCTCTCTCCTCTCTCTCCTCGTTTACCTTCAGGCTGTGCAGCCAGCGGCTTAGCTCAGTTGCACACCCCCCTGTGCTATGCTAAGTTCTTTGTAGGCTAAGTGCAATGTGTCTGGCTTGTCACACACTGGAACTCCTGAAGTGTGAGCCAAAATAAACTGTCTTCCTCGTGTTTCGTTATATGCGGACTCTGGCTTGGAGAGCAAGAGGGAACTTTGTCCTAAAAGTATGGATCGGATAATGTAGCCCAACATCCACCACAGAAACCAAGATTGTGGTGAGAAGAGACAGCAAGACTGTATGCATAGGAAACTTACTTCTCCAGAGCACCAAAGACATTGAAATGTTAAATACATCACTGGCATGTTCTCAGTTTATTATTCTGCCACTTGGAATACATATTTTTATTCTTAGCAATCAATGGCGGTTCAAATTTTAATAGGGTCAAATGTCACTTCCCAATATCAATTATCCTATAATTGAATGCAATTTCTACCCAAATCATGATAGTGCATTCTGAGAAATACATTGATTCTAAGACTCTTCTGGAAAGAGAAGAAGAGAACTCACTTTTCCAAACATCAGCAGTGTATGGTGGTGGTCGTGGTTGAGTAAGCACTCAGCCAATGCAGGATGAGTGAATCCCTGGGCAACGCGGAGGGGCTGAACCAGAAGCATGAGCTGTGGGCCATCCACCATTTTCTGCTTGAGGGCCGCAGGGACAAGGGCCGCCAGCTCCATAGGGCTGATGTTTATGACAGGTGTAGAGCAGGGAGGTCCAGGATGGAGGCGAGGGAGCAGGCTAGGGCCCCTTCCTCGGTGCCCCAGTGACCCGTGCTGGCAGGCACAAAGACAAGCGCAACTTGAACTTGACCTTTGGTAGCAAGATCACCCTTCTCTTCCGGAGGACAGAGCCCTCCTGGTGTGATTCCTCCCCTGGGGCCACCTCCAATACTGCCTTGCAGATCAACATCACCTTGGGGGCACACTCAAACCACAGCTCAGGTACGGGTAAAATTTAAGGTCATGGAGGAAAGGCTGGACTGGTCCACACAGAATGCTGGGGCATGATTTCTATGGCCTACGCTGAACCTCTGTGCCATATTTTATACATGGACTTATTTACTTGTACATGTCCACCTGGGCAGGAGATGGTATATGTTCTCCATGGACTAAGCAAAAACAACAAAAAAAAGGTACAAGTAAGAAATAGCAGGGGGTGTGAAATATGGTGGCCTTGGATAGAGCAGATCTACCAGAAGATGAACCTGAGGTCCAAACTCAAAAGGGAAAATGAATCCCCTTCTCCCCCAAACAAAGCTTCTTTGTGAGAGAGAAGAGCTTATGGAGGATACGTGCTTCTGTGTAGAAAACCAGACGCCCTGGGAGCTCTTCACCTCGAAGGCGGCAGAGGGAGGAGGAGGCTGGTGAGGGCAAACACACCAACTGTAGGCACAGGACTTAGGTAATTCTGGAATGGCCAGGGGTGGTGCAGTCCAGCTGGACAGGAGACGGAGATTACACCTTTGACTTCTGAGAAACTTGTTTGTGAGACATGAATAAACAGAAGCCATGGATAAACAAAAATCTGGACAGCATTCAGAGCCTGGCCAAGGACTGCTCAAGAGAGCGGACTTACCTCCAGACAACTGAAACCCACTCAGAAAACCTGTGGCTGTCAGCATTCTGTCATGCTCGTGAACCAAGGCCCACACAGCCTGGCGGTGAGCACAGCAGTGTCCCCAGAAGATATCCCAGGAGAGGGCAGACAGAGGTAAACAGATGACCGAAGCAGACCCGTGGAGAACGCAAACTCTTGAGCTGAAAATGACTCTAATAACACGACGCTTAACATGTCAATGGAAATAGACATGAAAGTAGGAAATATACAAAAATAAGACCTACCACCAAGGCATGGGAGTTTATAAAGAATCAAATAGAAAGTCTAGAACTTAGCAATAACTGGGATGGATCATCACACAAGATAAATATTCCTACACTTTTTTTCAGATTTTTTTATTGTGTCTATCCCATAGCTGTAGACAGCGGTCGCCATTCCACGAGTCCGATTACGAGTACAATGCTTCTTGGTGATGTCACCCCTCCTTCTCTCCCGTTGAGTACGACGGCTGCGTTTGCTCACCTTCTTCCCTCTGTTCCTTTGCCCTTCTTGTCTCCCCTCAGGCATGTTTCCACTTCCTGGTGTCCATTTTGATAAACAGTACTTTAGTTGTTCAGAGGTGTTGCGCCTTTTATCCTCCCCTAAGTATACCCTGCTTTTAGTCAGTTTAGCTGTGTGTGAAGGCATCATATATGGTTGCACGTGCAGATTTTGAAGAGTAGAAGGAAGCAATTTGAAACTGCCAGTCCAGTCTATTGGATGTATCCAGACTGAAGCACGGCAAGAGAAGTAAGTGAAGACAAAGTTCAGTGGAGCACAAGGCAAGGTTCCAGAAAGTCTACCAGGGGAGTCCCAGAAGGAGAATGCAGAGAGGATGGAGAGATGTGAACTGTGAGCAGTGGCATACAAGGGTCGCTCAAGCAGGAAGGAGCGGCCGAGGGAGGCGGCGGCCGAGGGAGGCAGCTATGGCCGGAAGCAGCAGGGCAGAAGGCTCATGGGAAGGATTTTCCCAGACAGAACTGTCTAGCAGCGTGCTCTGGGTTCACGCGAGTGTACTTTTGCCCAGGTTTTAAAGTGGTGGAGACTGTAGGTGTGCACATCATGTCCAAGTTATTTTTTTTTTTGAGATAGGATCCAACTAGCCATTTTTCTTTGAACTGCCCTCAACCCATCCTCCTTCGATCTAGCAAGTTTATGTATGTAAGTGCAAGTGCCTTTGAATATGCACAAATATTCTAGGAATAATCTTGGATCTTTAACTGTAATGACTGCTCCCTTGCTAGTAAATGGCTTATTATCAGCCATTACCCACCCATCCATTGTGAGCTCAGTCAGTTCAGCAAAACATCACCACCATCGTCAATCAATAGCTCTGTTTCACCTCAATTGAGACTGTGATAGGAAGATGAGGCCTATAGTTAATGAAGTCTGCGCGGTGGCTGCGTGGAGCACGGCCGTGGGCAACGCAGGGTGGGGAGAAGGAGATGTTATTCTCCCAATAAAACGGGTACCGTAAGTTCCTGTGTAGAACTAGCTTTCTTACAGCGTTCCCTTTATGAATACACAAGAAGAAATAGCTGGGGCAGAGACATTTGCTTAATTTACATGTCAGAAAAGCAGCCAAGAAAGCATCGAACAGCTTCTGAATACAGGGCGGCCAAGTAGCATGACTTACACATTCCATTCAGCTTGAGGCTGGAGGCAGCGGCCCAACTTCCCCAAACCCGGCAGGACGCGTCCCGGTCACTGTTTGGTCACTGGCTGCGGCACACCCAGAGGTGGTTGTCCACAGGAAGGAGGGGGTGGAGGGGAGGGCGGGACATGCTTGGTGATTGTCAGCTGCTGTCTGCTCTCCTGACCTGAAGAAGGAACTGCTTTGTTAGGCAGCAGCAGCACTGAGGGAACATCATAGAATTTTAAAAAATGAGTCCTGGGACCCAGGCCAAGGAGAAGTGGGATCTGAGGACAGATTGTGGGATTTCTGTAGGAATCCTGCAGAGCACTGTGTGTGGCGCTCCGGTGACAGGAGACCCAGCCATGTGTGGACTCATGGATCTGAAAGCCATGCTGCTCACCGAGAGCGAGGGGACCTGACCTGCACAGGCCCTGCTCTGAGCGCCCCGGCTCTGAGCGCCCCGGCTCTGAGCGCCCCTGGCTCTGAGTGAGTACCCCAGCTCTGAGTGAGTACCCCAGCTCTGAGTACCCCGGCTCTGAGCGCCCCAGCTCTGAGCACCCCTGGCTCTGAGTGAGTACCCCAGCTCTGAGTGATTACCCCAGCTCTGAGTGCCCCGGCTCTGAGTGCCCCGGCTCTGAGCAGCCCCGGCTCTGAGCAGCCCCGGCTCTGAGTGAGCGCCCCCGGCTCTGAGCAGCCCCGGCTCTGAGTGAGAGCCCCCGGCTCTGAGTGAGCGCCCCCGGCTCTGAGCACCCCGGCTCTGAGTTAGTACCCCGGCTCTGAGTGATTACCCCAGCTCTGAGTGCCCCGGCTCTGAGCAGCCCCGGCTCTGAGCAGCCCCTGGCTCTGAGTGAGCGCCCCGGCTCTGAGTGAGCGCCCCGGCTCTGAGTGAGCGCCCCGGCTCTGAGTGAGCGCCCCGGCTCTGAGTGAGCACCCCGGCTCTGAGTGAGTACCCCGGCTCTGAGTGAGTACCCCGGCTCTGAGTGAGCGCCCCGGCTCTGGCCCCTGCCAGAGTCTCTGTCCTCAGGATGGAGGGGAATCGAGGAGTCTGAGATCCTAGTAGTGAAGAGACCTGGTCAAGTCATGCTGCTAGTGAGACGGAGCCACGAATGCTCACTTTTCTGGAATCAAAGCGTCTCCTCCTTCTAGTGCTGGTGGTCATAGCAAAGCTCAGAGGGAGCGAGGAAGGGCCGCACTTTAATCATTCATTTGGCTTCCAGCTAGGAAGGACGTGGGGAATGAGGGCTGGTGAGCAGAGCGCGTGCTGAGTGTGTGTGTGTCGTATCTGGGTGCTGTTTCTCCCCCGTGGGGTCGTGGGAGCTCACACATCTTGTCCCGTGTCTGCTGAGTCCCACCCAGGCGCAGCCTTCACCCAGCAGGGCCCGGTTGGTGAGGAGGCTGGCGCAGGAGACATGATAATCCACAGGAGAGTAGGGTGAGAGGCAGGTCCCCACCTGAGGAGCACCAGGAGCACTGGTTGGGGAATGCAGACGGGCACCACACGGGAGGAGCACTGATGGGAAGGAGGTCTGGAAGCAGGTGTGGGGGGCCATAGGAGAGGGCACCGTGTGCAGAAGAGAGACGCTTACAGCTGCTCAGCAGGAGCCTCGGGAGGGGAATCGGGCGGTGAAGGGTGGGACAGGAATGTGGAAGCTACGACCCCGGAGCGTCAGATCTGTGTAGGCTCTGAAGCCATTTGCAGGGGACCAGGTTCACGGCAGCAGTGAAACTGCTCTGCTTTCCACCCAAGTCTTGCAGAAACTGGTATGTCCAGGGGAGGGGCCAGCCCTGAAAAGGCAGGGGGGCTGAGTGGGTCGCTGGTGGTCTTCCTCTTGGACTCACTGGCGATGTGATGAGAGGGAGGCTGAGGTGATGGAGGCTGGAGAAGGATCCAGAGACTGACTGCATGCACAGGAAGTGGCACGCCCACACACCAAACCCATGTGCACACATCAACCAGGCCGGGTGCCCGGCAGCAGGATCCTGAGCCGTGCGGCCGGGCGGCCGGCTGCCCCGTCCCTGCCATCACCCTCACGGAGCCCCAGCCACCGTGGAGGGTTCTAAGGAGATTCAGCCATGCTTTTGTCATCGTGGTAGTTGACAGGTTTCCTGGTCGCGGATTCTGCAATCATTACTTAAGGGAAGAGACATTATCTGCTTTGGGGAATTTCGCCACGTGCGTTTCCTTCTCAATTTCAAAGAAAATCTCCGTGGTGTGCAGACCGTGGGAATAGATAACTACTTTGGAGCAGCAAAACTGCTGAGGCGGATGAGCTGTGTGGCCCACGGCGCAGGAGGCCCCTGCGTGTTCCGGGAAGAGTGGGAAGGCCCATGCCTTTTCCTGGCCATGGTGGTGCTGGCCAGTGGCTCCCTGTGAGGTGAGGGGTGAGCGGGACTCCGGGACACCCGGCCGGCGTCTGCGACGGGAATCTTGATGAGCAACGCGATCGCAGTGAGAAGACGGGGAGAGAGCAGGGCTCCCCTCTGGGTGTCTGGGAGGCATCTCCAGGAGGATTAGAACAAAGGGGCAGGGACTGCCTGGATGTGCGCTATGCTGTCCCATAGGCTGTGGGGCCCTGAAGGGATGAAAAGAGGAGAAAGCCCAGCGGCCACGGGCTCTGCGGCGCTGATGTCCACCATGCGAGCGAGCTGCTCCACCCAGAGGAGCTGAAACCGCGGACAGCCAGGCTGACCACACCCTCCCCCGTGCAAACACCGAACACAGCGCCCAGGAGGGGCGGCACCCGCTGCTTTCATTTGAAGACTGCCAGTGAAAAGCAGCTCAGAAGATGTATTATGAGAGGCTGGGTCACAGTGACTGTGATATCTATATCAGCACATGAAACCTCAGACCGGGGCGGATCAGTGTCTGCAGTGGGGAAATCAGCCCGTGAAGCCCTCAGACCTGGGGCCCCCTTGTGGTACATGTGTACATTGGCCAATACCACACATCTTTAAGCTGGGAATACACGGTTTCCCTTCAACTATGCAAAGCCTTCTCTGTGGGCGGGGTTCAGATCCCAGGCAGGCAAGGGATGCTCCGTGGAGAGGACCACACACTTTCCTCTTCTCCTGCTGTCCAAATGATGCTGAGTGAAGGAAGATCCCATGACAGAGACTGTCCGGCAGACAGACAGACAGCCACCTTCTCCTTTGTACCCAGGCACTCAGCAGACAGCCACCTTCTCCTTCGTACCCAGGCACTCAGACAGAAAGACAATCACCTTCTCCTTCATACCCAGGCACTCAGACAGACAAACAGACATCCAGCTTCTCCTTTGTATCCAGGCACTCAGACAGACAGACACCTTCTCCTTTGTACCAGGCACTCAGACAGACAGATACCTTCTCCTTTGCACCTGGGTATACATGCAGACAGACAGACAGACAGATATCTTCTCCTTTGTACCTGGACATTCAGACAGACAGACAGACACCTTCTCCTTTGTACCTGGGCATACATACAGACAGACAGACAGATATCTTCTCCTTTGTACCTGGGCATTCAGACAGACAGACAGGCAGACAGATACCTTAGTACCCAGGCATCAAACAGATACACAGACAGACATACAGGCAGGCAGATAATTATCTTCTCCTTTGCACCTGAGCATCCAGACAGGCAGGCAGACAGACACCTCCTTTGTACCTGGGCACTGAACAGACAGACAAACACCTTCTCCTTTGAACCTGGGCATCCAGACAGACAGACACCTTCTTTTGTGTATCTGTGCATATAGACAGACAGGCAGACAGCCTCCTTTGGATGCCTGGGCATCCAAACAGACAGACAGACAGTCACCTTCTCCTTTGTACCCAAGCACCAACAGACAACCTCCTTCTCCTGTGCACCTGCCTTGTTCTTTCTCTCAAAGGGTGAGAATTTTATGTTGTAGAAACAAAATTAGATTGAGTTAGAAAGCCTACACTCAGCAGAACTGAATGCTGAACTGTAGCTGTAAGAGGAGAAGGCCCCACCTGCTTCCTTTTGGGGGACAAACGCATTATGCTCGGAGCTGGCACGTTTAGCTGGGCCTCACTGTCACAACGCCGGCTGATACATTTCTTACTAACGTGGGAGATGGAAACAGTTGTGCTGAGCAGGCGTATTTCCCCGCTGGGCCTCTGCCGTGGTTGATTCTCAAGCTGCTGTAGGAAATGTCATCTTCTCCATTAATTTCTCTGTACTTAAAGTGAGGTTTTGTGGGTGCACATTTTGGTACCTTACCACAATATCTTTGTGTAGTAACGTACCGTTGTATGAGAGTTTTCTGTTGCCTGTCTCTTCAACGACAGCGTCATTTCCAAGCAGCCTGAGCTGCCGGCCGTGTAGAAGGGTGAAGTGGGAGAATGTTCTCCTGAGATGACAGAGTGCGGCGTGAGTGCAGGATGGCTGTCGATAATTAATGAGGAGAGTGGCTCCTGTACAGCCAGAAGAGACCTCGCCTGATCTCACACTCAAGCCGGGAAGTCGTGGTTCAAATCAAGCGGGGTCAGAGGAGCCCTTGCGTTTTAAGGAGCTGCATGTGTGAGTTGGGGAATTCTGGGGCATTGCAAAGAGAGGTGAGAGCAGCGGTTTTCCTAAATGGATGGGTGAAGCAGTGGTGATAGGGCCCTGTCATCTTGGATCAGCATTCACGGTTCTAGATCTAGCATCAAGATAGAGAGAGGGCAGCCCTGGCCCCCAGCCTGTGTGGCATGTGTGGATGCTGCACACAGAGCACCAAGCTGAGTGAGCACCTACAACCACCAAGTCTGCACAGGGCCCTCTCCCCAACCTGGAAGCCAAACCCAAGCACAGCATTTTCACCAGTGGGAGGTGCTGTTTACGTGTTTCCACTGAGTTTGCGTGAGTAAAAGTCATCTCTTGGGAGAGGTGCCAGCCCTGCCTTGTGCCTTAACGCACTCCTGCTTGAAATACATCATTGGGCCCAGAAATTCTAACACAAGCATGGTTGTGAGTCCCACTGCTGCATTTCAGGTTCTGTTTAATGAGTTTTCCATGTCCATCAGGCCCATCTCTCCTCTCTGGACCTTTGTCAAATTTCCACTCTCCAGAATCTCACAGGAGGCAGAGACAACAGCCCGGAGATAGAGGGAAGGAATCATCTATACTGGGCCTCAATGGTGCAGCAGGCTTTCTATGGTGAAGTAGTCATTTTGTGGTAAAAACACAAAAATCTAAAGCAAAGAAGTGACTTTTCATGGCCCCAGAACAACCATCTAGGAGCCCATGTAACAAGAGAGACTAGCACTCTGGCGGTAAAGGCCATGTGGAAGCTTGTCCGTGGAAGGTATGCCATGTCTCCATCCTGTCCCCTGTTCCTGCAAAGGTGTCTGGGACAGAACATAAACAAAGACCACTAGTGAAGATGCCATTTCTCCCTGGGGACTGAGGGCGCTAGTGAAGACATCACATCTCCCTGGAGACCAACTTCCCTGCTGACTGTTCTAAGTTGTACTCTGTGCAGATCTGGGTGAAGGCTTTTCTTCCTGACACCACTCTATAAACTCCTTGGCCTGAGATAAGCCAATTTGGAAGGAAGACTTTTATCCCACTGTGTGGCAAAGGGGAGAAGAGAAGCTGTTGGCTCATGTTTGCAGAAAGCCTCACTAAATAGGAAATTGACTGCATCTGGCATTACTTCAAAGTCTTTTCAGTTTCTATTTTAATAAGGTGACATTGGAAATAACCCTAAATTTCTTTTCAAATTCAGAAAACGAAAAATCTCTTCAGATATCTCCTGACATAAAAATAAGTCCAAATGTTAGGTGAAGGAATTATAAATTATAAACCCAGTGCAGCGCTCTTTGAGTTGCCCTGTGACTCCAACCCCCAAATTGCTGTAGCAAACATGGCTGTTACTTTCTGCCAAGCACAGCGGAAGAGTAGAGAAATGTCTCGAGTAGTGTGTGTTCCTTTGATTTCGGTGTCATTAAATGGTGAGATAGAAAATGGAAGCTACCAGCGCAAATCTTGAGGAGGCCACAGACTTGGGTTAAATGAAAGAAAAGTTCCTCCTGCACTCTGGGATCTGAACTCAGGTTCTTCTGTGAGTGCAGCCCAGGAACAGAGGTCCGGCATGTGGCTGTCCAAGGTGCTGAATGGAGACCTGGGTAGCAGGACCTTAGCCACAGAGGTCTCCAGTGGGCATGGTTAATGGTCTTTGCAATTTCAGTGGAGCAAGCGCTACCTACTTTTCTCCTGGCACACTTTGGGGTGTGTCTGTGAAACAATTAGCTCCTGTGGGGTCTGACTTAATCGATTGATTAATCTTTTGATGGATTCACCACTGGCTGGCGTTATTGGCAGGTGGTGAAGGGGTGAGGTGGGGTCCAGTCAGAGGAAGTGGGGGCTGCTGGGATGTGTGCTTAAAGGCTGTGTCTGCCTGGACCCCTTCCTACATGCACTGTGCTCTGCTTCCTGTCTGCTGCCTCACACACATCTCTGCCCCCATTTGTATTCCCGAGCACATGGGGCCACACGACGATGGACTGAAACCACAGCCGTGCACAGCATTCCTCCCCTAAGTCCTCCTCTCAGACATTTTGTCCATGACCCATCCACAAGCCCCAACCAGTGGATCCTGGGCAGGTTGGACAGCCACCTGCCAAACCATGGGCTCACGGACAATAACTGCATAGTGCTTTGAACCAAACCATGAAAAAATCCATCCTCCCAGAGCTTGCAGCTCGTATTCTGGTGCATAGGCACAGGGGACCAGTTGAAAACACAGGAGATCACTGGTGAATGAGGTGGGAAAATGCTACGGTGGAGGTTAAGCCATGGGCTGCGCTGGGAGGAGGCTGAGCCTGGGTCTTGATGAGAGGAGGCTGAGCCTGGGTCTGGCTGGGAGGAGGAGGCTGAGCCTCGGTCTGCCTGGGAGGAGGCTGAGCCTGGGTCTGCCTGGGAGGAGGCTGAGCCTGGGTCTGCCTGGGAGGAGGAGGCTGAGCCTGGGTCTGTCTGGGAGGAGAGAGGCTGAGCCTGGGTCTGGCTGGGAGGAGAGAGGCTGAGCCTGGGTCTGGCTGGGAGGAGGCTGAGCCTGGGTCTGGCTGGGAGGAGGAGGCTGAGCCTGGGTCTGGCTGGGAGGAGGAGGCTGAGCCTGGGTCTGGCTGGGAGGAGGCTGAGCCTGGGTCTGGCTGGGAGGAGGCTGAGCCTGGGTCTGGCTGGGAGGAGGAGGCTGAGCCTGGGTCTGCCTGGGAGGAGGAGGCTGAGCCTGGGTGTGGGTGGGAGGAGGCTGAGCCTGGGTCTGGCTGGGAGGAGGAGGCTGAGCCTGGGTCTGGCTGGGAGGAGGCTGAGCCTGAGTCTCGCTGGGAGGAGGAGGCTGAGCCTGGGTCTGGCTGGGGGCTGGCTGTGAGGAGGCTGAGCCTGGGTCTGCCTGGGAGGAGGAGGCTGAGCCTGGGTCTGGCTGGGAGGAGGCTGAGCCTGGGTCTGCCTGGGAGGAGGCTGAGCCTGGGTCTGGCTGGGAGGAGGCTGAGCCTGGGTCTGCCTGGGAGGAGGAGGCTGAGCCTGGGTCTGGCTGGGAGGAGGCTGAGCATGGGTCTGGCTGGGAGGAGGCTGAGCCTGGGTCTGGCTGGGAGGAGGCTGAGCCTGGGTCTGGCTGGGAGGAGGCTGAGCCTGGGTCTGGCTGGGAGGAGGCTGAGCCTGGGTCTGCTGGGTGCTGGGAGGAGGAGGCTGAGCCTGGGTCTGGCTGGGAGGAGGCTGAGCCTGTGGCTGGGGGCTGGGAGGAGGAGGCTGAGCCTGGGTCTGGCTGGGAGGAGGAGGCTGAGCCTGGGTCTGGCTGTGAGGAGGCTGAGTCTGGGTCCAGATGGGAGGAGGCTGATCCTGGGTCTGCCTGGGAGGAGGCTGAGCCTGGGTCTGCCTGGGAGGAGGAGGCTGAGCCTGGGTCTGGCTGGGAGGAGGAGGCTGAGCCTGGGTGTGGCTGGGAGGAGGAGGCTGAGCCTGGGTCTAGCTGGGAGGAGGCTGAGCCTGGGTCTGGCTGGGAGGAGGCTGAGCCTGGGTCTGGCTGGGGGTGGCTGAGCCTGGGTCTGGCTGGGAGGAGGCTGAGCCTGGGTCTGCCTGGGAGGAGGCTGAGCCTGGGTCTGCCTGGGAGGAGGAGGCTGAGCCTGGGTCTGCCTGGGAGGAGGAGGCTGAGCCTGGGTCTGGCTGGGAGGAGGAGGCTGAGCCTGGGTCAAGCTGGGAGGAGGCTGAGCCTGGGTCTGGCTGGGAGGAGGCTGAGCCTGGGTCTGCCTGGGAGGAGGATGCTGAGCCTGGGTCTGCCTGGGAGGAGGCTGAGCCTGGGTCTGGCTGGGAGGAGGCTGAGCCTGGGTCTGCCTAGGAGGAGGCTGAGCCTGGGTCTGCCTGGGAGGAGGAGGCTGAGCCTGGGTGTGGGTGGGAGGAGGCTGAGCCTGGGTCTGGCTGGGAGGAGGAGGCTGAGCCTGGGTCTGGCTGGGAGGAGGCTGAGCCTGAGTCTCGCTGGGAGGAGGAGGCTGAGCCTGGGTCTGGCTGGGGGCTGGCTGTGAGGAGGCTGAGCCTGGGTCTGCCTGGGAGGAGGAGGCTGAGCCTGGGTCTGGCTGGGAGGAGGCTGAGCCTGGGTCTGCCTGGGAGGAGGCTGAGCCTGGGTCTGGCTGGGAGGAGGCTGAGCCTGGGTCTGCCTGGGAGGAGGAGGCTGAGCCTGGGTCTGGCTGGGAGGAGGCTGAGCATGGGTCTGGCTGGGAGGAGGCTGAGCCTGGGTCTGGCTGGGAGGAGGCTGAGCCTGGGTCTGGCTGGGAGGAGGCTGAGCCTGGGTCTGGCTGGGAGGAGGCTGAGCCTGGGTCTGCTGGGTGCTGGGAGGAGGAGGCTGAGCCTGGGCCTGGCTGGGAGGAGGATGAGCCTGAGTCTGGCTGCGAGGAGGAGGCTGAGCCTGGGTCTGGCTGGGGGCTAGCAGGAGGAGGCTGAGCCTGGGTCTGGCTGGGAGGAGGCTGAGCCAGGGTCTGCCTGGGAGGAGGAGGCTGAACCTGGGTCTGGCTGGGAGGAGGAGGCTGAGCCTTGGTCTGGCTGGGAGGAGGAGGCTGAGCCTGGGTCTGGCTTCTGGCTGGGGGCTGGCTGTGAGGAGGCTGAGCCTGGGTCTGCCTGGGAGGAGGAGGCTGAGCCTGGGTCTGGCTGGGAGGAGGCTGAGCCTGAGTCTGGCTGGGAGGAGGAGGCTGAGCCTGGGTATGGCTGGGGGCTGGGAGTAGGAGGCTGAGCTTGGGTCTGGCTGGGGGCTGGGAGGAGGAGGCTGAGCCTGGGTCTGGCTGGGAGGAGGAGCCTGAGCCTGGGTCTGGCTGTGAGGAGGCTGAGTCTGGGTCCAGCTGGGAGGAGGCTGATCCTGGGTCTGGCTGGGAGGAGGCTGAGCCTGGGTCTGCCTGGGAGGAGGAGGCTGAGCCTGGGTCTGGCTGGAGGAGGAGGCTGAGCCTGGGTCTGGTTGGGAGGAGGCTGAGCATGGGACTGGGAGGAGGAGGCTGAGCCTGGGTCTGGCTGGGGGCTGGGAGGAGGAGGCTGAGCCTGGGTCTGGCTGGGAGGAGGAGGCTGAGCCTGGGTCTGGCTGGGAGGAGGCTGAGCCTGGGTCTGTCTGGGAGGAGGAGGCTGAGTCTGGGTCTGGTTGGATAAGATTGTTCTGGCAGATAGCACAGCTAGGGCTCAGCCTCAGGTAAATGTCTGTCTGAAAACTGCTGTCTGAAAAGGTACAGCAGGCGGGCCTGGTGGCTGGGCTGGGCCCAGGGGCTTGTGGAGGGGAGTGGAGTTAGGATCCGTGGAGGGGCAGGAGTAGGTCTAGCTGGGCCAGACAAGACACATGAGCCTGTGGACTATCATTCTGAACAAGCAGTACAGTGACTTGCTGTGACCAGACAATTTATCACCAGGGCAAGGACAGACAGAAGAACAGCAAGGGAAGACAGCACAGGACAGAGCTGAGGGATGCGGAGAACTCATGAGCAGTGGGAGCCTGACCCGGGCCTGGGTGGGGGGGAAAGCGGTGCTGGGAGTGGACACTGCTGATAGGGGCGTGGCTATGAAGCAGGGGCGGAGCTGTGAGGCCAGGAGGCTGGGCTGAGCTTTGGAAGGTCACTCAGCGTTAGCTGCTTAAACTCTTTGTCTCTGTCTGTCTCTCACGCACGTACTCCTAATTCTCTCTCCCCAACAATCCCTGATGGATATATTTATTGACATGAAATATAGAAACATAAAGCAAGATTCCGTTGTCACCTTCTGCTAGCATCTAGCCAAAGCTCAGCCTCTGTCCCCGAATGCCGGCTCAGCCGTTACGTGGGCGAATCTAGATGGGGCAGAGACAGATCTGCACGGCTTCACAGGTGGCCATAAAAGGAGGGCCGTCCCTCAGGGGGACAGGTTACATCAAGTTACGAATTCTGAAAGAAAATACCATCAGCAGCTGCAGCCGCTGACCCCATACACCCTTCCAGAGGCCGCGCCTGGAAGCCATGGCTGGGGCTTTACCAAGGAGACACTCAGCCGGTTCAGTCCACCCCCAGGTGATCTGCAATTGGAAGTTCTAATTTTGTAACAAACCAAACTTTTATTTAGCTCATTTATTTGATTTCCATAGGACGGCTGTGCGAGTAATTTATTCAGTTTTTTAGTGGAGATGAAAAGGCAAAGAAAGGATTATGTCGGCCATCACTGACGCCTGGGCCTTCCTATGAGCCGCTAAGGGGTTCTCTGGTCCACCCTCGCACCCTCCGCACACGCGAGGCGAGGCTCCTGGGAAATCCATGACTGATGAAATGATTAGAACGAAAGGAAGGACAACACGGTATGACTGCCTACTCCTCACGCCATCTGCCACTGGAGACTCCTGTTCATATCCAGAAGTAGGTAAAGGCTATGGCGTCCAGCAGTTTACTGGCATTCATGAGTTGAGGTCACTGGGTGGGAAGATGTGATTGGACACCTTTCCAGCCCTGGGGCCCAGCCAAGCTGGTGTATTTGCCTCCTTTACGCCTCCCGGGCGAGGATGATGCTGGCCATGGAGAAGATAGGGGGACGAGGCAGCTCCGGGCTTCACAGGTCCTCCAGGAGCTCGGCGGCCGTGGTGGGCAGCCTGCCAGTGGCAGGGGCCCAGGCTCCTGGCCTGCTCACCTGATTGCTCAGGACCTTCCGCTCCGGGTGCTGCCCGGCACCCCGCCGGGGCCCGCTCGCCGGCCCTGAGTCAGTGCTGCTCGTAGCCCAGCCCAGGCTTTGCCTTTGCCCTCCGGGTGTAGCCCCCCTGGGGAGGTGTCCCAGGCCAGCTCCTGCTGTCTGCCCACCTGTGTTGGCCTCATTTCTTTCATGGCAGCATTGGTGAGGACCAAACACTGAAGCCCTGGTTTTTGGGGTTCTCTGCGGCTGTGGGGTGGTACCAGCATGGGACCCGCTCTGACTTGGAGTTTCTTTGCCAGTGGGAAGCAGTACCCACCCTGGGACCGGCGTCTGGGTGTCCCGTTCTGCCTGTGGTCTAACTCCTTCCCTGGAACCTGAGCCACAGCGCACACCTCTGTGGTGTCCGGGTTCTTGAACGCGTGCTGTGGAGAACAGAGCTGGTCCGCGCGGGGCTCAGTGGGTCTCGGGACATTGCACGCCGTGCCAGCGCCGGCCGTGGTGGCTCCATTTCAGCTCCTTCACCTCATAAACCCCATGCGCCTGGGCAGCACCCACTCGGGTCAGTGGGGCCCCTGGAACTTTGGTCACCTTGCTCAAGGGCCACTGTGGGGACAGAGGCACTGTGGACCAGGGCGGGGCCCCGTCCTCCTCCAGCAGACGGGAGGGGAGGACCCACAGCCCCACCTTCTCCGTGGACTCCCCTGACAGCAGGCGGCCGTGCTCCCGGCCTGGCTCCTGGGAGGCCAGCTGAGGGGCCACCGCACCCAAGCCCCCCGCTCCCGTCCACCCATGCCTCTCATTTCGCCCCGGGACCAGGCACTGGCCCCGGGGCCGGGCGGCTGGGGAAGAGTTCTCCTTCCCACAAGGACAACTGCAGTCCGGCGCCTCAAGATTTGTGGACAATAAAAACTCCCTCACACACACAAAGCAGAGCTTGGGGTGGCTGCTCGAGACGCAGGGGCAGACGGAGAGTCTGCGTGTGCTTTCTTGGCTGTGCCCCTGCCCCTCCCTGGCTGGTGGGCTGCGTGGATGCAAACCTGTCCCAACCCCACCCCTCACCTTGCTGGAGAACCTGGAGAGAAGGTGCGCTGGGGACCTGCCCGGGAGGATGGGGGTGGCAGGAGAGAGAGGCGGGGCCAGCACCTCCCGATGCCTAAAGCTCACCTTTCCAGGCGGCGTGGACCACCCCAGGCGAACGTCATGCACTGGGGAGGGGTGGGCCAGGATTTTCCCAGCAGAGACTTCAGAGACTCCCATGAGGAATATTCCAGGGCCGCAGCGGGCCCCAAGGGCAGTTGCTGGGATGGTGGGCCTGAGTGTCCGTGGAGCCCCCCAGAATTCACCTGCTCCCCTGCAGCTCGTGTGTGTGCCCCTCAAACCCAGTTCCTGCACCCTCCAGTCACACAGCCAGGTCAGACATCAGGGTGCCCTGGTCTCCTTTTCAGAATCGTAGACAGGCAGGCTGGGCTCCAAACGCCCGTGGGGCCCGTCTGAGAGTCGTGGACAGCCGAGACAAAGGGCATTGGATAGTGTGGAGGGTGCGTGGGTAAACACGAATATCCCACCAGATCCCCAGCCACAGGGCAGCTTCCCCCTCCCAGGTTACTTCCTCTCCATGGAGTTAGGGAACACTTTATTCCCGGTGAAGTTCCCACCCTGGGTGAGGAAAGTCTCACCCACACACAAGTCCACACGCGTGTTCCTGTTCTCAAAAGATCATTCAGACCCGGGGACGGCAGTGCAGTGACATCCTGTAGGGGACCCTGGCCTGTCCTGAACCCAAGGTGCTGGTCCTGGCCCCGCCCTGTCCTGTCCCCACCCTGTCCTGTCCGCACCCTGTCCTGTCCTGTCCGCACCCTGTCCTGTCCCACCCTCTCCTGTCCTGTCCCCACCCTGTCCTGTCCCCATCCTGTCCTGTCCCCACCCTGTCCTGTCCCACCCTCTCCTGTCCTGTCCCCACCCTGTCCTGTCCCCATCCTGTCCTGTCCCCATCCTGTCCTGTCCCCACCCTCTCCTGTTCTGTCCCACCCTGTCCTGTCCTGTTCCCATCCTGTCCCACCCTGTCCTGTCCCCATCCTGTCCTGTCCCCATCCTGTCCTGTCCCCACCCTCTCCTGTCCTGTCCCACCCTGTCCTGTCCTGTCCCCATCCTGTCCCCACCCCATCCTGTCCTGTCCTGTCCCCACCCTGCCTGTCCCATCCTGGCACTTGAAGAGGAAGGCAGAGGCCCAGCGGCTCCTCCTCCCAGTCTTTCTCTCACCCCCTGTCTGAGCTGAAGACGTCTGCGGGAACACCTGAGGTCCCAGGGGAAGCACCCCGCTCCTCAGTGTCGGGACTGCAGGAAACCCACCGCACCGTGGACCGCCCTGGGTGGGTCCTGAGAGGACCAGGAGGGACTCACTGACACTGGGCACCTGTCATATCCTTGGTCTCTCCAAGAGAGCTGGGCTTGGAGGTCAGAAGACCCCAAACTTGCATAGCTTCAGAGTGCACTGGAGGGCTCCAATCCCAGGCCTGGACTGCATTTCCAGCAACCTCCCCGGGGCTGTGCTACCCCTCGGTGCTCCGAAGCCCACCGAACCCTCAGTCTCCACAGAGGTGGCCAGCAGGAGGAGCCTCCGCGGGGCCTTGCCACAGCTCTGGCTCTGTGGCCAGCCCATGTTTTGAGAATCATCTCGCTCTCCTGCAGAGATGTTGGAAGCCACAGACAAGCACTGCAGGGAGGTAGAGCATTCAGCCAACTTCCAGTGCTGGATCCAAGGAGCTCAGTCATGTTACATAGCGCACATGCTCAGTCCCCAGCAAGGGTGAAGTGCAGGAAGTGCTGGCAGCAGGGCTCTGAGTCTCAGCCTGCGACTCAGGGCATGCTCCAGAGCCAGAGCCAGGAAAAGAAGAGAGACCTATAGATGAGCTCCTGGCCACCCGACATCCACGCTCACCACAACCAACCAAGGGGCTCTTAAACTAAATAAGTGCTCATTGCTTTAAACCACTGAGTGCAGGCCTGTTTGTTACACAGCGGATCCAGGCGTGCACCTGTACTATGCTGACAATTGCAATAACAGGCTCACTGCACCTGCTTCTCTGAGGCCAGGCTGGGAGGACTGGACTGGAATGAAGTACCTGCTTCTGGGTTTCTGCAGCAGCATCTGCCCACCTTGGTGCAAATCTTGGCCTTGAGCAGACGTGGAGCCTCCTGTACCTGCTGAACGGGAGGAAGCTTCCTGCCAGGCCTGGGCAGACTCACCTCGTGAGGCACGGGAGCTCAGAGCTCCCCAGCTGCAAGAACAGCCAGGGTGGGTCTTCTTCCTCTGAAGAAAGGTGTGTGCGGCCTTCCTGGGCAAACTGTGTTTCCAGGAAGAAGCAGGGATCACCCCCAAACAGAGAAAAGGCAAAGCATAAATTTTCTTCCTGAAGCAGGCAGTCTGCTCTCATTGCCAGTGCTGCTGCTGCATGATTGGCCGTGGCTCTGTGGCACAGGCTGTCATGATCCCACGAAAGAGATCCGGTGGCTCATCTGGACGGTGATGGGCCGCAAGAAGCAGGACTGGCACAGTCAAATTAAACAGAACCTGAGGCCGACACAACACACACACTTCCCATTATTGGCACTATAGAAAAAATCATTTCTGTAAACATTTTTTTAAAAGATTTCATCCAGTTATTGCAGGATGTCGATTACTCTCAAAAATGAGACAACTGGTAATTTAAAAGCGCTTTCCTTTAACTATTCAGTGCCAGAGGAAAGCATTAAGAAGATGCCTTCTGAATGAGCAAAACTCACACACTCCGCGACCTTCAAAAAACCTTGCCTGGCACGAATTCTCTCAGGGGCATCATCCGATGGGCATTTTCCTTTAGCACAGCAAGTTAACGTTTAAAAATATCTCAAGAAAAATACTGCATCAATCTTACTTTTATACAACTCAAACAAAGGATGGAAAAGATAGAGAAAATGTACATTTCTCATCATGCCAAAGCTCCCCCAGGACCTTCCTCACAGAGGAGGAGAGCTGTCAGCCTGGAGATGAAGCTTCTGAGAACAGCGGTTCTTGTGTTCAGTACGCTCCCCAATATACAAAGCTCACTCCCTACCATGTGGAGCGTGTGCGCCACCATGAAGAGTGTGTATGCACACCATGCAGAGTGTGCACCGCCATGCAGAGTGTGCACCACCATGCAGAGCTGCACCACCATGAAGAGCGTGTGCACCACCATGCAGTGAGTGTGCCTATCCCTCACAGTGTATGCCCCATGGTGCAGAGTGCACGCCCATCCATGGTGACATTAATGGGTACCCATTGGAAGTTGAGCCACCTGGCCACCTGGGGTCAGTCCCAAGCCTCAGGTGGATGGGCCCCTGTGGAGCATCCTGGTGTGAGGAGACCCATCTACTGACCCCGCTACCTTTCCACTGGATGTGTCTGATGGTGGCCTTGTCTGTGAATGACCACAGGACACTGGCCACCAGCCTGAACCTGATGAGCAGCCAGGGGAGCCTTCAAAGAGACACCGTGTTGGGAGCGTGGCTGTTTCCGTGTGGCTGGCCCAGGTGTGTATCCAGCCCTGTGGAGGCTGCTCGCTACAGGTCGTCATCAACTCTGCAATGCAAGATATTGGACAGATTCCCCAGCTCCTCCTTACGGAAACCATCTGTCTCCTTGCCCGTTCCCTGCTGCAACCCGTGAGCAGTGGGGCAGAGCTCAGAGCCCTCAGCACAGCACACCAGCATCCCTCCAGCCTTTCATTTCTCCAGAAGGCCTGCTACACAAGGACAGGTAATACGAACTCCGGTAATGCAGACACCCCGTGAGCTGTGGGAGATTCAGGTGTGGAATGAGAAACGCCACAGAGGCCATAAAATGCGTTGCACAGGAGACGATGTTTGATTTAAGCCTTGCAGTAGGAGGAACAAAGCAATGGAGCAGTGCCCTCCTGGAGCAAGGTTTGCACGTGGCCGTGGCACTGTGGCCTGAGATGGCGGCCAGGATGGCGACTGAGTCATGACCCAACTCACACAGGCAAGCCCAGCCAACCAGCTCAACGTTCAACCGGCTCAGTCTCAGAGAGGATGCTATGTTGGTCGATTAAAGCGCAAACAAGTTTTAATGTACTTGTAATGTACTATGTGATTTTTTTTATTTCTCTTGTATGTTCTTCCTCCATGGTATAACCCCTGTTTTCACTGCATTTGATTCTGGTGCCCTGCATCTTGTATATACATTTTTCTAATTTGGGGAGGGGAAGGAAAATAACAAAAAGCAGAAATAAGGATACATGTTGGCCTATTGTAACAATGAGATGTACAAGACACTATGTTGAAAATGAACTTTGCAACTATGGTGGGGGAGAGTTGGGGACTTGGGGAGGGAAGAGACAGTAGGGGAAAAACAAAGGAGGAGGTAACAATGCTCAATAGGAAATGTACTCATTACCTTACTCATGTAACTGTAACCCCTCTGTACTGTATCTTTACAATAAAAATACATATTTTTTTAAAAAGAAAAAAAAAGCACAAACAAGGATCATTGCCACTCAGGTTAGAGGAGTTTAAGTGTTAGCACTCCACTATATATGTGTGTGTGTGTATATATATATATATATATATATATATATATGTATATGTATATGTGTGTGTATGTATACACACACACACATATGAAGGGCTGGCCACACCCATGTGCTTCCAACTTGCTGGAGTACCGACAATTTTCAAAGATCCCTTTCATCTGGCCTTGCATACTCTAAGATCTACACTCGCAGAGTATCAGCCAGTGCCGAGTGCATTAGCAACACACCCCACACAGGGAGGTGGAGACTCGTGCATGGGTTACTATGTGGTCCTGAGAAGTCCTGCTTATAATCGTTGTTTAATGACATGGAAAGGCCACGAAAGGATAAACAAACATTCATTATGTGCAGAATCTCAGCTTCATCATGTAAGAGACAATCATGTGTGAGCTGCGCGCAGCCCAGGTTAGGGGTCATCATCACCCCCAGAGAGGCGCCGGGCAGCACAGGTGACCGCTGAGGACCGGGCACCCCATGCTCCTCTCTGCCTTCTGCCGTGTTGGCTTCCTCAGGCCTGGTCCTTCCAGCTCACACAATGACTTCCTGCCCCAGCTCCCGTGGCCATGTTGAGATGCTAACCAGGTGCTACAAAGTTAACAACTCCTCCTCCTCCTCCACCATCTCCCTCCTCCTCCTCCTCCTCCTCCTCCTCCTCCACCATCTTCCTCTTCTTCTTCTTCTTCTTCTTC
>NW_012267274.1:1108411-1130555 GCF_000151885.1 Dipodomys ordii
TCCTCCATCTCCCTCCTCTTCTTCCTTCTCCTTCTCTTCTTCCACCTCTCCTTTTCTCATAGGAAACCCTTTTCCCAACTTCCTGTTGATTGCTCTGTGTCTTAGGAAAATGGATAGGGACAGACAAGCCAAGACAATTCTTTCTCCTCCTTTCCCTCCCTGCTTCCTTTCCTTTCCCTGCTTTCTTTCCTTTTCCTCCCTCCCACCTTCCCTCCTTTCCTTATTTTTATCTTTTTTCTTCTATTTCTTTCTCCTCTCCTTCCTTCCTCCTTCCTTCCTTCCTTCCTGTTCTTCCCTCCCTCCATCTGTCCCTCCCCATCTCTTTCCCTCCCTTCCTCTCCTCTCTTATCTCTCCCTCTATTCCTCCCTCCTTTCCTTCCTTTTTTATCTTTTTTTTCTATTTCTTTCTCCTCTCCTCTCCTTCCTTCCTTCCTGTTCTTCCCTCCCTCCATCTGTCCCTCCCCATCTCTTTCTCTCCCTTCCTTCCCTCTCTTCTCCCTCCCTCCCTTTCTCTCTGCCCCCCTCTCTCTCCTTCTCCGTCTCTCCCCCCTCCCTCTTTTGATCATTGTCTTCTTCCCCATATCCCTTTCTGTTTGCTTTTTGTCTTACTAGGTCTCACTAAGTATGTCAGGCCTTGAACTTGCCACATTTCGGTCTCAGCCTCTCTCAAGTGCTGGGATTACAAGTGTGTGTCACCATGCCTGACTCAAGTCTGTGAGCTGTGGTTTGAATGTTATCTCTCAATTTCACCTGTTGGAGAAATGGTCCTCAGTGGAGCCATGCGGAAAGGGGTTCCTTTGATAATGATGCCCCCCATAAATGGGTTAATCCGCTGGTGGGATTAATGGACGGTGGGGCGTGGGGGAGTGGCTCTGTTACAGGAGGGCGTCTGTAGCTCTAGCTGTCTCTCCACGTGATGTCCTTTGGTGGCTGGTGGCTCCAGAATGCCAAGCAGTCGCCAGACCCATGAACTGTCACTAGACGCTGGGAATTGGCCAGCGAATATACTCTAGACATTTAGTCTTTACAACCATGAGGGAAATCAACCTGCATTCCTTCTAAGTCACCTGGTCCCGAGTGTTTTCCTACAGAGACCGAGATGGATTGAAACCCATCTCCCACACACGTGTTGGCCCTTGACACCTGTACACGTTTGTATTAATCTGCTTGAGCGGCGGTAACCGAGTACCAGGGAATGGGCATCTCAAACTACAGGTGCATATGTCTTTGAGCTCTGGGGGCTGAGAATCAGGGGTAGGCTGCTGGCGGCTTGGTCACTCCTGAGGGGTCTCTGTGGCTTGCCGATGGACACTGGCTGTGTACCAGGGCTTCTTATGCGGTCACCAGCCTTTCTGAACAAGGTCCCCACTTCTGTGCCCGCATCATTGCATTTTCAAACGCCTCATGTTAAGGTGCAGCTACATCACAGTCAGAACTTGAGCTGAAGAAGCAAGATTCAGTCTGTTAGATGGGGAAAAACCAGTTGTTTAAGGATACAGGTGGACCTTTTGCAACAATGAGAAGTACAAGTTGTCATGTCCAAAACGAGCTTTACAACGTCAGTGCGGGGGGTGGGAAGGGGGGGGAAGGATTGGGATTGGGGGGAGGGGGGAGGCTGGGAAGGGATGTGAAGGGTAAACAAAAGGAGGAGGCTGCAATGCTTGGTAAGAAATGTACACATTATCCTGCCCATGTAATTGTAACTCCTCTGTACAGTATGTTCACAAATAAAATCAAATTAAATTAAAAAAAAGATTCAGTCTGTTGAAAAAGTCAAGAATTTCGCTGGAAAGAGTTGAAGCGAGGGACTGAGAGATCGCCACGGTACACGGTGCCTAACAGTAATGGTTCCTGCACCGTTGTGGAATTAGACGGGGAGTCTTTCTCACTAATAAGGCTGGGGTCTGCAGAGGAGGATGAAGGAAGGCTCTCGAGCCCTCATCCATCCTCACTGGACATCCAGCTGCACAGGTGTAAGGCGGAGCCCCATAAAGCTACGGAGGAATGGCTGTCCCCTCCGGCATGGGGTGGACTCCTGGGCCCAAGCAGAGCTGTGGCGTCTGTCTTTGACCTGCCAGATAGAGAAGGGCAGCCTTGCTTCATACCCAGACATTCACCAAAGATCTCAGCAAATAAATTTGAAAAAGAGTGCACTGTGGAGTTTTTAACCTGTGTTGGAGTAAATCCAATCCTGCTTTTGCATGGAGTCGGGGTGAAGTTGAAGGGCGTAGGGCAGGTCTGGAGTGGAGAGTTGCAGCATGTAGTAGTTGAAGGTTGTTGTGGTATTTTAATTATGCATGCTTCCTATAAAGAATAATCTATTATTATCAAGTGGTGATTATTCTCAGAATACAAGAGTCGTTTACATTTTTAAAAATCAATTCGCTGTGTGTGGTGCCACATGCCTGTAATCCTGACGCACAGGAGGCTATAACAGGAAGATCGTGACTTGGGCCTGAACTACATAGCAAGCAAGACTCTACCTCTGAAATAAAAACACAATAAATGTAATCAAGACACTAAAGCAATAAGAAAAAACAGAACTCCAATTATGTGGAAGATAATTGGTGGAAGTCAGTACAACGGGCAGGAAGGTTTCCTCTGGTTTTGTGGCACCTGCTTCACCTCTTTATAAACTTGCTAATGCTGTCCAGACTCTTCTAGGCAGTCTGATGTTTATACTATCCTATTCCCAGACTTGGGGATTTTGTTAAAGCTACCATCAGCTGTAAATGTGCGATGTGCATAGGGCAAGACAGGCACCCCCCCGGGGGGAGGGGAGGGGAGGAAGGCCCTGTGATCTGGAGGAGGAGGCAGGGGGGAGGCAGGAGGGAGGAAGGCCCGTGATCTGCAGGGAGGAGGCTGATGGCAGCCACCTGCAAGAGGCCTCACAGAAGCTGCCGCTCCATGCGCCGCAAAGAATTGTCAAAAACAATTTTTCAGAAGTATGTAAATTAACTATAAGCTAGCAACAGTCTTCAGAGCATCTATTAAAGAAAAATGATTGAATCTTGAAACTGTATCAAACACATACACATAACTTGTATAACTTGATAAGAAGATAAGCAATCCAATAAAAATGGTAAAAAAAATATTTAGATAGACGTCTCAATAAAGTATTATGCTACGTGTGTGAAGTCGACACTTTAAATAAGTGCATTTGCTTCCATGTAAATTAAATCTCGGCAGAACTGATTTTGATTTTAATATTAAAAGCTCAGCAAACTATTTGAGAGACAGTTGACCAGGGAATGCACACAGATGACCAAGGAGCACGTGAGAAGCTGAGCGATCGCCCAGCAGATGAAGCCCACGACACAGGGTCACACAGCGCCGCCCCGCAACACATTAGCCATTTCTGGTATTAGAAACAACAGAAAAACTCCTTCATTTCTGGAGAGATGAACTGTGCCACAACCACTTTGAAAAAGTGGTTTGACAAAGCATTATGATGTTAAATGTTCGGTTTTCATGTAATTCAGACACTGCTCACCTACATTGACTAAAAAGAAATGAAGACATCCATGCACGTAAAACCTCACATAACCTTCCAAGGCCTCAGCGTGGAACTGTGGGGAAGTGGGGAAGTCCAGTGGGGACAGGCCGCTGCCCACACGGGCCTCTGTGCCCTCCGTGGGCTCACCCAGGGGCCCTCCGCGGGCTCACCCCTCCGCGGGCTCACCCCTCCGTGGGCTCACCCAGGGGCCCTCCGCGGGCTCACCCCTCCATGTGCTCACCCCGCAGATGGCCACTCGGGAATGAAAGCACAGCTCTGCCATCCGCTCAGCCTCACAAGCATCATGCAGGGCAAAAGAAGGAAGCTGCAGACACGCGTGTCACCAGACCACCTTCACGTGTCACCAGACCACCTTCACGTGGAATTCTGTAACAGACACACGTGTCACCAGACCACCTTCACATGACATCAAACCACCTTCACGTGTCACCAAACCACCTTCACATGGAATTCTGTAACAGACACACGTGTCACCAAACCACCTTCACGCGGAATTCTACAACAGACACACATGTCACCAAACTACCGTCATGTGTCACCAAACTACCTTCATGTGGAATTCTGTAACAGACACACGTGTCACCAAACTACCTTCACGTGTCACCAGACCACCTTTACGTGTCATCAAACCACCTTCACGTGTCACCAGACCACCTTCACGTGTCACCAAACCACCTTCATGTGGAATTCTACAACAGACATGCGTGTCACCAGACCACCTTCACGTGTCACCAAACCACCTTCATGTGGAATTCTGTAACAGACACACGAGTCACAACCACCTTCACGTGGAATTCTACAACAGACATGCGTGTCACCAGACCACGTGGAATTCTACAACAGACATGCGTGTCACCAGACCACCTTCACGTGTCACCAAACCACCTTCATGTGGAATTCTGTAACAGACACACGAGTCACCAAACCACCTTCACGTGGAATTCTACAACAGACATGCGTGTCACCAGACCACCTTCACGTGTCACCAAACCACCTTCATGTGGAATTCTGTAACATCAAACCACCTTCACGTGTCACCAGACCACCTTCACGTGTCACCAAACCACCTTCACGTGGAATTCTACAACAGACATGCGTGTCACCAGACCACCTTCACGTGTCACCAAACCACCTTCATGTGGAATTCTGTAACAGACACATGTGTCACCAAACTACCTTCACGTGGAATTCTATAACAAATAACGTGTCACCAAACTACCTTCACGTGGAATTCTGTAACAGACACACGTGTCACCAAACCACCTTCATGTGGAATTCTATAACAGGCAGGAAGCCCAAGATACAATGCAGGCCAGCAGCTGCCTGGGGCCAGGGGTGGACTCAGAGACGGTGCTCAAAGTGGGGGGCTGAGGGCTCAGGACTTAGGGTTCAGGGCTGGCTCAGGGCTCAGGATGGAGGACTCAGAGCTCAGGGCTCAGAGCTTAGGACTAAGGGCTCGGGACTTAGGGCTCAGGGCTCAGGGCTCAGGGCTCAGGGCTCAGGACTCAGGGCTCAGGGCTCAGGGCTCAGGACTCAGAGCTCAGGGCTCAGGGCTGAGGGCTCAGAGCTCAGGGCTGGCTCGGGGCTCAGGACTCAGGGCTTAAGGCTCAGGACTCAGGGCTCAGGGCTCAGGGCTCAGGGCACAGGGCACAGGGCTGACTCAGGGCTCAGGGCTCAGGGCGCAGGGCTCAGGGCTCAGGGCTCAGGACTCAGGGCTCAGGGCTCAGGGCTTAGGGCTCAGGACTCAGGGCTCAGGACTCAGGGCTCAGGGCTCAGGTCTCAGGGCACAGGGCTGACTCAGGGCTCAGGGCGCAGGGCTCAGGGCTCAGGGCGCAGGGCTCAGGGCTCAGGACTCAGGGCTCAGGGCTCAGGACTCAGGGCTCAGGACCTGGGGCTCAGGACTCAGGGCTCAGGGCTCAGAACTCAGGGCTCAGGGCTCAGGACTCAGGGCTCAGGGCTCAGGGCTCAGGGCTCAGGGCTGCTTCAGCTGAGCATGGTGCTTACATTGTTGTTTGCACAGTCAAGCATTTCACTGACATAATGTACACACCTTAGAAAAGTTTGCTTAGTGAGTTAAAAAAATCTATAAAACGCAGAAACAAAATCATGTTCCTCTAGGATGAATTCACTGTTTAAGGACTTCAGTATTTCCCTGAGGTGCGGCACTGCTGGCAGGTGATGAGCCCCACGTGAACCCCAGGGGATGGGGTGGGCAGGAGCGGTCCAAGGCACAGCATGGCCAGTGTGCTGTGTGGGATAGGAACTGTCCGCAGTCTGGGAGCTAGATGCCCAGGCCCCATGGGGGTGAGCTGTGTGACCCCCAGCAGGGCACTACCCCAAACCGCTGCGGGATGCACAAAGCAGAGGAGCCACGCAATCAAAGACCCCTTTTAGAACAGAGTAAGTCAGAAGGGAATGGACTCGAGCAGGTGGGCTCTCCACTCCAACTCTCAATCCAGCTGCCCCAAACCCATGCACAAGGCCAGCTGTCTGGGTGGACACGCAGGGCGGCGTCTCCTGGCCTCACTGTGTCACTCGGTGCCCTAGAAACAGAGTAGCACCCAAGTGCTGTGCGTTGCCTAGGAGGCTTGTGAGGCTGGCACCCTACTGCCGAAAGCCCGAGAGCTTCCCTGCGGGACCACTGTGAACGGGGAGGAGAGACAGAGCTCCACTGAACAAGGAGGGGAGACAGAACCCCACTGTGAACGAGGAGGGGAGACAGAACCCCACTGTGAATGAGGAGGGGAGACAGAACCCCACTGTGAACGAGGAGGGGAGACAGAACCCCACTGTGAACGAGGAGAGGGGACAGAACCCCACTGTGAACGATGAGGGGGGACAGAACCCCACTGTGAATGAGGAGGGGAGACAGAACCCCACTGTGAACGAGGAGGGGAGACAGAACCCCACTGTGAACGAGGAGGGGAGACAGAACCTCACTGTGAACGAGGAGGGGAGACAGAACCCCACTGTGAACGAGGGAACCCCACTGTGAATGAGGAGGGGAGACAGAACCCCACTGTGAACGAGGAGGGGAGACAGAACCCCACTGTGAACGAGGAGGGGAGACAGAACCCCACTGTGAACGAGGAGAGGGGACAGAACCCCACTGTGAACAAGGAGGGGGGACAGAACCCCACTGTGAACGAGGAGGGGAGACAGAACCCCACTGTGAACGAGGAGGGGAGACAGAACCTCATTGTGAACGAGGAGGGGAGACAACCCCACTATGAACGAGGAGAGGGGACAGAACCCCACTGTGAACAAGGAGGGGGGACAGAACCCCACTGTGAATGATGAGGGAGGACAGAACCCCACTGTGAATGAGGAGGGGAGACAGAACCCCACTGTGAACGAGGAGGGGAGACAGAACCCCACTGTGAACGAGGAGGGGAGACAGAACCTCACTGTGAACGAGGAGGGGAGACAGAACCCCACTGTGAACGAGGAGGGGAGACAGAACCTCACTGTGAATGAGGAGGGGAGACAGAACCCCACTGTGAACGAGGAGAGGGGACAGAACCCCACTGTGAACGATGAGGGGAGACAGAACCCCACTGTGAACGAGGAGGGGGGACAGAACCCCACTGTGAATGAGGAGGGGGGACAGAACCCCACTGTGAACGAGGAGGGGGGACAGAACCCCACTGTGAACGAGGAGAGGGGACAGAACCTCACTGTGAATGAGGAGGGGAGACAGAACCCCACTGTGAACGAGGAGGGGGGACAGAACCCCACTGTGAACGAGGAGGGGGGACAGAACCCCACTGTGAACGAGGAGGGGGGACAGAACCCCACTGTGAACGAGGAGGGGGGGACAGAGCTCCAGCACACGCACCACCCCTGTCGAGACTCCATGTAGGAAGGGAATCAAGTCTGTGTGCGTGAGATGCTGCCTCGCTCTCCACAATGCTGCTCTGACATCACGAGCTCGGCTTACCGTCAGTTAATTTGGCTCCATTTTTGTGGAGTGCACACTTTGAGGAGATGGTCCCCAGAGTTGAGACAAAGAGCGGTCATCTGAACTTCCTGGGTGCTCACAGCAGGGTGGGGGGTCCTCAGCCCCGAGCTCCCGCCTCCATCAACCCCAATCACCCTCCCGACTCTCCGACAGGCCTGTGTGGCTGGGCACTGAGTGGCCACTAGGCTCCAGGCAGATGCAGCTCTGCCCGGAGGCTTCCGTGTGGAGCAGGTGTGTAGTGCTCCCTTCCCCTCCTCCTCCCACCCCTGGCTCATGGCAGGAGCTCTTGAACCATGGGGGCGGGGGGTGGGGGGACTCCGGAACTGCAGTGTCCTGGGTTCAGGGAGACCCAGCTTGGTCCTCTGTGCTTGGTACTTTGACTTGTGGAGACAAAACTCAGATGTGAGTGCTCCAGCCAGCCACACAGAATGGCTCGACATCCATCTACTACGTCCTAGCTGAACCGAAATATGAGCCACTGGCCAAAGAAAGCATACAAATTCAGTCCTTAGGATGTCTTAGCCTCAGAGGTACTCTATTCTAAGTGTTTATAGACAAAGGCCACCTACCGTGAGGGTAAATGTAGTGGGGCCTGCATGTCAAAGAGGAAAACTGAGGTGGCTCCAGAGCTGAGGAGGAAGGGACTATTTACGATGATGAGGGGGCTTGGGCCTGGAAAGACTGCACCCACGCAGGCCTGGAAAGACAGACTGCACCCACGCGGCCCTCCAGTGCCCCGGGGAAAGCACCCAGTGCGCATCTGCCGCGGGCCCCCTGTGCCCTCATGCTAGGGAAGGTCTGTACTGGCTGGGGCACACAGCTTCCCAGAGGGGAAAACTGATTCACAGGCACTCGGTGCCTTGTTTAGGAAGGAATTAATCTATGATTTTGACCCTGGAGTTGGACACAGGCCCAAGTTATGTAGGAAGTCTGATGGCTCTTGGGACTCCTCAATGTGGTGATGGCGAAGGAGAGAAAAACAGAGCGGAGGAGAAACGGGACATGAGAGCAGGAAGGGGGGAACCAGCAGAGGAAAAGCAGGGAAACTGGTCTATATCAAAGTCAAAGGCTTTCATGCATCAAAGGATACAGGCAGCAGAGTAAAACCAACCCACAGAATAGAAGCACTGCCTGCAAATTATGTATGTAAGTGGTACTCTCAGAATATAAAATGAAATTCTTCAATTTGCCAATAACAAAACAAAGGCCCCGACTTGCACGGGTGAAGAACATGAGAGAGATCTTTGAGGAAGATACCCAAATGACCACTAAGCTCGGTATCACTAATTCTAGGAAAGTGTGGACCAAACCACAGTGAGGTGTCACCTTCTACCCTTAAGGATGATGACTGCACAGCAACAAAAGCAAAGCAGAAATATAACAAAACGCGAAACATAGCAAGTGTGTGTGAGGCTCTGCAGAACTTGGGGCTCCTGCCCCCCTTGGTGGCAGATAAAATGGCATAGCCACTCTGGGAAAACGTGGCTATCCCAACCTCAAAACATTAAAAAGAGAACTCCCCTGTGGCCACTTCCGGTAGGTTCCCCAACTTTTTAAGTACAAGTTAAATGAAAACGAATGGAGGCCCACGGAGATGCCGAACGTGGCGTTTTCCTGCAGAAGGAAGGAAGGAGGAAAGATTAAAAAGCAAGTGGAGACTCACAGGTTGAAATGTCACTTGCTCCGGGGGGATTCAAATGCATATTCATTTTGCCGAGGTGGAACCGGCCAATGAGCACACGGCAGTAATTATGGAAAACAGGTACATAGATTGTCTTTCCATGTCTTTGCGGCCCCCTGCCGCCCCCACAAGCTTTTCTAAATAACTCCGAGGGAGCCACGTACCAACTGTCCTTTCACGCTGAGGCTTTGTGTGCAACCTGCTTCCCACTTAGCGAGAGAGGATGAAAGCGTGTGTGGGCCGCGGGTAATTAGTGCCTCAGGAGAAGGCTGTCCTAGGCTTGCAGCGAGACGCCCCGGAGGGGCAGGCCGGGTGGGTGGGCAGGCTCTGAGCCCTCCCACCAACACCTCCAGCAGCCCAAGGGGGCTTCTTGCTTTTGAAGTTGCTTCTGGAGATTCCATATGATGGTGGCTACAAAGCCAACTTAGGTTTGGCACACAGACTAGCTGAAACCTAATGTCACCTTTTCTTGTTTGTTGAGGGTTTGCTTTTAGCAATGGGTACAGGCACTCAGGTGGCACGTGCTGGTTGGGGTCCACAGATGGTGTGAAGATAGCACTGAGTCACCCACCAGCGCCCCCCTTCCCTTCTCCCCCTCCCCAGACACCATGACAGAAAGCAGAAGATCCCCACACTGTGAGCAGTCTGAGGAGGACATTGGCCAGCCCTGACAGGAAGGCCTGGTGTAGCAAGTGATTCCTGGGCCAGGCCTGGAGGAAGAAGGCTGGCAGAGATTGAGGAAGAGTGCGGCAGAGGTGGTACTTTGCAGGTAAAAGAGAGCAAAGGCCAAAACACAACCCAGCGTCTCACCTTGAGGAAGGGCAGGTACCCACTGGGTGGAGTAGGAAGCTGCCCTTGGGATGTCCACGGTGAGCAGGCCAGTGGGGCTCACACGCCACGCTTTCCACTCTTCCTTCACTGGACAGAACTGTTGGTCTTCCATTAGGCTTGAGTCCCTCCCCCACACCGCCCTGCAGTCCCGTGAGCCCTGCCCAAGGCCTCATGCTCCCTGAGCAGGCGCTCTACCCACTGGGCCATCTCACCAGCCCCTTTTTGTGTTGGTTTGTTTTTAAGATAAGGCCTCACTTTATGCCCAAGCTGGCCTGGCCTGGGCCCCTCCCTTTGTCAGTGGGGGGACAGGCATGGGGCACCCTTCCCGTCGGTGGACAGGACAGCGTCTCTATCTCCTCTTCGTACGCTCTTCTCCTGGCACGCTTCTGTGGGCACACTTGCAAAAGTACCTTCAGGATGCACTCAGAGAGAAGCAAGTAAAATGCTTTGGAGGCAACACCACACTCAGCCAAAGTGGCCACATCAACTTTCAGGGCTTTCAATGACATTGCACCCCTGATAACTCCAACATTTGACTTAGCCAGACCAGACATTTGACTCTCCTGTGCATGTGTTACCGTAACTCATGCATCCAGTTTGTGTTTGGGGTGTTTTGTTTTTGTTTTTGTAAGAATGGTAGACAAAGTTTTCAAAACATAACTGGCCATTATAATTCATCATCAAGAAAACAAATTTTGGTTATTTTACCCAATTGTTGAGTTGCTTATCATAAACACATCAAAATTTGTTTGCCACATAATAATTGCACATACTTACAGGGAAAAGTGTGATGCGTTGGTACACGTGTGATATATATCCATCAAGTCAGGTTATTATATCCACTATAAACGTTCAGAACCTTTTCTTCTAGGTGTTTAGAATAGTAACTAATTGTTGATTGTAGACCCCTTCCTGTGCTGTAGAACAATACAACTTAATCTTCTTTACATATGATAGACCACGTGTCCTGTGTTCTCAGCTTCTGAGCTGACTTTCTATCTCATAGTGATGTTTCTCTGAAGGGCAACATTTTAAATGTGGAATTGATAGTCACGAACATGCCCACTGTTCTTTTAAAATTTCATACATCCCTGTTTTCTTGTTTTTGTTTTGTTTGTTTTTTGGCTAGCCAGGGCTGGGAAGATTTTTAAATATTCTTTCTCCTAGAGCTTAGTGCTTCAGTTTTTGCTATATGCTCTATATAGGATACATCCTACATGAGGTTGGCTCCAGTTTTGTGTATTTCATGCTGTGATTGGAGAGTTCCAGTTCCATTTGTGGAAAGGAGTTTTCTTTTCCCACAGAGAAAGTCTTCCCTGTTCAGGCATTTGTGACCTTTCCATTTCCATTTCCATCATGTATTTTAAAATCAGCTTATCAATGTCCACTAAGAAACTTTTTGATTATCTTGATTACATTAAAATTCTGCCTAAACGTGGGAAGAATTGGAAGACTTAAAATAACGTTTATTTCTCTATTGGTAAGAGTCTTTTAGATGTCTCAGTAAATTTTTTACTATTTATCCAGAAGGAAATGACACACTTTTGTTAGTTTACTTTGGGGACCTCATCTTTTTGGATTCTATTGTAAATATTATACATTTTAAAAAATTATACCCTACACTTATTGCATGCATTATAGGAATGCAAATAACTTTTATATATTGATTTTTAGAAACTTGCCAAACTCTATTTTTATTCTTTCAGTATTCATTCCAGAAATTCTACCATGCATATTTAATTTGACAAAGTTAAATTTTAATAAGTATCTTTATTCCCTCCAAATTTGCATGCTATTTTTGTCAGTGGTGCTCTAGTTCTAACTTAGTTGTTAGCCACACAGCGTCTGCGCAGTGCTGTTGCTTCATTGGGGGAGGCAGGTGGACAGTCATGCCTTCCCTTGCCTGCTTCTCGCCAGCCTCTCTGCCTCCTGGAACCCATCTCTTTGCTTTCTTGGGGCCTCATCTCAACTGCCCTTGCAAGCTTCGTGAGTGGACACTTGCACTCTTTGTTGCTTTCTCCATGCCTTTGTTTTGCTCACAGCTCTGAGCCTATAGATGCTGGTCATGCAGTTGCATAGTTATCAAGGTAGGAAAAGTTAACTTCCATCCTGCTGCCCTTTTCTTCTTCTACTTTCTGATTCTATTAGTTGCTGAAAGAGGCTTGATGCAATGGCCCATTGTGATGACAAATGTGCTTACATTTTGTCATCCCTCGAATATTTCTCCTGTGCCTGTGGAGGTCGCAGTGCGCGGGTGTGATCAGTACAGAGCTGTTATTCTACCTAGTTACCTCTCACAGGTGTGTGGAGCTGCGGTGCTCACTCTTCCTTTGCAGGTAACCCTCTTAATCAAGAACACTGGTTCTTGCCTTCACGGACGCTTTGCCTGATGGGAGCAGACACAAACCAGTGCTGCTCTGGGTCCCCAGGGCCCCGAGCAGGTGTCTCACACAGTGAGACATGTATACATCGAGAAGTCTGCCAGAGTCGCAGTGGCTTACCCGGGAGGGTCTGGAGCCGTGGCAGAGAGGAGGGGCATGTAGGCTGGTATTTCCTCTGATGGGTGTGTGCACAGAACCTGGGTGGCATTAGATTTCTTTCTGCTCAGGGCTGCCCACCATAATTTCCTCCTCTCTGTCACTGTCACATGCCTCTCCTTATTCACGCACACTTCCCAGCACAAGGGGGACGTCACCTGCTCAGGATACTCACAGTGGCACACCCCTGGGACATGTGCACAGGAAGTCCACCAGGGTCTTCTGGCCTCAAGATTTGCAGGCCCCTGTGATGCACAGTGTCCTAGCTCCAGATGCTTTCCCATCTGCCGCCCGGGACTCTGGCTCCACAGCGTATGTTCTACAAGGTCCTGCACTGAGGACAACACAAAGGCTGCTCTAGAGAACCCTGGAGCCTTGCAGGTTACCCAGAGCTAGAACAGACAGTGCCACAAATTCCAGAAAGAAGCTGGGCCACTGTCTCTCTGAAGGTTGCCTCTCCCTGCCTGTCTCCTTTCCACCTCCTCCAGTCACACTCTCCTTCCTAGCTTCCTCCCCATTCCTGCCCTCACTTCCTGCTCCCTGGGTGGGGGCTTCTGGGAAAAATCCTTCGTCTTGCTCCTCTAGTCCCAACAGAGGTCTAGCTTGGCCAGATCTGCCTTGTAGTCAACACATTGAGCCTTTGCCCCCAAACACTGTGCTTTTGCATTGTTAAAAGTTTTGTTAGGAAGTGGCATTGCGGCTCAAGTGGTAGAGTGCTCGCCTTGAGTTGAAGAGCTCAGGGACAGCGCCTAGGCCCAGAGTTCAAGCCCCATGACCGACAAAAATAAATAAATAAATAAATATAATTTTTTAAAGTTTTGTTAAGTTATTTTACAAATCTTCTTCACTTTCATTATGAGTTCTCATTTTTAGCCTCAGCTCAAGTAGGCTGAAATACTTAACAGAGTACACTAATGTATTTAAATGTTATTTAAACATATCAAACACACAGATTTTATAGTCAGTGTTGCATAATTCCAACACCAGCTGTCTTTTGGGATCCGATCCTCCTGTTTAACTTTCTCCTGCAGACTTCAGTAAAGAGGCATCTACTTCTGAGGGCTGAGACATAGCCCAGAACCTTCTTCTCCAAGCCCAGAAGGGCCTTGTCATGCTGTGAAGGTCGGGCAGGTTGACAGACGGGGCAGACGCACAGATGGACACTGCATTAGTCATCTCTGAGACACGGGCAAAAGAGGAAAGCTTTATTCTGGTTTCAGTGCTGGGGTCTGGGGCCTCTGCAGAGGCTGAGGCTGGGCAGCATGCTGTGGTGGAAGGTGGGGGTGGGGGACTGGCTCAGGCAGGGAGGCCAGGAAGCAGCAAGACAGCAAGGCAAGGGGTGGGGGCAGCACCCACCCTGCAAAGGCCCAACCCCAGGGACTCCCTAACTGAACAAGCCCTGCCTCATAATGGTTCCGGGGCTGTGACCCCACCAATGGGTGTACATGGATAGGATGTGGAGAGGCTGTCCACAAATGAGGAGAAGATGTCCAGATGAGGAGAAGATGCCCACAGATGAGAAGATGTCCAGATGAGGAGAAGTTGTCCACAGTTGAGGAGAAGATGTCCACAGATGAGGGGAAGATGTCCACAGATGAGGAGAAGATGTCCAGATGAGGAGAAGATGTCCACAGATGAGGGGAAGATGTCCACAGATGAGGAGAAGATGTCCACAGATGAGGAGATGTACACAGATGAGGAGAAGATGTACACAGATGAGGAGAAGATGTCCACAGATGAGGAGAAGATGTCCAGATGAGGAGAAGATGTCCAGATGAGGAGAAGATGTCCAGATGAGGAGAGGATGTCCACAGATGAGGAGATGTCCACAGATGAGGAGAGCATGTTCCTGGATGAGGATCAATCACCTCTGAACAGTGACTCTGTGCAGGGACTGAGGCCCACCTGGCTCACTGGAGTTCCAGCCCACCCTGCAGCTTCAGTGGCCTGTCCTCCCTTGTTGTAAAGAGGGCCTCACTGTCCATGGGTGACCCTGGGGCGTCTGTGAGTGGTGCTGAGCCCCTGGTGGCCGTGGCATCCACATCCTCGCCGCACGTGAGGATGTGTGGCCCCGAGTCGCAGGGCAGGGCTTCTGTGCAGCCCTGCATTCTTCCTGTGTGTGCTGTCTGTGTTTAGCCTGGAGGCTTGGAGGGAGACCAGCCGCCACCCTGGCGCTCTGTGCTGTGTCTTCACTGCCAGCACCACCTGTGCTACGCTCTCCCCCACATGAGGACCCCGCTCCAGGCTCAGCCCGTCCACCTGGGAAGCAGGAGGGCTGCCTGCCCCTGCTGGGAGGTGCTACCAGGCCCCTGGGCGGCTCCGCAGGCCGGGCTGCTGGGCTCTGTGCCTGGAGGTCAGAGAGCCTCGAGGCTCTCTCGCCCTTTCTCTTTCCCAAAGCAGCCTGTCTATCTGTCTATCTGTCGTGGCCCCCACTGCCCAGGTCTGCCCCCACAGGGCAGCCGCAGGTCCCCGCGAGCCCGGCCATATTGTCTGAGCCCCATCCTGTGTCGGGGATGTGTGGCTCTTCCTGTCCTGGGGGTCAGCCCTGGGCCACTCACCAGAGAGCCCAGTTGCAGGTGGCGCTCTGCTCTGGACCACTCATCTGTGCCTGGAGGCTAGAGAAGAAATCTCTGTGAGAGGCCAGGGGCGAGGCTGCTGCGCGCTCCTCTCTGCAGGGCCTTGAAATGGCTATGACTGCTACTGTTTTCTGTGTGTTCTGGCGGTATCAAGGTGAACGTTGCCGCTGAAGTCCAGGGAGGCTGCCCTGCCCTCTCACTGATGCGTGGCCTCCCGGCTTGTGGACAGGACAGTCCGGGTTGAGGCGAGTGGGGGTCGGGAACCTCTGGAGGCACCAACACCTCCCAAGCCACAGAGGACGAAGCTCTCCCCAGCAGCCCTTGGCAGCTTTCAGGAGAGCCGATTTGGGCTCAGCCCCCCCAGGAAACACAGACCTGGTATTGTTTTCATTGCATAACAACTCTGCTTACAGTTGGCAAACGGAGCCTGAGGAGGTGGCAGGACTCGTCCACCATCACCGAGACACCCACAGAGCTGCTCCTGAGCCGGTGCGCTCCCTGTGACGAATACCGATGCACACGGCTCTCTACGTGGTGAGGTGCCCAGGCCCAAGCGCACTGGGGCCTAGACGCGGAGCTCCAGAAGGGAGCGCTCCTGAAGAGGCTGCGGGACGGGCTAGGAGGTTGGGCCCCGGGGCATTTGCTCCTACTTAAGGCAGTCCTTAGGGAAGGTATGCCTCTGCTAGCCTCACCCAACTTTGCCCCACAGGCTGGGGGGAAGGCCAGGGGTACAGACCAGGTCTCTATGATGATTCACTCCCCTGTACCCCATGATGTCATGAACACACACATACACACACACACACACACACACACACATGTTACCCTTTAGCTCCTCAAATCATTACAACTCTTACCCTCTAATTCTGAACATGGAAAAAGGTTAGAAGTCAGGTGTTCCAAGGGGTTGGTCCCAAGGTAAGAATATTTCAGTGTATTTATTAAAGAGTTGGAAGAGTCAGAAAAAAGGTTAAGTGGTGGAATTTGCACAGAATTATTTAACTTAACTGCCCAGGGAAGAAAGCACGCAGACTAGTGTCTATGAGATTGGCTTCTTTCTCATATCCTAAGACTATCTTATCAAAGTGAAAAATATTACAGCAGTCGATGGTGCAGCGACCACATCTAGTCTCCTCATTCTTGTCTGTTGAAACATAATTTACTATCAAGGGCAGAGAATCTGGATTTAAAGGATCGTGACCACAGAATTCAGGCTTGCTGCCTCTCAGGAATGCGTGTGCTCTGAGATCAGAATGCCGCGTGGAGCAGCTGCCGGGACCCAGACTCTTCCAGAAGGAAGGGGCGGAGGTGAGTCAGCACACGACCTCTCCAGCTTGCGCCATGACACATCCTTTGGCCTCCTTCCTTTGGAAACCCAGGCTCTTGTGCCCAGCTTTGGGGTGTTGGGCACTCGTTGGACGCTGGCTGGCCCTTTGGGAGTGGATTGGATAAGTATTTTGGATGGCATCAGTTCTGGATGCAAATCCAGTGACCAGGGCCCCATCTCTACCCAGCTGCACCTGTTGTGACTGGATTTCAGACCACGCTCCCGAGGGCTCAGCGTAGAGAACCTGGCCACGTCCGGCCATGACCGCCTTCGGCAGGTTTTGCTGCTGAAGGCCACTGCTGCTTGGTCCTTCCTTTGAGTTCGGCACTCAGTCACGCAGCCCATGTGGTGGGCTGAGCTTGGGTGCTGTTAATTGTACAGCAGAACCAGCCGGCCTTGCAGGCGCTGCCCTGTGCTGACGGCTAATGGGGTGAAGATGGGATGGGGACTCTGAAGAATTCCAGGCAGATGAGGCATCTGGTGGCAGAAGCTGAACTAACAGAAATGGTCCAGACCTCTTCTGGGACCTCATTACTCTAGGTTCTGAACTCAGACCCTAGAATGTGGAACGTACACCAAATTGAACTAAGTTGGAGCCACTGCTTTGCTGGTTTGAGGGTGCTGTGTGATAAACGGGTACCTCTGTACAGAGGAGGCTGGTCAGCCTGCCGAGACCAGCAGGTGTGTCCCAGTTTGCTACTGCCGAGGGTTTGTGCCTGCCGGGACGTGGGAACTGCTATCCAGGCACCAAACGAGACCTGTGTTGAGCGTCCACTGGGTTCCCGGTTTGGAAGGTTCAGACCAACCCACTTCTTTGCCATCATTTCCAATTAGCGAGTCTGTGATTAGCGCTCTCCACCGCAGCCCTGCACGCCAGCGCGCGTGGTTTCTCCTGTGCATGGTTAGGCAGAGTGAACGCCGAATGTGAATGCACCTCCACCGGCCCTGGTTGCTAGAGGAGAGATCTCCAGTGAAGAAGTCGGGAGGGAGCGCCATTATGTCAGACAGACTGGAGCCAGGTTAGCACAGTTGCTTCCTTTGGTATGAGATACACAGACTTTGGCATAACGGAATAGAACTACGCATGAATATAAATGTTTGCGTCTAAATGGGACATTTCTGTCTCCTAACTGGCAAAAGGCTCACTTAACACCATTGTTATGGCTTCCTGGCTGTGTATGAGGGTTTTGTGGAGAAAACGCAAACCATTTCATGTCTCACAGACCACCAATCACGCCACCATATGTGCGCGCTGAGAGCGTGGTGGAGAAACCACCGGCCTCTGTGATCCTTCTGCGTCTGCCCTCCGCTTCTTTCCCTGTTGCAAACACCCTGTAATCATCTTCTGATAGGATCAAGGACTCTGTCCCCTCCCCAGCAGCAGGAGCTGCGGGCAGGAGCAAGCGCAGGAAGGGCACAGGAGGCCGGGTGAGGACCCGTCCTGTGTCTGGGACACGCGGGCTGCCTGCATGCCAGGACTCTGTCTGAGCTCTGCCGACCCCAGTCCACACATCTCCCCAGACCCAGGGATACCCCTGGGGAGCAGGAGGGCTGTTCCCCGCTTCTGACGGCTTATGGGCTTCTGCTAAGGCATCTGCTCTGCTTGTGTGGTTTTGAGGGGAGAGAGCACCAGAGTCCATACAGGGAGGCTTTGCGGGAGGCGGGAGGCAGGCTGCGGGAGGCAGGCAGGGGCCGGGGGCAGGGGACCAGGGGACGGGAGGCAGGGGCCAGACCTCACCAGAGCCCTGCAAGCCCAGGCGACCTGGGGGAGGCAGGTGGCATGGGACGTCTGTGGAGGCCCAGGTGCTGCATCCTCCCTCCTCCCCTCCCTGGGGAAGGACACAGTGGTGGCAGGGGTTGAAGGGAGCCGAGCTCTGGCCAGAGCCACAGGTTCTTCCTCTGAACCAACTCATTACAGCCAGCCGGTCCCACAGGCAGGTCCGTCAGGTGCATGGAAACACTGTCATCTATTTTCTCTTCTCTTCCACTCTGCATTGCCCTTGACACAAAGAAAAAAGGAACCCAAGGGGAAACACAAGAGGGAGCAACCTCACGGGGATCCCTAAAACCTCACAGGGTCCCCAGGCTGGGCCCCAGGGCAGGACCCGTGCAGTGCTGGGCAGTGGAAGAACTCAAAGAGGTGCTGGACAGGCAGCGTGGCCAAAACAGATCATCCTAGAAGCCATGAGATCTGCCCAGATGCAGGAGAAGAAACTGTGTCCAGGAGGCCTGGGGACCCCAGGAAAGGTGAGGCCACCCCGCATCTGCCCCGCCAGGCAGCTGCGTGCTGCCCGTGTCTGTGCTGGTCATTTGGGGGTACTCTCTCTCTCTGTAGTTATTTTTACTTAAAAACAAAGAACCTAATGAGTTCAGGCAAGACTCTTCTGCGATGCCACTGCAACAGCAGAATACACCCCATCACAGGGCTGCTGTATTCTTTTTGTACCATTTGTCTTTGACATGAATGGTTAAAGTTTATGTGTGCAACGTTCCACAGTGCTTCAGCGTGAACTATTAGTGGGGAATGCAGCGGTGCGGAGGGCCAGAAGTTTACGTGTGCAATGTTCCACGGTGCTTCAGCGTGAACTATTAGCAGGGAATGCAGCGGTACGGAGGGCCAGAAGCCCCCAGGGTGCCCCCTTTTCACAAATAAGGCTGTACCCACTGGCTGTGACGGGAGTAGTAAGTCCCGTGACAGGGTGTAATTCAGCCCACAGAGCAAGTCTGTGCCGGTGTGGGGGCCAAGTTTCCAGTGGGTGAGGAGTTCCCGGAGGCCCCTGGTGTGGAGGCTCAGGCGGCACAGACATTTCGGGTGTGAGGCTGCTGAGGCCAAAGCAGAGGCCTGCTGAAGACTGCAGCCCAAGCCCAATGCCAGTGCAGATAAGGGACAGTGTCAGGGGGTTCTTTTAGAGACTTTGGGAAAGGGGGAAGGGAATGTGTTCAAATTGTCATGACTGGGGAGGCAGCACTGAGGAGCCTTCGGAGGGTGTGCTGGCCGGTGGTCAGGCCTGCCCAGCCTGGAGGAGGCCACAGGCAGGGGCCCTACACGGCTCTGATCTGGTCTCCTAGCGGCCATGAGGCCTCGTTCCTCCCTCCTGTCACAGTGGTGTGTGTGTGTGTGTGTGTGTGTGTGCACACGCACGTACTCCCTGCGGACTTCAGTGATGTGGGGAACGCTCCTGCTGATGGCTGAGTGATTACAGGTGACACGGGGCTCAAGTCCAATCAAAGCTCTTCATTAGAAAATGAAATTTAACATAAACTGAAGTATAGGATGTTATATATGTATGCATATACTCACATTATACTCACATACCTGCATATTGTACCTGAAAAGATATGGATCAAAAAATATAGCACAGGTAAGGTCACCAAAATGAACACAGACTTTCCTTGAGAAGGCATGGTTTTGGCTCACTGTGCTTTTCTATATTCTGCCAGATACTCTATGACAGTGAATTTTAAAGAATACTAAAAACAATACTGTTTTGTAAAGTGCAGCTCCACCTGTCTGGGATGGTCTATCCACCCCGAGTACCTTGCTAGGGAGCCCTGGGCCCCTCACATGACCCCACTATGGGCTCCTCCTCCCTCTGCACTTGCTGAAGGCCACTGTCCAGGTCTGTGTCCAGGTCTGTCCAGGGCCTCAGTTTCAGCTCCACCCAGCATCCTGCTTCTAAACTCCAGGCTGAAGTTTCCAACCCTGACAAAGACAGATCTTCCCAGGCATCCCTGGAGCCTCGCTCCGCTCCTCAGTGTGGAAAGGATGGGCGGGGCCCAGACTCACAGGACCTGGGCCATCTCCTCCACACGTCAGGGCCAGGAGTCAGCCGGTCAAACTGCTGATCCTCCTCCTGCATCTGCCAGCCCGGGGGCATGGCAGTTCTCACCTCGGCCCGGCATGTTGGGTTGGTGAGTGTCCAATAGGATCCTGGTTTGCCTGGAGAAGACAGCTGGCCAGTGGCAGGGGCTGCTGTGCAGGCCTTGGTCCTGAGCCTCTCTCCTCTGCCCTGTGACTATTTTAACTCCGCAGGCCTGCAAGGAAGCATTTTCATCTTTCTCTTCTTTTTTAGACTCAGTCCATATTACTTACAAATCAAAATAAAATAAGTTTAAGAAAACACCTCTCCAGGCTGCAAGACCTCATTCCACTGATCTCATCCACACATCCTGCGCTGAAGGGAGAACACACCCCGATCGCACTGGCACGTGGCGCCGCAGGGAACCCGTGCACTCCCTCCTGCTGTGGACACCCTCCTGCTTAAGCAGTGTTCTGTTTCACCTGAGTTGGACATTTCAGATCGTAGGTTGCTTTTATCGGCTAGGAACACTCAATAGAGCAAAATTCGTACTGACTTTTACAGGGAGACCAAGGACATGTGTTGATGAGATGCAAGTCCAGTCCTCTGCTCTGACAGATCCTTGATGGTCAGGGAACCCTGACCATGGCCAGCAGCCCAGAGCTGCCTGGCACGGAGCCTCAGCTCGAGAGGAAGCAGGCTTCTCGTCCCTGGCTCTCTGCTTCCCGGCCTGAAGATGTCCCCACTTGGACTGTCCACACAACCTCTTTGCCATTCACAGCTAGCTCAGGACACAGTGATCTTCGCTGGGCTGGTTTGTGGCGAGCTCTCTTAAATAACCCTTGAGGGCATCTACCAGGAGGGCATCTCTTACCCACAGGGGTAAGAGGCACACCTGCAGAGAGCCCATTGAAACAAGAGCCAACAAGACTGTGGAAATCCTTCTCCAGAGTCTGCCCTGCAGCAACGATCAGTAGGATCTGGTGATAAAGCCTAGTGCCCAAGCAGGCTCCAAACACAGAGCTGCAATACATGGACACAGGGAGCCTGCGGTTGACCTGAGGCTTTCCACAGCGGAGACCCTTGTTTATTTCCTAGCTCAAGAGCTGCCCAAGGCCTCATGGGCCAAGACACCTGGCAGCCCAGGTAGGAAGTGCCGGTGACTGGGGTGGACTAGCCCTGCGAGCACAGCGCTGTCCAGGAATACAAGTCAGACTGCCAACGGACTGCAAAGCCCCTGCAGGTCTTGGCTGTCCCCCCTCCCCCCCTTCCAGGAGCCTGGGGTCCAGGTGGGGGTCCTCCATGCCAAAGGCAACTCCCCAGATGGACAGGAGCACCAGGGCTTTTCCGTCCTCAGCCTCGAAGATGTGCTCACACCGGACAGGAGAGGGGACCCCGGCTAGCTAGCCTAGAGACCCCTGCCTGACCCCTGCACGTGCTGTGCCACGTGGACTCACGCATGTGCGCTTGAACTGAGGCTTGAGGAATAGTATCAGCCCTTCTAATCTTCAAAGCGTTTTAGGTGAGGGAAAAATCCTGCCAGTACTTTTGCATGGGGGGGCGGGTGGGGGGAGACCAACCTGCTAATTGAAAAGCCATTTGTGAGAGGAAAACAGGGAGAAGCCAGCTATGCTAATTAGCATATGCCCAGAGCTACCCCAGAAACCAGGGCCGGCGGGGAGGGAATTCAGCAGAGCAGGAAAGGGGGAACAACCCGGGGAGCAACTCGCAAGCACTTGGGTGCCTGGGTTTCCATCAAGCAGGGCGGCCAAGGAGGCGGGGGTCCCCGGGGCCGGCCAACCCCAGGCTCCCCGAGGCGGGGGTCCCAACGCTGCTGCTTCCAATACTCGCGCCCCACGCCGCTCCGCGGCTTCCCGCGGTACCGAGCTCAGGCACTCGGCTCAGGGCTAGGCA
>NW_012267274.1:1131670-1132777 GCF_000151885.1 Dipodomys ordii
TGCTGCCGCTGCTGCCGCTGCCCTCCGCGCCCGAGCACGCCGCCGCGCACCACCTCCCGCTACTCCCCGCACAGGTATCGTCCCCGCACCCGGCTCGGGCTGGGGTCGCCGGTCCTGCCCCGGGCGCGCTTGTCACCCCACCCCAGACCCCGGGCGCGCCTGTCACTCCCTCCCCAGACCCGGGGTGCGCTGAGTCGGGTCCCCCCTGCTCCGGGGCGCGCCTGTCCCCCCATCCCCAGACCCGGGGCGCGCTTGTTCCCCCCTCCCCAGACCCGGGGCGCACCTGTCCCCCCTCCCCAGACCCGGGGCGCGCTTGTCACCCCCTCCCTAGACCCGGGGCGCGCCTGTCACCCCCCCCCAGACCCGGGCGTGCCTGTCCCCTCCTCCCCAGACCCAGGGCGCGCCTGTCACCCCCTCCCCAGACCCGGGGCGCGCTGAGTCGGGTCCCCCCTGCTCCGGGGCGCGCCTGTCTCCCCCTCTCCAGATCCGGGGCGCGCCTGTCACCCCCTCCCCAGACCCGGGGCGCGCTTGTCCCCCCTCCCACACCCGGGGCGCGCCTGTCCCCCTCTCCCCAGACCCGGGGCGCGCCTGTCACCCTACCCCAGAGCCAGGGCGCACCTGTCACCCCCCAGACCCGGGACGCATCTGTCACCCCCACCCCAGACCCGGGGCGCGCCTGTAACCCATATCCCAGACCCGGGACGCAGCCTGTCACCCCACCCCAGATTCGGGGGGCGCCTATCACCCCACTCCAGACCCAGGAAGCACTTGTCACCCCCACCCCAGACCCGGGCGCGCCTGTAACCCCCTCCCTAGACCCTGGGAGCATCGTTCTGGGTCCCCCACTGCCCCGGGGCGCAACTGTCACCAGAAGGGACTCTGCTGTCTGGGGTCCGCGCTCCCTTCTGGGGCCGCGGTCCTCGCCCGCCCAAATCAGGCAGCCATGCCCGGGAAAGTTCCCGCTCCCGCGCCGCTTGCTCGCCGTGGCGGCCGGAGCTGCGGGAAGCGTTCCGAGGCCCCGGCCGCCATCCGCGTCCGGTTGGCCTGGGCTGCAACTTTCCTCGGCCCGGGTCGCCGTCCAGAGCGCGGTGCCCAGGCCGCCGCCGG
>NW_012267274.1:1133132-1162373 GCF_000151885.1 Dipodomys ordii
GGTCCTCCGCGCTCACGGGGGCTGGGACGAGCTTCTTGTGCCCGGCCACGCCGCGGCCACCGTGGGAGCTGGCGCGGGGAGCCTGGGGTCCCCGAGAAAAGTCCCTGCGCGCGCGCGCGCGGTGGGTCCGTGGTTTGAAACCCGGGGTGAACGGAAGTCGGGCCTCATTGACACGTCCACACCGCTTAGAACCCATGGCCAGCATTGGCCAGCGGGTCGAGGTCGGCCGAGCCTGGCCGTCTTGGTTCGGGGACACCGGGTCGGGCTGACGGGACACCGGCAGCGGCGTGGCCAGCCTCCCAGGCCTGCGGTGTGGAGAGCCGCCGCTAGGCGCGCCCAAGGCCACTGAGTGCCCTCCGCTTCCCCTCCATAGAGCACTGCCCCCTCCCCAAACGCGCAGGAGAACAGCCGAGCACTCGGCCTTGTCTGTGTGTCTGTGCTGCCGGTTGTCAGCGACTGAAGGACATTTCCACCAACCAGGAAGGCAAGAATGTGGCAGGCCTTAAAAAACAAAAAAACACACACCCACGGGCTAGTTCTACATGGTGGAGAAGGCATCTGTGTGCTCTCCCCATGAGGACTTGGTTGCTTTGGTGTGTGAGACAGGGGGACACACAGCCCCTTCCCCTTCCTGGCAGGGCTGCCCCTTCCCCGGCTCCTCCCTCTGAGATGGGGCACTTCAGCCCTAGCAGGACTGTGCCAGCTTCTGCCTCAGTCAGTTGGGCCAGGCTCTCCTGGCTCTAGAATCTCAGTCAGGTGGGCCTTACACTCAGAATCTCAGTCAGGTGGGACTTACAATCTCCCGGCTCTAGAACCTCAGTCAGGTGGGCCTTACGCTCTCCTGGCTCTGGAATCTACTTGTCTTGATGGACCTTGGGAAACGTGGAATCTTAACTCTTTAGCTCTTTTCATTCTGAAAGTCTTAAGTGTTTTTGAAATGTGAGCTGTAATTCCTAGACAGTATTGCACTGGAAGGCATGCCCCGCGATGGGACTCTGTGCTGTTCTTCGAAAACAATCCAGGGGTTTAGAATACATGCCTAGCATCTCTTCCCTGCATGGTTTCTGTCTCGGGGCAGAAAGCCACCCCTTGCAGTGCTGCACTTGACCGTTCTTTTCCAATATTGAGTAGATATTAAAAATTTGTATGAAGTTCTCATTAATTTACATATGTTCCAGGGTTTTTTTTGGACTAGGGAATGAAGGAATTTTCCTCATAATCAAACCCTTGCATTTAGATGTTCCAAAGCAATTATTCCAGCATCTTTGGATACAAAGTGCAGCTGGTTGCTAGGGCTAATGGACACTCGGTTCTTTCTGTTTTGGGTTCCAGTGGCTGTTCGGTGGTCATTCTCCACCAATAGGACTATCACCCTCCTCCACTGTGGAATTGGTACCTATTTTCCCCCATGTCTGCCCTTCTGGTCTACCACCTCCTGTTGGGAAAAGTTGGACAGAGAAAAGGATGCCTAATTACAAGGTAAATAAGGAAGTACTGTAATTGAATAAGTGAACTTATTATTATTAAGTTGTTGGGTATTACTGTATTAACATAACATGTTTTCTGATTTTAATAGTTTAGCCACATACATATATGGATGTATATATATAGAGAGAGAGAGAGAAAGAGAAAGAGAGAGAAAGATCTCTTCAGAATCAGATTCCAAAACAGAAGAAGAGAGATTGACATTATTCTAGTTTAAAATACTTGGATTCCATAGACAATGTAATAGTTCCAATTTCAAAACCAGAATTTAGGGCTGGGAAAGTGGCTCAGTGGTAGAGCACTTGCCTTGCATGCCTGAGGCCCTGGGTTCGATTCCTCAGCACCACATAAGCAAAAAGAAAAAAAAACTGGAAGTGGTGCTGTGGCTCAAGTGGTAGAGCGCTAGCATTGAGCTGAAGAGCTGAGGGATAGCATCCAGGCCCAGAGTTCAGGCCCCACGACTGGACCAAAAAAACCCCAGAATTTACATTTTAATTTTTGAGGGTTTAAATCTGTAACCATTGACCAAAATCTAGATTTAAATATCTCTATAATACAAGTGTAAAATTTTGAAAGTGAGTTTTTCTTGCTATCACTGCTCTTTTTTTCCATCTTTCAGATGGCTTATTTTGTCTTTTGAATTCAAATTTATTGACTATATTTTGTTTGCTGTGTGTAAAGACACAGTAATATATTGATTTGTTCTACAACACATGAAGTAATGACCCCACTGGCTGGTTTTCCAACCTGTAAACTGGCTGTGGAGTCTATAGTTGAAGACCAATCCTGTCTTTAGCTAGAAGCTTCCAGCTAGGACGTGGTTCCTTGGGAGCTCGTTGCTTTAAGTCTTAGACTTGTGCTTTCATAGAGAATCTAACAGTAGAGCACCCAGCATTTGATCAGCGTCAGATAATATCTCTCTGTGTCTGCCACCCCGTGCCTTGTCTTAAATGTTGTGCTTGCCTTGTTTTTGGACAGATCTTTTTAAACAATCCTTTTGCCCTGGACTCAACATGGTTTCATCCTGAGGAATCAATATTGTTCCATGGTCAGGAAAAGCCTCATTTTCTTGCAAGCCAAGTGGCCCTGTCGCTGTCCAGGCCGGTTCCCGCCTCCAGGCCTCTCCCTGCCGTGATCTTAGCGCCGCAGCCCATACCAGGTTGGTGCCCAAGTAACGATGACCGGATGCCCTTTGTGTTTGTGTTAGTTATGCATTCATACGGAAAGGATCACAAGGACACGATTACCTTAGTAAACACTCATTAGTTGCTTCATTGAATTGTTTTAAAAGACTGAGTGATTGCTTTTGGACTACAGCTCTACTTTTAAGAGGAATGGTGTGGCTGGTGGGTTTGTACAGAACTGTGTTTGCAGAGTGCTAGTTTGAGATTGGACCACATGTCCCGCGGGCTGCCATTGATGAGATCACTTATTAATCAACCCGTCCACTCCCTGAAGTGTTGCTGGTCCGGGGTGCAGTGCATATCAGGGTGCTGGCTGCTCTGCCAGGCACACATAGAACGCTGTGAATTTTGCTATCACATTTGGGGTGACGGTGGAGATGGCTATGAAGATGGATTGTGTTCTATCTTTGGAGTTTAGTGACCTGAAAAAACATTTGTCCTGGAACAGAGTCCTCAGAAAGAACTCCTGGATGAAAGATTGTATAATAAACCTATATTGTAAGAGGAGAAGAAAATCACCTTGTGAAATTTTAAATTGATTTTTAAAATCATCTTAACAGATGATCATATTATGAAAGCAAATGCTGCGGTGCCCAAACTGTCTTGCAGCCCCTTCCATTATGGAATATTTTATGACTTCAGAATTACATTATCTTCCTGTAATTTCCTACCTATCTACCAAGCTTATCTCAATATGTGTCTCTAAAATTCAGTAATAGGAGGTGTTTCTGTGGACCAGGCAGCTCTAGTGCAGGAGACCTATTTGTTTTCTTTGTTCGGATACATGTTTATTACAATTAGCTATGAATCTTGTTTAGCAATAACTCAGGAAGAACAATGTATTTCTTTTAGCTCTTAATGGCTCTTGGCTGAAATTTGCCTTCTTTCTTTGCCATGGTGATTATTGATCAGTTGAGACTTGATGGATCACCATGCATGCATATCTTTGTAGACATTTTATACTAAGATGGCCATCTTTCCTGACTCATTTAATGGCTCTGGAGATGTTTTCTTGTCCTGCGTTATGTGAGGGTACAGTGACTTTGAATGACTCTAGATATATGGGAGAATACTATTTTAATTTCCTAATGCATTGGCCATGACTGTCACCAAAGTTACCAACAAGATTAGTTTTAAAAATAAAGTTTCAGCCAGCACCAGTGGCTCACACCTGTCATCCTAGCTACTTGGGAGGCTGAGATATGAGGATCCTGGTTCAAAGCTAGCCTGGGCAGGAAAGTCTGTGAGACTCTTATCGTCAGTAAACCACCAGAAAACTGGAAGTGGTGCTGTGGCTCAAGTGGTAGAGCACTTGCCTTGAGCTGAAGAGCTGACAGTACCCAGACTTAGAGTTTAAGCGCCATGACTGACAATAAATAAATAAAGTTTCAACAAATCATTTGAGCAGGTTTTCGACTTCTTGGCTCATCACTGAATTTTGTATGGTCATTTCCCAGCATGCTTAGCCTTCCCAGGACTCCCATTCTGTAGGAGGTGCTCGAGCAACTCATGGCCACTTCTGGATTTCCTGTCACGTGGTGATCATTTACTTTCTGTCATAATAGATATTCCATGCTTTATTCAAAGAGCATTCATCAATTTTATGTGTTTGCTTTTGACTTCTCTACTAGGAAGGATAAATAAATAATATTTCTTACAGACACTATCAATATTAGAATAATCTTTCGTTCTAGCCTGGTCTACAGTTGGGTCAAATGTTTGCTCATTTTCATAGCTGTTCTTTGTTTGGTTTGGTTTTTGACTTAAGGATCATAAATGAAGATAGCACAGTTTTATTTGTCTTCTGGGAGAAGCGCAGCAACCTGCAAAGGTAATTTAATAACAATGACTCATTTTGAGATGCTTCACTAAAATTTTTATTATTTCTAATAAATTTCAGAAGTTTTAGAAATTGCCCAGTTTTGAAAAGCAAACATTGAATTTCCCTTAGTTGTTTATGTGTTATTAACTGCTTAGCAGAGAGCTTGGGAGAGTACCAAGGAAAGGTGGAATTCTAGGTAAATCTTAAGTCAGTTAAACATTAAAATACATCATGTTGATTTTATCAGACCTAACACTATGACATTTACATGTAACTTTTAGATATTTTATTAAAATTGCTATTAAATTTTATATCTTATTGTAAGTTGATAAATTCATATATTTATATTGGAATTTCATAGTATGTTACATTAGCGATATAATTACAAATATGCTACATAATTGACATGACATCGATTAATCTTGTTATACATTTTTATATTTAGAAATAAGGGACCTTAGAGTCAGACATTTTTATTGATCCTCTTCAAATTAATCAAAGAAGCATAATTAGAATTCCATAGAAGTGGAAAAGTGAGTCCAGAGTCCTCCCTTTGAACAGACCCTGTGGACTAAAATCACTGTTCTTGGATAAATAGTAATTTTTGTGGAATAGTCACTTCTAAGTATTTTTGAAATGTGCTTTGATCTCTTAGGGATAGTGGCCATTTATGCCATGGACTCAGGGAAGTGTGAATTCAGTGGAAGTGTGCAGCTGGTTTTGTCTGAGTTGACCTTGGCATTTACGACTCTGCGGGACGGGGGCAGATTTTTGAGACTCATTTATCATTGGTTAAGAATAAGCTTCATGGGGGCTAGGAAGATGGCTCAGTGGTAGAGTGCTTGCCTTGCATGCTCGAGGCCCTGGGTTCAATTCTCAGCACCACATAAGCAAAAAGAAAAAAAAAAGCCAGAAGTGGCACTGTGGCTCAAGTGTTAGAGCGCTAGCCTTGAGCTGAAGAGCTGAGGGACAGCGCCCAGGCCCAGAGTTCAGGCTCTACGACCGGACCCAAAAAAAAAAAAAAAAAGAATAAGCTTCATGGTGCAAGAGTCTGAAGAGTATAGCAGGACTTGAATATACTTAGAAAACCCTCTGAAATCTGTTCATCTTCAATGGCCTTTGTTCTTATTCATCTTGAGCTTAAGTGTGAAGATAACAGTGACCTTCCTTCACTATGCTCAGACCTAGAAAAGGACTTCAGCCACTTTCAAGTGTGGAAACTAATGGTCAAGGTTCACCGCCTTTTCTTTACTCATTAGGCAAGTCTCCTTTCAGTAACTCTAGTTACAGGGCCGGAGCTGGGCCCTCCCAGACTCTCACATTGCTCAACTCAACTTCCACAATAAGAGGAGAAAAGCTACAGCATGGTGAGGTGGCTCAGCCAGGAGACACTGATTTCTCCCCTTTTTGGAGAGAGGTGGTGGAGATGAGGATGTCCATCCGGGTTGCAATCTCACAGGGCGGTCCTGTCTGCATCACAGGGCCCTCCCAGGTCAGAGGGACAGGACGGCTCCTTGGGCCATCTCACAACCACACCTCCTAAGGACATCTTTACCTGCGGAGTTGGAGCTCACAAGCAAACAGCCTCCAGCAATGCTGGGGAGCTCATGGTCTGACAGGAAACATCAGGTCAAATAAAGACACAGCAATGCCGCATGCTATCCTTAGAGAGAATGTCAGGGAACCCCCAGGGAACGCCTCTAAGTGGAGTGGAATTCTAGACCAAGGTGGTAACAGGTTCCCAGTTAGGCCATAGGCAGAGATGGTACCCAGGGACTGGGGTGGCAGGTGTCTGGACTGAGGGCCTCTCCAGCACCCTGATCTGAACTCAGAGCCTCTTCTGCATCCTGACCCAGACCCAGGGCCTCTCCAGAACCCTGATCTGGGTGAATTCTGATTAAGGTATACTTTTCATCCTATGTAGGAATATAGAGACATATAGAATGGAACATAAACCTGGAACTTAAAGTTGTGAGAAGGTAAACTAATTTAAAAATGGTGGAGATAAGGGTGGGCTGGGAAGGTGACTCAGTGGTAGAGCGCTTGCCTTGCATGCATGAGGCCCTGGGTTTGATTCCTCAGCACCACATAAGCAAAAAGAAAAAAGCCGGAAGCGGCGCTGTGGCTCAAGTGGTAGAGCGCTAGCCTTGAGCTGAATTGCTGAGGGACAGCACCCAGGCCCAGAGTTCAGGCCCCATGACCAGACCCAAAAAATAAAAATTAAAAAATGGTGGAGATTATGGAATCATGATAAAGAGTCAATCCATCCAAAAGAAGACTTAAAAATGGAAGCAAATGACCAAAGTATAGATGGAACAAATATATCAAACGAGTTCCAAGATAGTCGATTAAAATATTAAGGTACAGACTCCTCTTGCTAGGCTGAGGGTGTCAGATTGTCACCCCAAGTGCACTGAGACTGGGAAGCTGGGTTTTAGGATGAAGACACACACAGGATAAATGCAGAGGGGAATGAAATTTGCCACATGGAAAATAATCAGAAGATTTGTGGAATGGCAGCAGGACCAGCAGAAAAATAAGCACTCAGAACAAAAGTATGACTTTGGATACAAAGGAACTACACGAGAAAACAAGTGCCAAAGAGGCACCAGGCGGGCAGTGAGAGTCCGGCTTCAAGGTCGTGTCCACCGTCCTGGCTTCAAGGTCGTGTCCACCATCCTGGCTTCAAGGTCGTGTCCACCGTCCTGGCTTCAAGGTCGTGTCCACCGTCCTGGCTTCAAGGTCGTGTCCACCGTCCTGGCTTCAAGGTTGTGTCCACTGTCCTGGCTTCAAGGTCGTGTCCACTGTCCTGGCTTCAAGGTCGTGTCCACCGTCCCCGCAGGCGGAAGCCCACAGACACTGTGCATCAGATGACATTTCATAGGCACAGGTGACATTTGTTGTCTCCATAGTCTAGGCTGTAAAGCAACCCAACAGAATATGAGTGATGAAAAGCATATTTCATTTGTTTTCTGACTCCAAAGAATTAACTTAGAAATCAATATCGAAAAAATAATTAGAAAACCTCCAAACACCTGAAAAGACAAACCAAATACAGTCAAGAGATACATGGGTCAAAGAAACAGTGAGAATTCGCAAGTACTTTGCTTTGAATGAAAATGAAATTCAATATAAGTAAACCTGTGTGGCCCGGAGAAAGCAGCGCTTCAATGGACACATATAGCACGAACATATCTGAATTGGAAAAGAAGAAAGTCTCCAATCAAAGGTCTAAGCTTCACCTTAAACTAGAAGAGGGAGTGTTGCTTATAGTGCATCAAGTCCAAGGAAGGAAAAGAAAGAGCAGTAAACAAAGAAATTAAGAACATAAAAATACAAAGAAAATCAATAAAACCCCACGCTGAGTTTTGAGAAAAATTGGTACCATCCATAACCCCAGAGTGTATATAAGAGAGGATAAAAAAGACAGCACAGACTGTGGATGTCAGGAAGAGAAATGAAAAGGTACAGATCTTAGATCTTAATAAGATACAATAAGGAAATACCTTGGACTACTTCATGGCAGTCATTGAACAGCGTTGATGAAACAGAGAAAGTAACTTTATGGTGCAGTAGCCACCAGCACTGACTGCAGAAGCCGTACAGGCCGGAGGAGCACCCTCCTGTTGGAAGCATTGAGCTCGCTGCTTACATCTTCCAACAGAGTTTGGTTCTTCCTGACAAGGAGACTGCCCCAGTAGCACAGACCCACTCCCAAGTTCCACCCAGCGCTTCAGGAGGAAGTAGCACACATGGTTAGATAGGCTGCTTCGGACAACAAAAGAGAGAACAACATTTCAACCTGCTTCTGAGGGCTCCCTCTGCCGCACGAGCTGCACATCACAGGAGGCTAAGGCAGCCGGCGCTCTTCAGCAGCGCCGGTGGGAAAATGCCCTGCCTAACACGAAGACAGCGAATCCAGCAATACGTTCCATTGATTATACATCATGTCAGGACCAAGTGTTTCCCCCATTTGGAATGCTGTGCTGATTCATCATTAGAAACTCGATCGATGCTGTCTATACAAAGAACGAAAAAGACAAAACACTGGGGCCATTTCCACAGATCTAGAAAGCACATGAGAAAATGTGTGTAGCCAGGTGTGGTGACTGACACCTGCCACTCCAGCATTCAGGAGAGGAGGCTGAGGTAGGAGGATCATGAGTTTGAGGCCAGTCTCCATTACATAGTAAGACTATCTCAGAAGAAAGAAAAAGAAAAGAACAAAGGAAGGAAAGGAGGGGAAGGGAAGAAAGGAAGGAAGGGAAGGAGAGGAAGGAAGGAAGAGAGGAAGGGAAGAAAGGGAAGAGAACTTCTCTCTAAGGAGGCTGAGCAAGCAAGAATCTGTGCCTTCAACTCTTCCATGCAAAGTTGCTCCAGTGGCAAAGGGAAAAAGGGCGAAGGACAGGAGAGTGGAGGTGGGAGGGGCAGTGGAGTCAGGAGAAATGGCGCCGGTGGAGCACTGCGTTGTGTGAATATGGCACTGGAGCCCCACCAAGAGCTGTGCACCAGTAGGGGCTGGAACGCTGGGGAGAGAGAGCAAAGAGGAAGGTGATAAGATTACAGTATTACATACATACTTGAGGAAAACCGTGTTGACACTTTGTGGTTCAGTTAGTACGCACAGATTTTAAAAATCAATGGCAAAGTTGGAGGATGAGTAGATGGAACAGGATGGGAGAATGGGGCTGGGGAGGAGAGGAAGGAAGATGGCCAAAGTCCTTCTGCTCAAATAGCTTAGGAAGGGGTGAATAAGGGAGAGTGGCAGAGGGGGGCTTGGCTGGGCACGGTGTGAATATAGGAAGTGTCCCAACAACCCCCCTTGTACAAGTAACGTGTGCAAAGAGAAGGACACACAGATGAACAACTGAGTCTAGAAAAAGGTACACAGGAAAACCAACAATGATTATCTTTTGAACACATAGTTTGAGGACAATTGAATAACCATCTTCAAAATAAACTTTGATCAATGTACCACACATAAAATGTAATCCAAGCTAGATTATAGGCCTAATTATGAAACCAAAATCAATAAAACCTCTCAATGAAGATGCACAAGCAAAACATTGGGAACAGGTTTGGCAGAGAATGTTTTTTTTTAAAGAAATGAAACCAAAACACAAACCATGACAGAAACCGCACTGACAAATGGAAATTCATCAAAATTAAAAGCTGTTTTTTTATAAAGGCAAGTTTAATAAAATGAAAAGGCACATGCTGGGAGAAAAGATTAATAAACATAGATCTGATCAAGAACCTCTGAGTCAACAAGACAACAAACCACCCAAAATGAACAAAGCACAGGAACCAAGTGCTCGCTGAGAAACATGACTGCAAGCAGGCACGTGGGAACGCGGCCCACTGTAATGCAGCCCTTTCCCAAGCGTCCCTGCACCACCCATGGGGGTGGCAGTGATTTAAACCGGACACTGATGGGCATTGTGCAGATGAGCAGCTGGCGTGTCCGTGCACCGCGGGGCCGGGGGGAGGGGGAGAGTCGGGAGGCTGCCACATGGTGTGGTCACTTTGGAGACCAGCTCGCAGTGTGGACGCCAGCACAGACCCAGGCACGTCGCTGCTACAGCTCTGTTTCTGAAATGATCAGTTGAAGAGATCCAGATGCGGGACTGTGACACAGAAATAAAAAGGAACATCTTCTGGCTGATGCAACATCAGCATCGAATCTTGAATGCAGTATGTGATGTCAAGAATCCAGAATCAAATGTTTATATCCAATTCTCCTTTGTGGCAGTCCACGGAAAGTAAAGCTAAGAATAGATAACACACAGACTCTAGCACTGAATGTGCAAATGACACAGGGAAGGTTTTGGAGATGCACAAATGGCACAGGGAAGGTTTTGGAGATGCACAAAGGGCACAGGGAAGGTTTGGGTTGTTGCACAAAGAGCACAGGGAAGGTTTTGGGTGTTGCACACCTATCTGACTTTGGAGGGAGTTACTGCATACTTTGTTAAAAAGATCAAATATTATAGTACACAAACTGCATGCTAGTATACCCACTTTCTAGCTTTTTTTTAAAGACTTAAAATATACACTCCCTGAAAGTATGGATTTTATTTGATACTAGTTTGAACAAACCAACCCCCTCAAAAATGGAAATAATTGGAGTAATTGAAATTTTGAGCATGTCCTTAATAATTTTAATTTTGAAAATACATTCTGTAATCTTTAGTTGCCTTCAATAAAGTAGTTTATGAATACAATAGTGATTCATGTTAATTTATAGGATTCCTATATTTGTGGGTTTTTTGGCCAGTTGTAAGGCTTGAACTCAGGGCCTGGGTGCTGTCTCTGAGCTCTTTTGCTCAAGGATAGTGCTCTACCACTTTGAGTCACAGCTCTACTTTTGTGATTTGAGTGGTTAATCAGAGATAAGAGTCTCATAGGAACTTTTCTGCTAGGCTGGTTTTGAATGGTGATCCTCAGATCTCAGCTTCATGAGTAGCTAGGATTACAAGTTTGAGCCACTGAAATCTAGCTTTTGTGCTTTTTAAAAAGAAATCTTGTAATTTAGAGATACTACTGAAATGTAGAAAGATGAACTAGAATAATGGCAATGTGTAGCGTCCCTTCTAAAGAGTCCTGGTGCAGGCTGGGAACCGGGAAGATGGAAGAGGCTGGCAGAGCTGGGGACTCCAGCTCATCACACAATGCTGTGTTTAGGTGGCATTAAAGGTCATAAGGGAATTAAAGAACAAAGGGTAAAAAAGAGAGAAAGAGCTGGATCCATACCATACTCCGAGATATCTTAATCTGGGGATGGGGAGGAGTGAGGAAGTCCCTGTGGGCCTGTGTCTGTGGACAGTCAGTGGTGTGGTCAGAGCGTGGCCTGTGTCTGTGTGGACAGTCAGTGGTGTGGTCAGAGCGTGGCCTGTGTCTGTGTGGACAGTCAGTGGTGTGGTCAGAGCGTGGCCTGTGTCTGTGTGTGGAGAGTCAGTGGTCTGGTCAGAGCGTGGCCTGTGTCTGTGGGGCAGTCAGTGGTGTGGTCAGAACGTGGCCTGTGTCTGTGTGGACAGTCAGTGGTGTGGTCAGAGCGTGGCCTGTGTCTGTGTGGACAGTCAGTGGTCTGGTCAGAGCGTGGCCTGTGTCTGTGTGTGGAGAGTCAGTGGTCTGGTCAGAGCGTGGCCTGTGTCTGTGTGGGCAGTCAGTGGTGTGGTCAGAGCGTGGCCTGTGTCTGTGTGAATAGTCAGTGGTCTGGTCAGAGCGTGGCCTGTGTCTGTGTGTGGAGAGTCAGTGGTCTGGGCGGAGCGTGGCCTGTGTCTGTGTGGACAGTCAGTGGTCTGGGCGGAGCGTGGCCTGTGTCTGTGTGGACAGTCAGTGGTCTGGGCGGAGCGTGGCCTGTGTCTGTGTGGACAGTCAGTGGTCTGGGCAGAGCGTGGCCTGTGTGTGTATCGACAGTCAGTGGTGTGGTCAGAGCGTGGCCTGTGTCTGTGTGTGGAGAGTCAGTGGTCTGGTCAGAGCGTGGCCTGTGTCTGTGTGGGCAGTCAGTGGTGTGGTCAGAACGTGGCCTGTGTCTGTGTGTGGAGAGTCAGTGGTCTGGTCAGAGCGTGGCCTGTGTCTGTGTGGGCAGTCAGTGGTGTGGTCAGAACGTGGCCTGTGTCTGTGTGGGCAGTCAGTGGTCTGGGCAGAGCATGGCCTGTGTCTGTGTGGACAGTCAGTGGTCTTGTCAGAGCGTGGCCTGTGTCTGTGTGGACAGTCAGTGGTTTGGTCAGAGCGTGGCCTGTGTCTGTGTGGGCAGTCAGTGGTCTGGGCGGAGTGTGGCCTGTGTCTGTGTGGACAGTCAGTGGTCTGGGTGGAGTGTGGCCTGTGTCTGTGTGAATAGTCAGTGGTCTGGGTGGAGTGTGGCCTGTGTCTGTGTGGACAGTCAGTGGTCTGGTCAGAGCGTGGCCTGTGTCTGTGTGTGGAGAGTCAGTGGTCTGGTCAGAGTGTGGCCTGTGTCTGTGTGGACAGTCAGTGGTCTGGGTGGAGTGTGGCCTGTGTCTGTGTGGACAGTCAGTGGTCTGGGCGGAGTGTGGTCTGTGTCTGTGTGGACAGTCAGTGGTGTGGTCAGAGCGTGGCCTGTGTCTGTGTGGACAGCCAGTGGTCTGGTCAGAGCGTGGCCTGTGTGTGTGTCGACAGTCAGTGGTGTGGTCAGAGCGTGGCCTGTGTCTGTATGTGGACAGTCAGTGGTCTGGGTGGAGCGTGGCCGGTGTCTATGTAGACAGTCTGGGCGGAGCGTGGCCTGTGTCTGTGTGTGGACAGTCAGTGGTCTGGGCAGAGCGTGGCCTGTGTCTGTATGTGGACAGTCAGTGGTCTGGGTGGAGCGTGGCCGGTGTCTATGTGGACAGTCTGGGAGGAGCATGGCCTGTGTCTATGTGGACAGTCAGTGGTCTGGTCAGAGCATGGCCTATGCCCATGTGGACAGGCAGGTCCTTTGTTTACTTACAGTTTTGATGCTTCATTGTCTGGAAGATGAAGAAATCATTTAACAGTCCTGATGATGGAATATATAAATATGTGATAAGATGTGCAAATGAGGCAAACCATATAAATATGGGGGTTTAGTTCAGCATTCCACAGTTGACTCCGGTTTTTTAATGTCTGCCACTGTACCTATACACAGGTCCACATAATAAGTTTCAGTTGTTAGTAGGATGACTTACTCTGTTCCATAATAAAAACAGACATGCGCACGATGACTCACAGAGTAACTGGAAATGATTATTATAAACTATACAGTTGGCTCACAGGAGGCTCCAGGAATGCACTCTTAATCCAGTGAACAGAATGCATCCTACTAATGAGCATGGGGTGCGTTTGGTGCTCACAGTGGTTCTGGCCCATGTTCTGCGTCTGCTTTCTGTGGAGTGTGGGGTAATGGGTTATGCAGTTTGATTCGCAGACCATTTACAAGCTAATGTCATTTCAGTACTTCTTTTGGGGAAAGATGTTCATGCAACTATGTATGAATGATGACAGTATATCGTTGAGTAGACTCTCAGACATCTGTGGCTAGATGTCTTCTAAGTGACTCGTGACACACTGGTGCTAAGAAGTGGTCTCCAGTCCTCGGTGGCATGGCGCACGCCTGAGCACAGCTGCCTTGTGAAGCTGGGTCTCAGCAGTGCTGGGTAAGCACTCAGCCCCTGAGCTACCTGCTCAGAAGGACCTTGATGACCAAAGCAGGTGTTCCTGTTTTGCTGTAGTGTCAAGTTTTTAAAAGTGCACTGCAGGCTGAGAAGAGTAGGATGTGAGGTTTGAACAAAGTGCTCACACACGCACGTGAACAGTGACGCACAGGTGGCAGCTGGAAATGCACCCTCCCTAAGCGCTCTCCCCGAGTGCTGGGGAGAGGGTCTGTCACGTCCAGCTTTACACTGTCCGTCCGTTTCTCTTTGAATGGGAAGCATCACTTGTGCAACCAGAAGAATGCCATTGTTCCAGCACAGTGCGTGAGCACATGCATTGCTTCTTTCTGGCGCGTGACCTGAGGCCGTGGCTGCGGTGCGGTCGGCAGCGAAGGTGGCGAGTTGCGTCTCGTTCTGGGGGCCTGGCCGCGGCGGGGAGGCTTGGCTGAGAGAAGACCAGCATGCTACAACCTCCACACGGCGTCAAGGCCCGTTGGTTTTTCCTCAAGGTATTGCAGGAAATAAGAGCCGCTTCATCAAGTTCTACAACCCACGTCTTTGAGATTGTGTACTGCTTTTAGGTGTTCACTCCTCAGAGTTGCCACACGGAATCCTGTGCTGGTGTCTGTGGGGTGGCCCTCGCTCCTCTCCCCGCTCTGGTGGGAGGCTGGTTCCTCTCAGGGCTCTGAGCAGCGCTCCCCACCCCAGGTGAGTGGGCTGGTTGTAGTAGCTGGGGTCCGGAGACCGTGGCGTGGCCTCCATTTCCTCTGGAGATGCAGCGCCGTGCCGCTGGGCTCAGGGGAGGGGGTGCCGCGGGTCCCCCAGAGACGGCACCCACCGTCCCTTCCGTGGAAGCAGGGGACAGGAGGACGTGGCTGATCTTCCCCGGTCGGGTCAGCTCTGACTGCAAGAAGGGGAGCTGTGGTCCAGGCCCGCTCTCTCACCCCACGCCCCGGGGACGGCTGGGGACAGCGCCCAGCGCCGGGAGTCACAGGACAAATGGAGAGATTGTTCTGGACCCCTGATTTTGTCTACAAGGAGAGACACTGCTCTTTGGTGATAGTAAAGGGCAGATACCTCAGGAGGAAAGGGTTGCGTGTGACTACAGGTCACAGGGCCTTCGGAGATGGGGGCAGTGGAGGCCGCCTGTCCCTTGTCACCGGCCGCACTGTCAACCTCGTCCTCAATTCGGATGGAACTCCAGGGGAGCAAAGAGAAGGCGTGCTGCCGTCTGGACAGAGCGCAAGGCAAGCCTTGCTCTCATGGCCAGAGCCGTGGTGTAATCAGTTGCGTAGAAGTGGTGCGGTTTGGGGAGAAAAGTCTCGGCTCTAAGTGGCGGTGGTCACCAGCCCGCCACCGGGCCTCATTCCAGGCACTCCAGTGTGCTCATGTGTTATCACGAGCAACGGTGGAAATGCATAGTTGTGACAGTACTGGTAACGGAGAGGGTGGAACAGGCCTGCTGTCTGCAGAGCCTGCCCTCCCCCACGCCCCCCCACGCCTCCCCCCTCCCCCACGGCCCCTCGGAGCCAGGTGCCCCAGGATGACCAAGGGAGCTTCCTCCGCATCCACCCCGTGCCTCCCCTGTGCTGGAGGAGCCATCGACTGGCGGCCGTGCGTCCCCAGACACACTTGCAAGGCATTCAGTGTCCGCTCAACCGGAGGGACAGCCCGGTAATTAAAGCTCATGAAATATGTGCTCACCAGCAATGTCCCTACCATTTTAAAGGTCCCAGTGGTGATGTTTTTGTTACATTTATGGGTGACATTCCATAAAATAACAAGTCAGGTTGTCAAAAGATGGGTACTCCAGCTCACAGATGAGGAAACAAAATTAGTGTGCTTTTAAGAAGCAACAGAGGGGCCAAAGGTCAAAGTAACAGCAGGCTTTAATACATACTTATAGCTGATTACTCTCTCATTATTTCTTCTTCTTCTTCTTCTTCTTCTTCTTCTTCTTCTTCTTCTTCTTCTTCTTCTTCTTCTTCTTCTTCTTCTTCTTCTTCTTCTTCTTCCTCTTCTTCTTCCTCTTCTTCTTCCTCTTCTTGCTCTTCTTCTTTCTGCTGCTTCTGCTTCTGCTTCTTCCTCCTCCTCCTCCTCCTGCTCCTCCTCCTGCTCCTTCTCTTCCTCCTTCTCCTTCATAGCCTCAAGCTGCTTGGCTTGCTTGCTCACAGCCAGTGTTGTACTTTCTGGGCCACACCTCTAGCCCTGTATTTTGATGAAGACTCTTGGACTTCCTGCTGGGGCTGGCTTGGGATCTCAGCCTTGTGAGCCTCTAAAGTTGTAGGAGGGAAATTCATGGGTCCCTGGCTCTGAATTTCTTCTTACTGGATTTTCCAGATTTCAGAGCCTATTATTATTGTTGTTGTTGTTGTTATTGTTATTGTCAGTGCTTGGGCTGAGTTTAGGCAGATGTTTTACTGCTTGAGCCAAACCCTGTCCCTCCAGGGCCTGCTCCATAGCAGTGTTGTTCAGCACAAGTGTTATGTGAACCATAGATGGAGCAGAGGATTTTCTGGCTTTTCCTGTTGGCGTGTATCAGGTTGTGCAGCAGAAGGGCTTGTCGTGAGGCAGATACACGGTGTTCTTTGATCATATCCAGCCTCTAGTCTTCTTTTTATTCCTGCTTTTCCCTCCCTTTTCCCTTCCATTCCACCAGCCGGGTGGTCTGTCTCCCTTTTACATTCATGGTTTTGATTATTGTTTTATTTTGTTTTCCCATAGCCTCTGTGAATGAGAGACCCCGTGAGACTGGTCTTGGTGGGGCTGGCTGATCCCCTAACAACATGACCCCAGTTCTACCCATTTTCCCGCAAACCTCCTACTTTTGTTCTTCCAAAGGCTGAGCAAGATCTGCGTTGTAGAAACACTGCATTTTCTGTACCCGTTCACCCATGGTGGGCATCTAGGCTGGTGCCGCAATGCACCGGGTTACTGTGAGGATACCGTGGAGCCCTGCACAGGGAGCTGGCGCGGGCCCCGTGCGTCTCGTGTGCACGGGTCACCGGCGAGTTATACTTTGAATGTTTTCAGAAGCTCCGTGCCAGTTTGTGCAGTATCTGGGCTAACTGCCAGCCGTGTATAAGGTTCCCCTCCCCCTCATCTTCACAGCATTTGTTTCTTCTCTTTCTTTTACGTGTTTCTTCTTTTGTTGTCTGTGGCTGGCGATGTGGGCAGGCTCCCCCCACGGGAGCACATGCCGGCTCTCTGCCTCTGTTCACATTAGTTATTTTGAAATAGGGGATTGTTGCAGCCCAGGCCTGGACTTCAATCCTCCTGTTTTTAAATTTTTTTAATTCCCACTGCAGCTTGGGTGACAGGTATGAACATCATGCCTGGCTTCTTCTGTTCAGATGGAGTCTCACAATCTTTCGGATCTCAGCCTCCTGTGTAATCTGGTATGATAGGGGTGAGGCACCTTCCTCAAGCTAGGAGGAGTTAAAATGGGGTCTTTTACCTCAGACTGGTCTCAAACCACACTTCCCCCAATCTCAGCCCCCGAGTAGGATGACAAGTGTAATACAAGTATTACAAGTGAGAGCCACCAGCCCCCTGCTGTGTGTTTTCTTCTTGGTAGCCTGTGGTAGTCACCCATGTTTGTAAAAGTTTAATGAAGCAGCTGGAATTAAGTACTTTCCTTTATTTAGCCTGAAAATATCCAGATCATTATTATTTTAACATGCAATCAATATGAATTCCTTTCTGCTTGCAGTTATCTTTGATATGGGGCTTGTATTTTGCACTTAAAACACCATTTCAGGGGACAGGTGGGAAAAGGCTGTGTCTGAAAATGTGACCAGGTTTACTGAGGAGCCATTGGGATCCACTGTGTGTTTGAGAGATTTTCAGTAAGCTTTAAAATCCCCTCCCAGGGAAATGTCCTTATGACCTTTCTGTGAGCCCGTCAAACGCAGATGTGACCTCTCTGTTTCTGTTATCTTCTAAGAATAAAGGCTCCATTTTAATTTATATGTAAGGCAATTAAATGGTATAAATTTGTATGATGCTTTTATGCACACGTGATTTGCTTTTTGTTTTAACATATTTCATTTTCCACAACATAAGAACAAGGCGTATTTATTAGATGCAAACTATTTGGGACACGGAAATGAGAAAGGAAGGGAAAAAAGGCCCTCACAGGTCTGGAAATATTCACGAATAATACCAGGCCAGGGGCGCACCGCCTTGCAGGTGCAAATGGTAAGACAGCTGCTCCTCTGCTCTGGCTGAAATGACAACTTAGTTCATGTCATCTTTCATACATTTAAAAAGTTCACCTTGTAAATCAGAGTTTCAGTGTGCATAGACGTTTTAAGGCGTTAGTGCATCATTTCTTAATATTAATTCCCCAGGCTCTGGTGTGTGTGTGTGTGTGTGTGTGTGTGTGTGTGTGTGTGTGTGTGTATGCGCACGCTCGTCCTGGGGTTTGAACTTGGGGCCTGAGTGCCCAGTGCTCTACCACTTGAGCCACAGCTCCACATCTGCCTTTTGGTGTTTTATTGATGGTAAGAGTCTCACAATCCTCCTGAGAAGCTGGGATGACAGGTGTGAGCCGCCAGCGTCAGGAGACCCAGGCTTGCAGTCCCAGCTGTGAAGTTTTCTCCTGTTTTCAAGGACAGTGGAGGGGAGCTAGCAGGAGCCATTGCCCTGCTCCTGTTCAGGGAAGAGATGGATGTGTCTCCTCCTCTCTTCCCCTGGCGCTTTGTACTTTACCTTTGAGAATGTCCTTTCCTTCTGCGGCAGGTCCCTGGGCCAGGCTGTGGGGGGCCCGTGGCTCTCTGAGCTTCTGTCCTAGCAGAGGTCTTTGTGCCCACCTTCCTCAGCTCAGCACGGCGTTTCTCCCCTGCGGGTCACTGTGGTCAGTTTTTGGTCATCACAGTTTAGTGCTGAATTTTTTCAATATCTTTTCTATTAAGGTAATCACATTTTTTTCTTAAATTGATTGACATGTGGCGTGACATATGACATAACTGTTAAGCCACTTGCGTCCTGGGGTGAAGTCACCCTTCTTCATGACACATGGCAGAGCTGGAGTCATCCCTGCTTTGTGCAGGGTCTTTAACGGGCTCCGGTGTGAACCACAGATCTCTTCCTTCTCCTGTGCTGGCCTGGTTAGGAGGCCGGTGACTCTGGGAGAGGCCCTTGTCTTTAATCCTTTGAAAGGATTTACAATATTAGAATGAACTGTTCCTTGAAAATAATTGGAAGGATTTGCCTAGTAAAATGGTGAACCTGATGCTTTTGTGGAAAGACACTTTTTTACTCACAGATTTAATACACCCAATTTTTATAAAACATGCTTACTCTTTATTTCTCACTCTGGTGGGATAGACAAGTTTATTTTACAATTCACACTTGCATCTAAGTTTGAAAATTGTCTGTTATAAAATAGTTCAGTATTTACATATCATGTTCAGATGTCATATTGAGATTTATCTACTTTTAAATATCTAGTACTATTTGTGCCTCGACATGAAAAAACATTTCTTATGGCTTATTTCACTTAATCTGATGGATATGTGCAAATGGAACTAGGAAACAATGAGGTTGGTGAGGGAGGGGGCTGAGGTGGAAGGGGAAGAGTGGAGGGTGAGGAGAGGGGGAGGGAGAAGGGTGGAAGGGGAGGAGGAGGGATGAGGGTGGAGGGTGAGGAGTGGGGGAAGAGGGCAGGGCTGACTCCCGTGCACTATATCCATAATGGACATGTTCAAATGAAAGACTGCTGTGCAGCTAATTGATTCTAATAAAAAATTACTTCTTCAACATCATTTTATTAGTCCATTTTATTAGTTCTTAACAAGTCTTAGACATTCATCTTTCAACCTTACTCATTTCTGTTTTTAATCTTTTGTTCAATTTGTTCTGTGTCTTTTTTTTTAAGTTACGTACCTGCACATTAGTTCTGTATCTCCTCTTCTAATCAAATATTTAAGGCCATAAAATACGTTTCTCTCTCCATACATTTTTAAATGTACCATTTTTACAACCACCCAGGTATTTATGTAAAATACAAAAATTCCATTGTAATTTTATATCCTAGGGTTTTTAAAGAAAATTCTGCTAATTTTCTCATTTGTGGATTGTGTTTTGTTACTTAGAATTTTAGCAAGTGTCACATACCTGGTGCTTATAACAGCAGTTCTTGTTAGAACTGTTTATGGCCTGATCCATGGCTAGTTTTCCTGAGCATCGTATAAATAGCCGGCTGCCATGTGCGTTGCTCATGTGAGGGAAGAACTCGGCCTTGTGCTTTCTGTTGAACTACTTATTTCTATTGGAAAACATTTGGGAATGTCGGCTGCAGGTGATTGAGGGCGGGGGGTAAGGTGGGGTGGGGGAGTCTGTAGTTTGATCTATTTGGATAATACTTCATTATCATTTTATTTTTCCCCCTTTATGATGACTGTCCCTCTTATTCCTCACGGTGAAGAACTGCTCCCCACTCCTGCTCCATGGACGTGGCCACACCTTGTGCAGTGGCCTGCCTTTCTTCCACGAAGGCCCCCCTGTGCAAGGAGAAGGGTCTCCTGAGCTTTTCTGCCAGGGATGGCCCCCCACGGGAATCCTCCCATTCTTAGCCTCCCAAGTAAATGGCATTCATACCAGGCCTTTCAGACAATAATAGCTACATTTTCCCCAATTAGCAATCTATCTTTTAACCAGTCAGTTAATCAATTTACATTTATTATGATTATTGAGCAGTTTGTACTTGTTATTGCCTTCTTAGTTTTATGCTTCAGTTTCTTTTGTGTTTTGCCATCATTTTGGCATTGCATCTTTTAGGATTTTTTATTTTTATTTTTGTGGCAGTCCTGAGGTTTGAACTCTGGGCTTGGGCGCTAGCCCTGAGTTCATTTTACTCAAAGCTAGCACTCTGCCACTTGAGCCACTGCTCCACTTCCACCTTTTTCTGTTATTAAATGAAGATAAGAATCTCATGGACTTTCCTGCCTGGGTTGGCTTCAAACTGCAATCCTCAGATTTCAGATTCCTGAGAAGCGAGGATTACAGCTATGAGACTCCAGAGTCTGGTAGGATCCGTTTTTAAGAAAGATCAGTAAGTAGTGAACACTCTGCTTTCTCTCATCAGAAAATGTTATTTATTTCTCCTTTTTTGAAGGGCAGTTTTCCTACTTGGCAGTTGTTTTTTCTCAACTCTGGACACATTTTGCAGTGCCCAGGGCTGGCAGCGATCTCTGTGGAGGACCTGTCAGCCACAGTGGTGTTTCTGTGCAGGGCATCCATCTTTTCTCTTTGGCCATTTTGGAGATTTTAACTTTGACTTTCAGTATTTGTGATTTCATTGTTAAGTCTCTAGACGTAGTCTTGTGAAACCTTCCTCCTGCTCGTGTGCTGTGTTTAGTGGCAGCATCATGTTGGCCATCCCTGGAATGCTGCCTCTTCTCCATTTGCTTCCATTTTGCTTGCCAAAATGTTGGTAAGGAAGGATCAAACCACAGCAAGTTCCCTATCTCTTAGTTTTCCTCTTGTATCATCTCACTCTGTGTTCTGTGGTTATTTGGGTAACGTATTTAGCTGTGTTTTCCGGATGCTGAGTCTCTTCATCTCTCTGTGGTCTGTTCTCTCCTCTCCTTAAGAACCTCCACATTTCAGCAATTATAATTCCAGTCTCTAGAAACTCCACAGTCTTTAGCTAACTGTGCCTCGTTCCTTGTTCTCCTAAGAAACATTTCACCCACAATGATGTCACATTCTGCATGTGATCTTCTGAGGATGCAGGCTTGCTGTGTGCTGTTTAGCCAGAACTTAGTCATGCTGATTCTCCTCTATCTAACTGTAGTTCTTCCCCATGGGCTCATTTCTCCTTCCCCCGAATGCCAGCTGGGAAGCTGTCCCCCTGGAAACTTGAGCCTGTAGAACTGAGAGACAGCCTGACCACCACGGAGATCTAGCTCAGTCCTGAAGTCCTGAACTTGGCTCCTGCAGATCCCAGCTGTCCTGGCCCGGTCCCTGTCCTCAGGGCAGACCTGCCTGCCAGCTGTGGACCCAAGGGGAATGAAGTAAACCTCAGGGAGTAGCCCACCATGGCAGACCTAGCCACAGTGCCTATCCAGAACAACTCTGTGCTGCAGTGGACAGTCCCTCACTGCAGTGGACAGTCCCTCTTGCAGTGGACAGTCCCTCACTGCAGTGGTCAGTCCCTTCCTGCAGTGGTCAGTCCCTCCCTGCAGTGGACAGTCCCTCACTGCAGTAGACAGTTCCTCACTGCAGTGGTCAGTCCCTTCCTGCAGTGGACAGTCCCTCACTGCAGTGGTCAGTCCCTCACTGCAATGGTCAGTTCCTTCCTGCAGTGGACAGTCCCTCACTGCAGTAGACAGTTCCTCACTGCAGTGGTCAGTCCCTTCCTGCAGTGGCCAGTCCCTCACTGCAGTGGCCAGTCCCTCACTGCAGTGGACAGTCCCTCAATGCAGTGGACAGTTCCTCACTACAGTGGTCAGTTCCTTCCTGCAGTGGACAGTCCCTCACTGCAGTGGACAGTCCCTCAATGCAGTGGACAGTTCCTCACTGCAGTGGTCAGTCCCTCACTGCAGTGGTCAGTCCCTCATTGCAGTGGTTAGTCCCTTCCTGCAGTGGCCAGTCCTTCACTGCAGTGGACAGTCCCTCACTGCAGTGGACAGTCTCCTGCTACAGTGGACAGTCCCCCACTGCAATGGACAGTCCCTCGCTTTGTCCCCTGCTGCAGTGGACAGTCCCTCACTGCAGTGGACAGTCCCCCACTGCAGTGGACAGTCCCCCACTGCAATGGACAGTCCCTCGCTTTGTCCCCTGCTGCAGTGGACAGCACTCACTGCAGTGGGTAGTCTCTGGCAGTCTGGTTCATAGAACTGTTGAAAGCTTAGCTCTCTTCCATGGTTTTTACTGAAAAGACTGGTCAGCTGTGTTGCCTGTGTGCACTTACCTCTTCATTGTATATTAACAAACATTCTTCCCGAGGAAAATACATTTTCCTCTCAAATTACACACTCTTAAATTATACACTGATAGCCTGGCATGAAGCCAGCAAGCAGGTGCATGATTCCTCAGAGTGTCAGTGATCTCCAGTGCTTTAATTCATCAGAAAGTTAGGTTCAAGGCCTGCCGGAATGAATGCCTGAGAAAAGACACTTGACAAAGCGACATTGTCACTGTCATCCCATTGTTTTCTTCCCTTGGGAATCTCACAGCACCACCATGCAAAGGGGAGGGTGAGCTCCTGGAGCCAGAGCCCCTGGGCTGTGCTTACTGCTGGCTTTCCAAGATCTGGCCAAGCCTGTGACACATGGGCCTGAGGAGCATGGAGCCAATCCTGAGTCTGAGGAGCATGGATCCAGTCCTGAGATGACTAAGAAGCATGGAGCCAGTCCTGAGTCTGAGGAGCATGGATCCAGTCCTGAGTCTGAGGAGCATGGAGCCAGTCATGGGACAGGGGAATATGGAGCCAGTCCTAGGACTGAGGAGCATGGAGCCAGTCCTGGGCCTAAGGAGCATGGAACCAGTCCTGAGTCTGAGGGGCATGGAGCCAGTCCTGAGTCTGAGAAGAATGGAGCCAGTTCTAGGACTGAGGAGCATGGAGCCAGTACTGAGTCTGAGGGGCATGGAGCCAGTCCTGAGTCTGAGAAGCATGGAGCCAGTTCTGGACTGAGGAGCATGGAGCCAGTACTGAGTCTGAGGGGCATGGAGCCAGTCCTGAGTCTGAGAAGCATGGAGCCAGTTCTAGGACTGAGGAGCATGGAGCCAGTCCTGAGTCTGAGAAGCATGGAGCCAGTTCTAGGACTGAGGAACATGGAGCCAGTCCTGAGTCTGAGGGGCATGGAGCCAGTCCTGAGTCTGAGAAGAATGGAGCCAGTTCTAGGACTGAGGAGCATGGAGCCAGTCCTGAGTCTGAGGGGCATGGAGCCAGTCCTGAGACAACTGAGGAGCATGGAGCCAGTCCTGAGTCTGAGGGGCATGGAGCCAGTCCTGAGACAACTGAGGAGCATGGAGCCAGTCCTAGGACTGAGGAGCATGGAGCCAGTCCTGAGTCTGAGGGGCATGGAGCCAGTCCTGAGATGACTGAGAAGCATGGAGCCAGTCATGGGCCTGAGCAACACTGAACCAGTTACAGGACTGCAATGTGGGGTAAGCCTCTCCCATGCACCGTGGGTCGTGCATGGGGCTGCAAGCAAAGACACACAGGCAAACCTCTGCATGCGGGGACTGGCCGCCCAATTTGCTTTGGTAACATTTCATGGCATTAAGCTGTATCAATCAATAATTAAATGGTGTGATGTTCAGGTGGGCACGGCGGGCTTCCTGGCTCTATCACGAGGCTCTTCTCACTGCAGCCTGTGGTGGACAGCCCCTCCCCCTCGGCTGGTCTGTGATGGGCCGTCGCTTCTCCTCAGCCTGCGGTGTCGCGAGCCACAGCATGCTTGCAGAAGTGACCACATCAGGAATCTTAAAAGCTAATTGTGACTCTCAGTACGCCATATGTCCAAGTCCTAGTCCCCAAAACACGTTTTCTGAATTCATGACAAGGTACCTTCCAATAGGATTCTGAATACATCAAAGTGTCAGCTGAGTCTGGCTGTCTGTGCTGGGAAGAAAACCTGAGAAATACCAGCATCTTCCAAGGGGCCTTGGGGCGGATCTGCCTCTGCAGGAGGAAGGGACAGTGTCAGCACCGATCCACGTGCCCGTCCAGTAGCCGCCTGCCCCTCTCCACGTGCCCGTCCAGTAGCCGCCTGTGCCTCTCCAGTTTCCCTGATGGCTCCTCATTCCACTCACACCAATCCTATCCACAGTCTGGTGTCCTCTTTAAGAAAAATAAGTATTCACTTCAGGTAGGCTTGTCTTCAGCATGGAGAATTTTCAGAACCTGGAATCATCTCCGCTCTAATGAGCCTATTTGCATTCATTCTCCACGGCAGAGACACAAGGCTGCATGTGGACCCCATGGCGGCCGGCATGCGGCTTCCCTCACTCCCAGCACACTCCGTGTGCTCGAGAAATGCCAGCAGGTGTCCGGAACACCAGGCTGGATTCTGCTAGCGGCACCGAGTGTGGATTTTACCATCCAGGCTGGAGGTGGGAGGAGTGAGTGCCGGCCAAGTCAAGACCGCGAGCAGGAGGCATAGGAGCAGCAGAGCGGGCCCTCCGGGGCGGCCCCTCGTCATCTGGATGGGGCCTCGCACAATCACGCTCTTGAGACAGACGCTGGCGGGTCAGGGAGCAATGTGGAGTCAGAGAAGGAAGGATGCTGGCTTGGGTTCTTCCATTAGTGAAATGTTTTGCTAATGCCACAGGCTAAGCAGGCAGGAGGTGGGGGCTCCCTGGAGGTCCCGGGCGCCCTCAGGTCTGAAGTGAGGTATCAGCCTGTAGGTGCTTCGGCAAGGCCTCATGGGCTTGCAGGTGGTGTTAGCTTGTAATGGCAGCCATAGGAGAACATGTGTGTGCACGTACGTGTGTGTGCGTGTGTGTATGTGCACATGTGCATGTGTATGTGCACGTGTGTGTGCACACCCATGTGAGTGCATCTTCCACAGTTGCCATGTGGTGCTCGATGCCCAGGGGTGCGCTGGCTGGGTGGCAGGGCCTACCACACCCAGAGGCTCCTGAGGGATTCCTCATAGAGCTCAGGGACAGACCCGGGCAGGGGAGGCGGCAGGCAGCTCAGGATGCGGGTGGAGGCCAGGGCTGCTGTGGCATCTCTCCCATCTGAGACCCCTTCACCTTACCTGGGTGTTGCCCCAGTGCACCTGGCCACAGCCAGGGAGGAAGGGAAGGGAGGGAAGGGAGCTGGCGAGGTAGCTGTGTGACACATGCTGGGCGTCACTCTGATGTGCAAGTTCACGGTTTTGCCCAACCCAGCCTTCCTGGGCTGGGGGTGTCCAGCCAGGCTCAGCCACACCTCAAATGCGACTCAGAGGCCGAGGGGAGGGACCCTGAGTCCTGTAAGCCCGAATCGGTGAAAATTCTAAACAGAGAAGATAAGATGGCAGCCAAGCCGAAAATTCTAAACAGAGAAGATAAGATGGTAGCCAGGCCGAGCGGATCACGGGACACCCAGCCATCCTGCCACAGCCCAAGGCACAGTTGGCGGGCTTCCTCCACAGGTGCACGGGGCAGGGAAGAGCAGATGGTCTCAGGACCAGGAGAAGGGGCTGGCGCACCACGCTGGGGAAGGAGCCAGCCGGGCCCGCCCTGGGAGGAAAAAGACCAGGAAGCCCAGTGCTGGGATGTGGACCAGCCGGGCTCACAGCCACACAGCCCGGCTGGGCCCAGTGGGGTCAGAGCTCTGCCTGAGCTCTCCACACTCCAGGGGGGCCTTGCAGGGCAGGCGTGCTGCCACGGGTCAGCCACGGGCAGACAAGGTGGGCTGTCCTTGGCCAGCTGCACTTTGAGCAGGGGCGACCTGCGCTCCAGGACCCAGCCTGCTGCTCTCATCCCCTGGGTGACCAAAGCCCTCAGTGAGACCCCTGGAGACCCTAGCTCGGGCCCACCAGCCGTTTCCTCTTCCCTCCCCTTCTGCGGTGCGGGCTGCTCTCTGTTCTCCTAGCAGCTGTCCCGGGGCCTTTGTGGCGGCTGTTTCCCTTCAGAGACCTCCTCCTCTGATGTCCTCAGGGCCCTGCTGCTGCCTTACAGATCTCCAGAGGCTGACCCGGCCTGGAAGCTGACCCAGCCTGGGGGGCTGACCCGGCCTGGAAGCTGACCCAGCCTGGGGGCCTGACCCGGCCTGGGGGGCTGACCCGGCCTGGGGGGCTGACCCGGCCTGGAAGCTGACCCGGCCTGTGGGGCTGACCCAGCCTGGGGGGCTGACCCGGCCTGGGGGGCTGACCCGGCCTGGAAGCTGACCCGGCCTGGGGGGCTGACCCGGCCTGGGGGGCTGACCCAGCCTGGGGGGCTGACCCGGCCTGGGGGGCTGACCCGGCCTGGGGGGCTGACCCGGCCTCGGGGCTTACCTGGCCTTGGGGGCTGACCTGGCCTCAGAGGCTGACCCGGCCTGGAAGCTGACCCAGCCTGGGGGGCTGACCCAGCCTGGAAGCTGACCCGGCCTGGGGGGCTGACCCAGCCTGGGGGGCTGACCCGGCCTCGGGGCTGACCCGGCCTGGGGGCTGACCTGGCCTTGGGGGCTGACCTGGCCTCAGAGGCTGACCCGGCCTGGGGGGCTGACCCGGCCTAGGGGGTTGCCCTGGCCTCGGGGCTGACGTGGCCTCAGGGGCTGACGTGGCCTCAGGGGCTGACCCGGCCTGGGGGGCTGACCCGGCCTGGGGGGCTGACCCAGCCTGGGGGACTGACCCGGCCTGGGGGGCTGACCCAGCCTGGGGGGCTGACCCGGCCTGGGGGCTGACCTGGCCTGGGGGCTGACCCGGCCTGGGGGGCTGACCCGGCCTGGGGGCTGACCCGGCCTGGGGGCTGAGCCGGTTTTGGGGGCTGACCCAGTCTTGGGGGCTGACCCAGCCTCGGGGCTGACCCGGCCTGGGGGCTGAGCTGGCCTCCGGGACTCGCTTGCTCTCCCCCCATTTCAGAGGCAGCTGGTGCCAGGGCAGCCCCTCCGGCTCCAGGCAGGTTTTCAGCAGCTGCAACTTCATCTCCATGCTGTTCCCTCTTCCAAGTTTTCCTCAACAGCACCTGCACTCAGGAGGCCTGGGCGGAGCTGCACCTGGGTCCCGGAAGTGGAAGCATGGAGTATGGAGGCACGGCCATAGAGGCCAATCTGTGCCGGAGGCCGGAGCCCTCTGTGTGGCGCCAGCCTCCTGGCAGCCTGCAGGGGCAGCCTCGGCCGTCCTGGGCTGCCTGCCCAGGGGTGCTGCTTCTAATGCAGTGGCTGGGTTCACAACTCCTCCATGCCTCCCGGAGCCCTTCCACATCCGCCAGGGTTCAGCAGGAGCTGGCAGCATCTTGGGAGGCCTGGATCCCGGCACCCGGGCCTTGCTCTCCCAGGGGGCGTGGGTTCTTGCAGGGCAGACCCAGTGTGCCTCCCTGTCCTGTGTGAGGCTGTGACTGGGTGGGCTGCCCCTCCAGAGGGCGAAGGATGTCCCTGAGCCTCTCCATCTTTGGTGTCTGTCCTCAAGTGCTGTACGTGCTCACCAAGGCGCGTGTGAGCCCAGGTCTGGAGCCAGCCTCCATTGGAAGTGGGATTGTCAGGAATAATGCCCACGTGGACACGTTTACCTACGCCCACCCTTCCCCCAGACTCAAAAGAGAAGGCGTGTGTGTGTGTGTGTGTGTGTGTGTGTGTGTGTGTGTGTGTTCACCTGGAGAGGCCCAGGGCGGAGCCGCCGGCAGGTGGTGGAGGGAGAGCACACTCACTAGCTCAGAGGCGTTCAATCATCTTAATTTCATCATGAAGATCGGCACAGCAAAGCCGGAAAACACCTGAAATCCGTCAGCTGGCTGATTGCACTGCTGTCTGAATGCATCTCCAATGAGAAAGACACAGGCTGAGAATCATTTCCTGAGCTTTATTACTGACGTGGGATATTAGGAGGTAGGTGAGAGGTGAGCATGAATTGTGTGTGCCTGAGCGTAATGAAGTGGGTTGAAAACAGCTGTCTGATGCGTAACAGCAGTGCTTTGCTAATGCATCAGAGAGTGTGTCATAGAACTTTTGTTGCTGTGCAAACAAAGAGGATTTTGTCCCTCACACAAGGTCATCGAAGCCAGGCCGCTGGCCGCCCATGAGGACCCAGCCCGGTGACGGGGCGGTAAGGAGTTTGCTCAGGGCAGAGGCTTCCCCTGCAGGCCGTCTCTTGGAGGCGGATGTGCTGCTCTCCGGAGCTTTGGCAGAGCGAGCCCTGCTCCGAGAAACTTAGAAGTTACTTTAGAAACAATTAGCACTAGGTGGTTGTGCAAGGGGCCTTCCTCTTCACATGTCCGTTTATGTATACAGAGCTTCTGGTCAGACAGCCGGTCTGCCTTTGCCCTCCTCCCGCCTTCCCAAAGCAGTTCTATCACATTTGCACGTCCTGCTCTTGCACGTGTGCAGGGAGTACGCTCACTACCCACACTCCTCCCCCTCCTCAGTCCGGCCACCTCCTGCAACCAGTACCCACCCCCAGCCAAGGCATGCCGCGGCTTTCGAATATTCGTGTTATGGTGCCTGTTCATAAAATGTGATACGCATAAGCAATGAAGTATTGTTCAGCCATAAAGAAGAATGAAATTCTGTCATTTGCGGGGAATTGGAAAGATCTGGAAACCATCTTATTAAGTGAAGTAAGCCAGGCTCAGAAAGACCAACATCATGTTTTTGCTCCTAAAAGGCAGATATTCATAGGAGCCTGTACAGGGTCACCGAGTATCTGTGTGGACAATGTGACTGTACCATGGTGTGACTGTACCATGGTGTGACTGTACCATGGGTGACTGTACCATGGTGTGACTGTACCATGGGATAAATGTACCATGGGTGACTGTACCATGGGTGACTGTACCATGGGTGACTGTACCATAGCGTGACTGTACCATGGGTGACTGTACCATGGTGTGACTGTACCATGGGTGACTGTACCATGGGTGACTGTACCATGGGTGACTGTACCATGGGGTGACTGTACCATGGGATAAATGTTCCATGGTGTGACTGTACCATGGGTGACTGTGCCATGGCGTGACTGTACCATGGGTGACTGTACCATGG
>NW_012267274.1:1162928-1164636 GCF_000151885.1 Dipodomys ordii
TGGTGTGACTGTACCATGGGTGACTGTACCATGGGTGACTGTACCATGGTGTGACTGTACCATGGATAACTGTACCATGGGTGACTGTACCATGGTGTGACTGTACCATGGGTGACTGTACCATGGGGTGACTGTACCATGGGTGACTGTACCATGGTGTGACTGTACCATGGATAACTGTATCATGGGTGACTGTACCATGGGGTGACTGTACCATGGTGTGACTGTACCATGGGATAAATGTTCCATGGTGTGACTGTACCATGGGTGACTGTACCATGGTGTGACTGTACCATGGATAACTCTACCATGGTGTGACTGTACCATGGGTGACTGTACCATGGTGTGACTGTACCATGGTGTGACTGTACCATGGGTGACTGTACCATGGGTGACTGTTCCATGGGTGGCTGTACCATGGGGTGACTGTACCATGGGTGACTGTACCATGGTGGGACTGTACCATGGTGTGACTGTACCATGGTGTGACTGTACCATGGGTGACTGTACCATGGTGTGACTGTACCATGGTGTGACTGTACCATGGGTGGACTGTACCATGGTGTGACTGTACCATGGATAACTCTACCATGGTGGTGACTGTACCATGGGTGACTGTACCATGGGTGACTGTACCATGGTGTGACTGTACCATGGATAACTGTACCATGGGTGACTGTACCATGGGTGGCTGTACCATGGGTGACTGTACCATGGTGTGGCTGTACCATGGGTGACTGTACCATGGGTGGCTGTACCATGGGTGACTGTACCATGGTGTGACTGTACCATGGGTGGCTGTACCATGGGTGACTGTACCATGGGTGGCTGTACCATGGGTGACTGTACCATGGTGTGACTGTACCATGGTGTGACTGTACCATGGGTGACTGTACCATGGGTGACTGTACCAAGGGTGACTGTAGCATGGTGTGACTGTACCATGGTGTGACTGTACCATGGTGTGACTGTACCATGGTGTGACTGTACCATGGGTGACTGTACCATGGGTGACTGTACCATGGTGTGGCTGTACCATGGGTGACTGTACCATGGTGTGACTGTACCATGGGTGACTGTACCATGGGTGACTGTACCATGGGATAAATGTTCCATGGTGTGACTGTACCATGGGTGACTGTGCCATGGCGTGACTGTACCATGGGTGACTGTACCATGGGTGACTGTACCATGGGTGACTGTACCATGGTGTGACTGTACCATGGTGTGACTGTACCATGGTGTGACTGTACCATGGGTGACTGTACCATGGTGTGACTGTACCATGGTGTGACTGTACCATGGTGTGACTGTACCATAGGTGACTGTACCATGGGTGGCTGTACCATGGGTGGCTGTACCATGGGTGGCTGTACCATGGGATAAATGTTCCATGGTGTGACTGTACCATGGGTGACTGTACCATGGCGTGACTGTACCATGGTGTGACTGTACCATGGATAACTCTACCATGGTGTGACTGTACCATGGGTGACTGTTCCATGGTGTGACTGTACCATGGTGTGACTGTACCATGGGGTGACTGTACCATGGGGTGACTGTACCATGGGGTGACTGTACCATGGGGTGACTGTACCATGGGTGACTGTACCATGGTGTGACTACCATGGTGTGACTGTACCATGGGTGACTGTACCATGGTGTGACTGTACCATGGGTGACTGTACCATGGGTGACTGTACCATGG
>NW_012267274.1:1170881-1172345 GCF_000151885.1 Dipodomys ordii
GTGACTGTACCATGGGTGACTGTACCATGGTGTGGCTGTACCATGGGTGACTGTACCATGGTGTGACTGTACCATGGGTGACTGTACCATGGGTGACTGTACCGTGGTGTGACTGTACCATGGGTGACTGTACCATGGGGTGACTGTACCATGGTGTGACTGTACCATGGTGTGACTGTACCATGGATAACTCTACCATGGTGTGACTGTACCATGGGGTGACTGTTCCATGGGTGACTGTACCATGGTGTGACTGTACCGTGGTGTGACTGTACCATAGTGTGACTGAACCATGGTGTGACTGTACCATGGTGTGACTGTACCATGGTGTGACTGTACCATGGTGTGACTGTACCATGGGTGACTGTACCATGGGTGGCTGTACCATGGGTGGCTGTTCCATGGTGTGGCTGTACCATGGGTGGCTGTACCATGAGTGACTGTACCATGGGGAGATGCCCGTGGAGCTCTCTCTGCCACTAAAACCCTCATGGAATGAGTCCTTCAGCTGACAAACATTGTCTCATACCAACACCTGGTTTAGCACCTACCCTGCACAGCACCTACCCTGCACTTTCCAGCCAGCACTGTGCTGCCCCAAGCGTGGATGGGTGTGTGTGCCAATGGCAGGCACATCTTAGTTCTGAGGGAGACGGGGTCTGGGGTGCCCAGCGCCCCCTGAGCCAGCGTGGCGCCCAGCTTGGTGGGGTCTGTGTGCCTGCTCGCCTTGCCCTTCCCAGGCCCCGGCCCCGCTGCTGCACACCTGCTCTTCCTGCAGGTGGGCACTGGGGCGCTGGCCAGGCGGGCAGCAGGCGGCCAGTTCACCGGGAGCTGCACTGTGGCCGTTGAGGACTGGCTCTTCATGCACTATCTAGATCCTCATTTTGTTGACATATCCTAAGTTGTTCCCATCCAGGGGCCCTGTCCAGACCTTTCCACACACGCCCACAGTGGATTTCTGTCACCTTTGCTCTCTGCTCCTCCTTCCTCTGCCTTTCCTGACAGTATCATTTAGATTACTGAGTATTAACAGCAATGTGTTCTTTGGGGGTAGTGTAATTAATTTTGTTTTAATAAAATGAATATTCAAATTATTGTACCAGCTACATGAAAATTATAAAATAACAATAAATTAGTATTTCTAAACGGATGAGCGGGGCTATGAGAATTCACCATCCTGGCATTAAATAACTCCTTGCCCGGTCAGAGCTGCGTTGTGAGGCTGAGAGGTGGGGCGGGGGCACGTCCATCACAGGCCCCATGGGTCTTCTAGGCTGGTCAGCACCCGTGGCCCCAGGGACCTGCCCAGCCCCACCGAGGTGACAGTCCTGGTCAGCACCCGTGGCCCCAGGGGCCTGCCCAGCCCCACCGAGGTGACAGTCCTGGTCAGCACCCGTGGCCCCAGGGGCCTGCCCAGCCCCATCGAGGTGACAGTCCTGGTCAGCACCCGTGGCCCCAGGGGCC
>NW_012267274.1:1172835-1175286 GCF_000151885.1 Dipodomys ordii
TGGCCCCAGGGGCCTGCCCAGCCCCATCGAGGTGACAGTCCTGGTCAGCACCCGTGGCCCCAGGGGCCTGCCCAGCCCCATCGAGGTGACAGTCCCATGCAAGAAGTGGGGTGAGGGCTGGGGCAGGGGGCCGGCTAGACCGTTTCCACCCATCGCAGGGAGTGGTGACAGCAACAGGCAAAGTCTCAGCCAGCATCTGCTTAGGTCCAGTGGGAAACAAGGGAGCCAGGCTATCCCAGGCAGGGTGGGCCCTCTGAGTTCTGGGGCAGACTGTGGGGAGCATGTGGGCAGGTGTACAGTATCAGGCTAGACGCAGGCCAGTGTAAGTAGTCCCAGGTACTTGGGAGGCTGAGACAGGAGGATAGTTTGAGTCTCTAAGTTGGAGACCAGTCTGGACAAAACTGCAAGTCATCTCAAAAATAAGAGTGCCATTACTTCTACTAAGATCAAGGGGAAAGGGGGAGGGGAGGAAGGGTAGATGGAGAGAGAGGGGGAGGAGGAGGGAGATGAGGAAAGAGAAGGAAAGGAGGAGGGGAGGGAGAGGAAGCAGAAGGAGCCATGGAGCAGCGATGTCTTGTGTCTGCATCCTGTAGGTTGAGTGAAGTGCACTGTTGGCGCCAGTCCTTGCAAGGTGGGGGCTTTGTGCACAGACATGCTGTGCCTCCAGGTCAGTCCAAGCCAAGAGCCTGAATACAAGACACAATTAAGAGGGGCTGTGCCTGAAGTCACTTCTGAAAGTCCTTCACGGGGAGGGAGGTAGAAGGGGTTTCGACACGGAGACTCTTAAACTTCCCGACCTCAGCCTCCATGCTGGGCTCTTGGCTGGCACACATGGTTGGGCAGGTGATGGATCCTCCTACCCCAATCTGTTTCTTGTGGCCCTTGTTCTGTGTGTTGACTGTCACTGTGCAGTCTGGGATGACCTTTTCATCTATGAGGATGTGGGTGTTTTAGAGAGGCAGTGTACTAGAATCCTTGCAGTACCTGCTAAATAAACAGCCGTCGTCCCCTGAAATTACCGACAGGGGCAGAAAGTCAGCACGTTCTTCTCCGTGGCTATGAATAGATACCAGGAGACGGTTACCTTTGCCCGTACCACCAGAAGGAAGTTACACAGGAGGTTAGGTAACCAAAGATGCCCCCCCAACCAGAGGGAAAGCAAATGGGGTGAATGGGAAGGCTTACTCCTCCTGAAGCTCATTTCTTAACAAATTATTTCCTTTGGTGTTGATGTGCTCTTGGGCAAGTCTGGGCAGCATTGCTCCTTTCCTGGGGGAGCTGAAAAGTGGGGTGTGGGGGCCCCCGCAGCTGGGTTGGGCCCCACGGGTCAGTGGCAGGTAACTGGAAGCTGGTACCTGTGTCTGAAGGGTTCATGAGCCCCTTGGGCAGGAGCAGCAGGGCCAGGCAGGCCGTGCTGGGACCCCAGGGTCCCAACAGGGGCCTCGGGCCAGACAGGAGCTCTCCGGGCAGGATGGGGCGTGTGGGCAGGGTGCTCGGTGCTTGGTAGCTGTTGCACGTGGTGCAGGGTGCTGGAGGAGCCCTGGCTGTCAGTGGCTTAGTACGAGCACCCTGCTCAGGAGAGACCTGGGGTCCAGGGGCGGCATCTGTCAGGGAAGGTCTGAATGAACCCCAGGGAGGGAGGCATGGGAGGAGATTGGGGGTGAGTGTGGAGGAGGGGGCTAGGCATTCTGGAGAAATCCCTGGAGGCGCAGGAGGGATGGTCAGAGAGGGAGGCACAAGTATGGGGTGGAGGAGGGCACCACGGACCAGTGTGCCACGGGAGGCCACGAGGGACCAGGAGGTCCAGGGGGACCTGCACCCAGGTGCGGTGCGGGGGGGGGACCCTGAGACCCAGGCCGTGGAGGCCCTGGAGCAGTGGGGGAGGGACCCTGAGATCTAGGCCGTGGAGGCCCTGGAGCAGTGGGGGGGACCCTGAGACCCAGGCCGTGGAGGCCCTGGAGCAGTGGGGGGGACCCTGAGACCCAGGCCGTGGAGGCCCCGGAGCAGTGGGGGGGACCCTGAAACCCAGGCCGTGGAGGCCCCGGAGCAGTGGGGGGGGACCCTGAGATCTAGGCCGTGGAGGCCCCGGAGCAGTGGAGGGGGGACCCTGAGACCCAGGCCATGGAGGCCCCGGAGCGGTGGGGGGGACCCTGAGATCTAGGCCGTGGAGGCCCCAGAACAGTGGGGGGGGGACCCTGAGACCCAGGCCATGGAGGCCCCGGAGCGGTGGGGGGGACCCTGAGATCTAGGCCGTGGAGGCCCCGGAGCAGTGGGGGGGACCCTGAAACCCAGGCTGTGGAGGCCCCGGAGCAGTGGGGGGGACCCTGAAACCCAGGCTGTGGAGGCCCCGGAGCAGTGGGGGGGACCCTGAAACCCAGGCCGTGGAGGCCCCGGAGCAGTGGGGGGGACCCTGAGATCTAGGCCGTGGAGGCCCTGGAGCAGTGGGGGGGG
>NW_012267274.1:1176384-1191421 GCF_000151885.1 Dipodomys ordii
CCCTGAGACCCAGGCCGTGGAGGCCCCGGAGCAGTGGGGGGGGACCCTGAGACCCAGGCCGTGGAGGCCCCGGAGCGGTGGAGGGGGACCCTGAGACCCAGGCCGTGGAGGCCCTGGAGCAGTGGGGGGGGACCCTGAGACCCAGGCCGTGGAGGCCCCAGAGCAGTGGAGGGGGACCCTGAGACCCAGGCCGTGGAGGCCCCGGAGCGGTGGGGGGGACCCTGAGACCCAGGCCGTGGAGGCCCCGGAGCAGTGGAGGGGGGACTGAGATCTAGGCCGTGGAGGCCCTGGAGCAGTGGGGGGGGACCCTGAGACCCAGGCTGTGGAGGCCCCGGAGCAGTGGGGGGGGACCCTGAGACCCAGGCCGTGGAGGCCCCGGAGCAGTGGGGGGGACCCTGAGACCCAGGCTGTGGAGGCCCCAGAGCAGTGGGGGGGTCCCTGAGATCTAGGCCGTGGAGGCCCCGGAGCAGTGGAGGGGGGACCCTGAGACCCAGGCCGTGGAGGCCCCGGAGCGGTGGGGGGGACCCTGAGACCCAGGCCGTGGAGGCCCCGGAGCGGTGGGGGGGGGACCCTGAGACCCAGGCCGTGGAGGCCCCGGAGCAGTGGGGGGGGACCCTGAGACCCAGGCCGTGGAGGCCCCGCGGTGGGGGGGACCCTGAGACCCAGGCCGTGGAGGCCCCGGAGCAGTGGAGGGGGGACCCTGAGACCCAGGCCGTGGAGGCCCCGGAGCAGTGGGGGGGGACCCTGAGACCCAGGCCGTGGAGGCCCCAATGCGGTGCCGGGGGCGGGGAGGGGGGAATCCTGAGCTCGAGGCCATGGAGGCCCCGAGCGGCTCAGAGGAAGAGGCAGAGGTGTGGTGCAGGCCCATCATGGGGTCGCCGTGTGGATCTCTAAAGAGCACTATCCACTTCCTATCTAGGGAAACCGAGGCAAGGTTGCTGAGCCTGCTGTAGTCTGAAGGGGACCCGGACCCCATCTTGGAGAGCTGGGTCGTGCTGGCCGCGCCTGTGCCTCCTGCTGGCAGGCTGGCTGAGAGTTCAGCCTCCACCCAAGCCCGGGAGAGGAGGGTTTGCCAAGGGTCCTCCTCCCAACGGCCGGCCATGGGGTTGCATGAATGTGGAACTCTGGGCCAGGCTCTGGAAGGGCAGGCAGATCCGCTCAGCATGGTGAAGGGATGGCGGTGTGGTGAGGACCTGGTGGGGCGGCGTGGGGCTGGGCCCGCCATCCAGCCCAGCCCAGGTTGACCTCCTTGGCACATTAATGCAGAATTGCACCAGTACCAGGGACCGGGCAGCTCTCTCCAGAAACAGCCAGAACAATGAGCAGCAAGAGGAAGCCAACACGGCTGCCGCATGGGGCCACCAGGCCGCAGGTGCCCTGGCTTCAGGTCCACAGATGGGGCAGCCTTGGCTGGGAAGGGAAGGAGTGAGGCTCGGGCCTGGGGGCCTCCCTCGGCCGGCGTCCACACCCAGGGCACAGGGCGCCTGCCCAGCGGGAGGAAGCGGCCCTGCATGGGTTCTGTGTGCCCCGTGCCTCAGCCCTGAGCAGTCATTCTTGGCAGACATAATTACCAGTCGCGAGAAATCGCACCTGCAGGATTTTCATCAGAGCTGAAGCCATTTGCTAAGCAGACATGGCGGAGGACTGGTTGTTTACTTCTCTGCTGTGTGGCTCAGCACAGAGAGCGTGGCGGCTGACGCTCCCCAGTCCTCAGGGAAAGAGGACTGGCACCGGCCACGGTGAGGTTCGCCTGGCACGCCGCACTCGGAGCCGATGCCGCTAACGCGGGCCCACGAGGCCACCCTCCCGGGCAGCGGTGGCACCTCCCTTCTCAGCAGCAGCTGGTGGCGATCATTCTGACGGGGCCTCCAGGCCTGGCCCGTAGAGCCTGGGACACTCTGCTCCTCCTGCAGAGGGGCGGAGGCCTGGGCTGGGGTGAGGGTCTGGCTGTCCACCACCAGTTTCCCTCCTGACCCTGGCTTTCCTGGCCGAGGCCCTGCCAGGCCCAGAGCGTGCCTGGGACGGAAGGTCCACGCTGCGGCGGCTTGTTCTCATCGTGACCCTGAGAGCCTGGCGGCAGCCTCTGAGACCCCGGCCTGCCCCACAGCACCCGCCTGCAGACACGCAACCCTCTGCTCCCCTCCTGTCTGTCCGGTCCCGGGAAAGCGAGTCCATGCTGCTCAGTGGGCCCAGGACTGGCAGGGCCCGTGGCCAGTGCGCCTCCCACAAGGGCAGGCCACGAAGAGCCTGGTGGACTTCTTAATGAGTGGACGCATGGCCTGGGTCGGGGTGGAGTCTGGACACTCAGGATTCTCCGCTCGTCCTTCCGGGGAAGTGCCATGTGGGCAGTCCTGTAGCCATGATGGCCGCGTGGGAGGGTCCTGGGCGCACCGCGCCTTGCTCCTCTGCCGTGGGTGCAGCCAGGTCTCCTCCATGGCCGTCGGAGGTCTCACTTGGACTAGGACATGCCCACATGACCGCTTTGTTTGGGAGGAGAGGGGGAGGGGGAGTCTCCCAGGGCAGCAGGGGCACCCCCCTCCCCCCCACCCCCCCACCCTCCCCCTCCCGTGGCTCTGTGAGCCCCGCCCCCACCCTGCCCTGGCCCCTTCAGGAAAACACAGGCTTCCTGACTGTTTTGCTTAAAACCTTGATTCTGGGAGCAAACCTCCCGGGTCCTTCTCTGGCTTATCGTGTAGCTGGCTTAGCAGGATTTCTGCTTTTTTTTGGTTGGACCTATCTTATCGAGCTGTTTATTTACTCAACTAAGGGATTTTCTGAAGTCCTTGGAGGAAAGCGAGTTACTATCATTATTTATCAGTGGACACAATTTGTTGAGTGCTGGCTCGCCTTCCAAACTTGGCTTTGGGGCTTTGGAGGATGATCTCAGCGGGGCAGCTGGGCCCTGGGCTGGCACGGGGCCTCTGACTTCCTGGCAGAAGGGCAGCGCAGCATGTACCCCAGGACGCTGTCTGCTCACGGCCGCGGCGCTCTCTCAGCTCCAGAGCTGAGGGGTTTCTGTACATGCACACAGTGTTCTCAGCAACACCCCTCTCCTCGACCTCGCCGCCCACCCTTTGCTGTGTCCAGCAATTCCAGCAGTTTTGCTCTATTTTCATGCCTGCGTCAATTCCGCCCCTATCCACACATCCCTTTCCTTCTTCTCTTCTCTCCTGCAGGTGCGTCCACCCTCGTGGAGAGCCTCTCACATTCCTTAGCGCTTTGTTTCACTTACCAGAGAGAACATGACATTTGTCTTTTTGTGGCATTCGTCACTTAACATGATGGTGCATGTTCTGTCCATTTTCCTATAGAGCATCACTTCCTTCTTTGTGGTTGAATGATACCCCACAGGTGTGCATACACCACATTTTCTTTACCCATTGAGAAGTGGACGGGCACCTCTGGACCCATGGCCTACAGTGGCGCAGTGTGGGCGTGTGGGTCTCTCTGCTGCATGCTGCCTTACAGTCCTGGGGACGTATGGACGCGAGTGGCAGGGCAGGACTGGAGGTGGCTCTGTGTTTAGGCTTGTACGGAACTTTTGTGCTGATTCTATAATGGCTGCACTATTGACACTCCACCAACCCTGTATACACTTCCTGTCCCTTTTTCCAAGCCCTTGCCAGCAATGATTGTTTTCTTTGTGTTTGTTTTTTATTAGCATCAGTTAGCTACACTGGAGGATTTCTTTGACCTCCGCCTATAGCATATAATGTCCCTTGACCGCTGGCCTCCAGTGCTCAGCCCCATCCCAAACGTGACTCCTCTGCGTGGTTTCCTTGGGGACCGCTGCTCTGGCTGAAGTGAGCAGTCTTTCTGTGGCTTGGATTTGCATTTCCATTATTGCTAAGGGTGGTGAACATTTCTTCATATATTTCTTAGCCATTTGTATTTTTTCTTTTGAAAACTATTCATGTGTTCATGCATTCGTTGGGCTATTTATTCTCCTGGTGGGAGAGCGTTGTGATTTTATAGGCAGGTTAGAAATGACCTTTCCAAGTCATTTTTAAGGCAGACTAAAACAAGGCGTCTTTATTTTTCATTTTAGTTGACAGATGGTTTGGGCAACAAAATTCACATGGTGATAAAAATATTTTCACACTTTGATCTACAAGACGTTCACCTTCCTTGTTGTGTTTTTCTTAAGATACTCTGAGTTACCTTTCCTATCACTTGGTGCCTATCACAGGTCACCTTCATGTTAAACGGCAGTCACGGCTGGTCTAGATGAATTCTTAGGGTGTCAGTGAGTCCATGCTGTGCTCAGGAAGGTGAGGCAGGGAGGCAGCAGAGCCGGGGCTAGCAGAACTGCCAGGAATCAGAGCAGACAGTTACAGTGCGAGCAAACCAAATGGCTAGAGCTTGTCCCTCCCTTGGGATAGACCCGCCCAGGGGGAGGAGTCATGATGCAGGGGAGGAGCCATGATGCAGGGGGAGGAGCCATGATGCCGGGGAGGAGCCATGACACTGGGAGGGGCCATGATGTGGGGAGGGGCAGTGACACAGGGGGAAGAGCCATGATGAAGGGAGGAGCCATACCATAGGGGGAGGAGCCATGACACAGGGGGAGGAGCCATGACAGGGTGTGCATGCACACCACTGTCCACGCTGACCTCTGTCATGTGCACACCGCTGTCCACACTGACCTCCGTCATGTGCACACCACTGTCCACGCTGACCTCTGCCATGTGCACACTGCCATCCGTGCTGACCTCTGTCATGTGCACACCGCTGTCCACGCTGACCTCTGTCATACATGCACACTGCCGCCCACGCTGAACTCTGTCATGTGCACACTGCTGTCCGTGCTGACCTCTGTCATGTGCACACTGCCATCCACGCTGACCTCTGTCATGTGCACACTGCTGTCCACGCTGACCTCTGCCATGTGCACACTGTTGTCCACGCTGACCTCTGTCATACATGCACACTGCTGTCCACGCTGACCTCTGTCATGTGCACACTGCCGTCCATGCTGACCTCTGTCATGTGCACACTGCTGTCCATGCTGACCTCTGTCATGTGCACACTGTTGTCCAAGCTGACCTCTGTCATGTGCACACTGCTGTCCACGCTGACCTCTGTCATGTGCACACCACCGTCCGCGCTGACCTCTATCATGTGCACACTGCCGTCCACGCTGACCTCTGTCATGTGTACACTGCCGTCCATGCTGACCTCTGTCATATATGCACACTGCCGTCCACGCTGACCTCTGTCATGTGCACACTGCTGTCCATGCTGACCTCTGTCATGTGCACACTGCCGTCCATGCTGACCTCTGTCATACATGCACACTGCTGTCCACGCTGACCTCTGTCATGTGCACACTGCCGTCCATGCTGACCTCTGTCATATATGCACACTGCCGTCCACGCTGACCTCTGTCATGTGCACACTGCCGTCCATGCTGACCTCTGTCATACATGCACACTGCTGTCCACGCTGACCTCTGTCATGTGCACACTGCTGTCCATGCTGACCTCTGTCATGTGCACACTGCTGTCCGCGCTGACCTCTGTCATGTGCACACTGCCGTCCACGCTGACCTCTGTCATGTGCACACTGCTGTCCATGCTGACCTCTGTCATGTGCACACTGCTGTCCACGCTGACCTTGTGCTCCTCTCCCACAGGTGCCTGTCCTAAGAGCTTTAAGCCGATCAACCACAGTCCCACCATTGCCATCGCTGCAGCCGCCGCCGCCACTGCCATGGTCACTGTGGACCCCGAGGGACTCCGGGACCTGTCCCCTTCCTGCGTGCAGCCATGCCATTTCCTGACCTTGGCGCCCATCAAAATACCCCTCCGGACAGCCCCCTTCTCAGGTAGGCCGCGTGCTGTGTCCAGAATCTGCAGTTGGCGAGCGAGGCGGGCAAGTGGCCTCGGGCCTTGGCTCCTGGTCCCTGCCACCTGGTCCTGGCACTGGGATGGCTGTACCCTGCTCCCGGAAAGGGGGTTGCTTGCAATTCCCAAGGCCACCTGAGCCATGGCCCCTGGCTTGATGCTGGGAGCTTGGTCATTCTCTCATGCAGAGCGTGTGGGAGACGAGAGGGCCCTCCAGAGATGTGAGCCCCGCCCGACCCCAGCTCCCTGTCCTAGGACAGCCGTGCTGAGCACACGGTGTGTTGTGCCCATCCCAGGCAGCAATGGGAGCTGTGCCGGGCTTGGACCAGGAGGAGCTGGGCCTTCCGGGAGGAGCAGAAGTCGGTGGGTGGGGGTCAGGGGGAAGCAGAGGGGGTCTCACTGCTGGTCGTGTCTGCCTGTGGCCGGAGCCGCGCCTCGTGTCCTGCGTGTCTCTTTGATGCTGGTGCTCTATCCAGCTATATCCATAATGGCAACATGAGTCTGGAAGGTTGTGGAGTATCCTCCACTCCCGTGAGGGCTGCTGCTATTTTGGCTGGAGCTGTTCACGTGATAGAGTAACACGTTCGTAGAAATCCCGTGGAAGACAATTTGTCCACGCCAAGCTCCCAAACCCCAGACTTTCCCAGCTCTACCTTGAGGTAACAAGTAAATCCCACACCTTTCACTTTGCTTCCTACCCAAAGTTATTACAAATATTATGTAAAATTGTCATCAGCCTATGTGAGCAATGCATCTGTGAAACCAACGAACTTCATGTAAGATCCAGGTACCCTACCCCAAGACCCTCAAAATCTGAGAATATCTGAAATCCAAACACCTATGATCCTGAGCATGGTGGGTAAACGTGCTCTCTTCCTCCCCCCTCCCTCCCTCCCTCTTCCCCTTGCACTCTCTCTCTCTCTCTCTGCCTTTCTCTCTCTCTCTCTCTCTCTCTCACACACACACACATTATGATAGAAGGATAAACAACCCGTGCTTGCCACTTCCGAGTCCCTGTGTGTGTTCTGTGTGTTGACCTGGATTCTGGCAAACCTAGTGCAGTTGTGTTCCACTCCAAGCCTTTGGAATTGGCACTTTTGTACTGGCTTGATGCATTGGTCAATCAACAGGATATTGTATTCTCCACAACACAATCTTATTTCCTTCTTGGCATGTTGGTATGATGGGGAAGAATGTGAATACACTGTGGTCTGGGGGGGTGCCCTCCTTCAGGCTTGGCTGAAAACCTGCCTACCCTCTTACTTTAGGAGGGTAACACCAGGGTGTCCCCAGAAAATTCACCTCAGACCCAGGCTCTGTGCACCGCAGGGCCCTCTGCCGTACGTGTGCCATGTGATTTGAGAAATGATGCAAGACTTGGCGTCTTCTCCTGTGGTGACTTTGAGCGTTTGGGAGAAGACGGAAGTTGTTGCTGTCGGTCTCACAGCTGCTGGTGCTGGCCATCGCAGCTGCCAGCCCCGCTGTGGAGAGGAGGGCGAGGCGGAGCAGAAACACAGACAGAATTGAGTCAGGACCAAGACAGCCCGAGCTGGGCTCAGTCCAGCTGCTGCCGGTGTGTGTGGCCGGTGCCGGCGTCTGATCTCCTTTGGGAGGTGTTGCCCTCTGGTCCTGGGGTCCTGGAATCTGCTGTAGAGGCGTAGGAGGTGTGCGATCCTCCTATTTGTGATTTCCATACACTGGAATGACAGGCACAAGGCATTGTGTCCGGTTTTTAACTGGTTGGGATGGGGTCTTGTGCAGGCAACCCTGGCGTTTTCTAGGGAGCTGCTCGTTGTCCTGCGCCTACTGAGCAGCCTGGCAGGGGCCATCCATCCTCCCTCTCCTTCAAAAGGGAGCAGAGCACAGTGACTCAGATCAGAGATCCTAGCTCCTCGGGAGGCTGAGATAGGCCAGGGTTCTAGGAATTGCTGCCAGTCCACGGAGGGCCTTGCTCCCAGGAGGCCATGGGAGCTGTCTCCTTCCACAGTGCACGCGGCCGAAGCCTGCTGCTTTCCACAGGCTGGGTGCTGGCAGCCCCGAGTTCAGGACAGCCTGTCCACACTCCCATCCTCTTCTGAGCAGGACCCCCCCCCCATCATCTGCAGGGCCAGGTCTTTCTCTCCTGCTCCACCTGCATGAAACACGGGTCCTCCACACGCTTCACACCCCTCACACAGAACCACTGTCCTCACCGAGGGACAGGTCAGGGCCCTCTGTTCATTTGCATAGTCTTTAATGCTGTCTCTTTCCTGTCCACACCTGGACCCAGATGAAGAGGGTGGGGGGCAGGCTCATGGTTAGACATGGGTGGGCTGTGGGGATGGGACGGCTGGATGAAGTGCTGAGGAGGAAGGCCTTGCCCATCACTGTTGGGCGGCAGGCGGTAAAGCAGCACTGGGGTACAGGATGCTCATCAGGAAAAGCCAAGTGGGAGGATTTGTGGACAAGAGCAACCGTGGGCTCCGGGGCCCCCTGGGATGCAGCTGATGGACGGTGTTCTGCTCAGATGCTGTGCCAGGAAGGGTAAGGTGGAGGAAGCCAGAGAGATGGCAGAACTCCAGGGTCACCCCGACGGGGTGGAGGAGTGTGGGATCTACGCCTTGCATCTCTTCAGCAGTGAAGTCAGGAAGGTGAAAAGTGAGTGAGTGCTTATGGTGTCTCGTTCTGAGAATTACTATCAAATACCAGTATTAAAAAGCGCCATCTGCCATGGAGACCATTCGCCACCTGTTCCTTTGCCTTTGCAAGTCTTTAATGGTTCGGATTTAACACGCTGTCCTCCCTCAGAACAGCTGGGGGCTGACTCCATTCTTGTTCTGGCGGTGACTTGCCAGCCAAGACGCGGGACAAGTTACAAGTCTGGAAGCCAGAACGCCTCTGTTCAAGGGCCTGCCACCTTCCCACACCAGGGCCGACGCAGCGGCTGCGATCTGGTGGCACAGGCCACCAGCCATGGGGACGAAACACGCCCGGCTTTCTTCTCCACCCGTTGATTCCTCCTCCTCTATATTCCAGAATGGCCCAGTACTCTTCACATTTAGAGGGTTCCAAAGACAGAGGCACTAACACGGTGACATCATAATTACGGTCCAGAGTGCCAGGAACTCAGCTGACTGCCTCGTAAGAGAAAGACTGTGCATTTCTAACGACTGGTCAGCTGCCTGTGGCCCTGAAATGGTCTGGACAAGCACATTTAACTCGTGTTTAGGTTTGAGCGCAGCCTGTAATCCCAGCTTTGCGGGTGGCAGGGAGGGGGGGAGGGGAGATGGACTTCTGGTCTTGTAAAATCTGTTCCACCAGCCTTTGGGTCTAGTTTTGTGCTAAAACCATGGTGTTTTTGTTATTATGACTTTGTAGTATAATTTGAAATCTGCTATTGTGATACCACCAACCTTTTTATTTGTGTTTTACGTGATTGCTTTGGCCACTCCATGTCCTCTGTGCTTCCATACAGCATGAGCTGGTGGCTCACGCCTGTCATCCTAGCCACTCAGGGAGACCTGAGGATTGCAGTTCAAAGCCAGCCTGGGCAGAAAAGTCCGCGAGACTCTTATCTCCAATAAACCACTAGAAAACTGGAAGTGGCGCTGTGGCTCAAGCGGTAGAGTGCTCGCCTTGAGCTGAAGAGCACAGGGACAGCACCCAAGCCTTGAGTTCAAGCCCCATGACCGACAAAAAATAAAATAAAATAAAAAACAGAATGCCTATGACAGCGATACCAGTCTTGGGCATGTGTCCTGAGTGGCCCTCAGGCCACAAGTGGGAAATGCCAGAATGGCTACCAAGTGGGAGCCACACACCAACGCTGTGGCTTTCTCCCGGCAGAGGGACTGGGAATCATGCGGCTAGCCTGGCAGGTGCTGACACTTTCATTAGTTCTAAGAACTTTAGGGACAAAAGTCCCTGGGAACTGATGGCCACTGGCTACTCCCGGAGCTCAGTCAGAGAAGCAGGTTCCACGACACAGGCATATGAGCTCTGTGTGTGAGAGCTGCAGCACGTCGCATCGTGGTGTGTGTTGCTTTCCTGGCTGTGCGGGATCTGGTTTGCTTACTCCCTTCTTCCTGCCCACTCCATTGCCCCTCCTCGCTCACCGCCTCAGCAGGTGTGTGCTGGTTTTGTACGCAGAGCCATCTTTGCTGGGAGGAGGCTTGTGTTTGAACAGTGTCTGAGCAAGCACGGAGTGTTGTTCTCTGTTCCCTTGCTCTCCTTTGCTATACTCAATGTTTGGCTTCCTGCGAGGGCTCGGGAGGAGGGGCATTACGTCAATGGGAAGGAGAAAGCCTTTGCCTTCTCCTGATCAGCCAGGCCCTCCGCTGGGAGCAGGCATGCCCGTGAGGCTTGCTCTTGGTGCTTTGTGAGCGGGTCCGGGAGGTGGCCTGAGAAGCCACCTCGGGTTGTGACGGCACTCCAGCAGCTAAGCACACTGGGAAGGATGCTTACATCTTTTCCAAGAGAGAGAGGCCATTGCATGGTCCCCCGTGCCTCTCCTGCTGCAGGACGTGAGGGATTATTCGTGTGGCTGGAAGGGTGATCGTCCTCTGGGGGAGGCAGACAGCGCTGGGGAGCAGCGCGCAGGGCGCTGGGGCCTGGAGCCCAGTGAGGGGCCGCGGGAAGCCTTTCCAGCCACCGCCTCTGCTGTGAGTCTCATAACCGGGATGCGTCTGCTGTGGTCCTAACCACGGGCTTAAACCTGCTGAGAAAATGCAGCCTTGAGCAAAATCAGACTGTTTTTAAATAAATGGTTTCCTTCCTCCTCCCACTTAGTGAATCAGGCAGCCACCCACCTCTCCCATGTCCTTCCCACCATCCACATCCTTCAGAGCAGGGGTCTGGGTGCTCCCTGGAGCGCACAGAGCACGCAGCCCCTCCTAGCAGGAGCCAGCACAGGGTCAGAGGCCTGGGTCTTCTCCTGGGCACTTCCGCCCCTCCCTGGGGATGGTCAGTCCTGCTGAGAGCTGGCCTGGAGCACATTCCAGAAGAGGGCTTGGGGTGAGGGCAGAGCAGACTCAGCGCCCCACAGGGCGTAGCACCCTGGGGCGGTGGGCTTGGGGGCGTCTGGGAACTCAAACAAGGCCAAACATTCTTCCATGTGCTTCAGTCAAGGAGAGGAAGAGCAAGTCTGGTCCACTAAGTCCCACTTGTGTTTGCTCAGGGCAAGACCTGGTGTTTCTGCTTCTTGCCCAGGCCAAGGCCCTCAGTCAGACACAGCCCCGGGCAGAGCACGGGCCCTGGGAGTCACAGGAAGAGCCTTTGCAATGCACAGATGGGAAGTGTTTCAGACAGCTGATTCTGCCACAGACCTGGGCCAGAGCCAGGGACCAAAGCAGGACAAGCTCTGTTGTGTTGTGGTCCACCCTCCCTAAAGCTCAACGGCCATCCTCATAGCTACAGGGCTATGGGGCATCCCTGGACACGGGGGACCTGGCCATCCTCATAGCTACGGGGTTACGGAGCATCCCTGGACATGAGGGACCTGGCCATCCTCATAGCTGAAGTGCTATGGGGCATCCCTGGACTCGGAGGACCTGGCCATCCTCATAGCTACGGGGTTACAGGGCATCCCTGGACACGGGGGACCTTGCCATTCTCATAGTTATGGGGCTACGGGGCACCCCTGGACACAGGGGACCTGGCCATCCTCATAGCTATGGGGCATCCCTGGACACAGGGGACCTGGCCATCCTCATAGCTGAGGTGCTACGGGGCATCCCTGGACATGGGGGACCTGGCCATTCTCATAGCTGAGGTGCTACGGGGCATCCCTGGACACGGCCCGGGACGTCCAGTGGTGAGGGGCAGTTGTGTGGCAGCAGGTGGCTCTGCGTGGGGCTGGAGACCCGAGGTCCTAGGCTGTCCCTCAAGGAATCTCACCCTGTGCCACCATTCTCCTGGAGGAGTGGGTGACACCCTGGCCAGGCCTGTGCCGGGAGGGGGAGTTGACAATGGGTAACCGAGTCGCCGAGGCTGAGGAGTATTGTGACTCTGCATCTGGCCATGGGATGGAGGGTGGAGAGTAGCCCAGTGGCCTTCTGAAGGAAGAAGGCGGCCTCTGGGGGGAAGAACACATCAGCAGATCCATGGCTGGGGTGTGGGAATGGAGGAGGCCCAGTATTAAGAGTGAGCTCCAGGCCTGTGAGGAGCAGAGGACGGCTGCGTGTGAAGCCCTGCCATGCCGGGCTCGGGCAGGAGAGGGGCTGGGCAGCAGGGTGGAGCGCTTGCTCAATCTCCTGTCCTTACTCTGCCTTCCTGACTGGTAAAATGAGAGGGTGGGAGGTGGCACTGGAGGTGCCGCGGCCCTTCCAGGGAGGGTGCACAGTGGGGGTGTCAAGGTGAGCTGCTGGCGCCGTGTCTGGACTGTGCCCATGCTTGAACCTGTTAGCCAGGCTGCGACAGCCAGGCAGGTCTTGGGACGTCATGCCCAGTGAACTGGGCAAGGTTGTGTGGCAGTAGCTAAACAAGAGGCTTGGATGATGGTGGTGTTTAGAGTGGTCAGATTTTGGATCGGATGTGAAAGTACAGGCAGAGCTGGAAGGCAGAGTGTGTGTGGTGGGAGAGAAACCCAGAGTCAAGAATAATGTCGAGGGGCCGGGGGACTACCACTGACCACAGGGCATCAGATGCAGGAGCCAGGTCCGGGGCTCATCTGACCCCTCTTCTTGTCACAATATGAAGAGTCCCCCAAATGAAGCATCTGCTGGTCAATCAGAATCTCTCCTACTTTCTTTTCAGCAAAGTCCTGGCAGGCATTGGCGGTCACCAGTAACTTCCACTTTGCTAAATCCCAGTGTGGCATTCTTCCTCTTGCCATTACTGGCCCTTGTCAGCATGACCTAGTTAGTCACTATCTCCTGAGGGCCAGCCCTCGTTCCCAGAGTGGATCCGGCCACTGAGCCCTGTGGCCACCGCAGGGCCATCCGCTTTGCATGACAGATGCCACAGCCAGGCTTATGCGGTCTAAGAAAGGTTCATTTGGATGTAGTAAACGAACACATGCAAGACAAGCAACCAATTAATAAGTAGTAAAGGCTGGGAATCGATATTTTCCAAAGAAGACATGCAGTGGTCAGCCGGCACAAGAAAAGAGTTCAGCATCCTTGGTCATGAACAAAATGCAAATCAACCTCACTCCCTCTAAGTAGCTAGATAAAAAAGATGGCCAATGACAAGTACTGGTGAAGGGAGGAGAAATCAACTCACAAGGCTGGTGGGAGTGGACACTGGCCCAGCCACTGCGAGAACCCGCCTGGCAGGCCCCCAGATAGAGCTGCAGAGGACCAGGCAGCTCCACTGCTAGGCAAATACCTGCAAGACCCAGAAACACACCTCCGCAGCCGAGCTCATGGCCGCCAAGGCGGGCAGACAGCTCAGATGTCTGTCAGCTGCTGAGTGGATAAATTAAGCATGGCTGTTCCACACTGCGCAGTATTACTTGATAACCAAAGGGAACGGAGTACCTGTGATACGTGTGAACTTTGGAAACTCTATGCTAAGTAAAAGACAGTAAATGATCATTTGCCTCAGGAGCAGTGTTGGAAGGGAAAGGTTGGTGGGTGACGGAGGCCTGGGAACGGGGGATGAAATGTTCAGAAATCAATTACGCTTTGTGACTAGTGAAAATCACTGGCCTGCACCTTCTAAATGGAGGAATTTTGTGGTGTACGACTTGTATCTTACATTCCCATTTTCCTTCAGCACTCTGCATGGGGCATTGCCTGGTGAGGGAAGTGTGCAAAGCTACATGCTGTTACTCATGTAGATTGTTACAGAAAGAACGTGAGGGAAGAGTACTGCAGATCCTAACGAGTAAACATCCCACCCGGGACAGAGAAGGCAAGAGCGAGCTGTCTGTCACACGGATTAGTTCCAACAATGCTCAATTGAGGTACATCTCCAGGTCATTGTGAAATTTCTTGCCGATGCCTTTGGAGGTTTACAAACAGCGGCCTCGAGGCCTGGAGCCTGGGTTGGTGTCCGGGCTCCCCTGGGCGTCTCTTCTGGAGGAGGAGAAGGGTACAGGCATCGAGGGGAGCGCTCTGGTTAACACAGTGGCAGCAGGCAGTCCGCTTCCCAGACCACCTCCCATCCCCGGGCCCCGCACAGTGGCTCTGTGGGAAGGAGTCGCTGGGCTCTGCTGGCTCTGACCGATCCTGGAGCTCCAATCCCCGCAGCTTGACCAGACTGTCCGGGGACGGCTCCGGCCTCTGTCAGTGGGGCAGGGATCCCTGGGAGAAACACAAGGAAGTGGGTAACCCACAAGCCACAGGCAGGATCTCGACGTGGAGTGAGTCAGCCCATGTGTGAGGGCATGTCACGGGCACGGCTGGCCTTCTCAGATGATAGGAGATTCTCCCTCATCACCACGGGCAGGATTGCGATGTGGGGAGTCAGCCCATGCGTGAGGGCATGTCGCGGGCACGGTGCCCTGGGCCACACATTTTCACACGGTGAGATTTTCTCCCCTCATCACCATGACTGCCATCATGACTATCACCACCATCATGACTGCACCGTCATCATGACTGTCACCGCCATCATGACTGTCACCATCATGTCTGTCACCATAATGACTGTCACCATCATGACTGTCACCATCATGTCTGTCACCATCATGACTGTAACCATCATGACTGCACCGCCATCATGACTGTCACCACCGTCATGTCTGTCACCGCCATCATGACTATCACCACCATCATGACTGTCACCATCATCATGACTGTCACCATCATGACTGTCACCATCATCATGACTGTAACCACCATCATGACTGTCATCATCATCATGACTGTCACCACCATCATGACTGTCATCATCATGTCTGTCACCATCATGTCTGTCACCATCATGACTGTCACCATCATGACTGCACCACCATCATGACTGTCACCATCATCATGACTGTCACCACCGTCATGTCTGTCACCGCCATCATGACTGTCACCACCATCATGACTGTACCACCATCATGACTGTCACCATTATGACTGTCACCACCATCGTGACTGCACCACCATCATGACTATGACTGCCATCATGACTGCACCATCATGACTGTCACCATCATCATGACTGTCACCATCATGACTGTCACCATCATGACTGTCACTATCATGACTGTACCACCATCATGACTGTCACCATCATGACTGTCACCATCATGACTGTCACCACCATCATGACTGTCACCA
>NW_012267274.1:1192066-1193851 GCF_000151885.1 Dipodomys ordii
CATCATACTGTTACCATCATCATGACTACACCACCATCATGACTGTAACAGCCATCATGACTGTCACCACCATGACTTCACCACCATCATGACTGTCACCATCATGACTGTCACCACCATCATGACTGCACCACCATCATGACCATCATCATGACTGTCACCATCATGACTGTCACCATCATGACTGTCACCACCATCATGATTGTCACCATCATGACTGTTATCACCATCATGACTGCACCACCATCATGACCGTCATCATGACTGTCACCATCATGACTGTCGCCGTCATGACTGTCACCATCATGACTGTCACCGTCATCATGGCTGTCACCATCATGACTGTCACCGTCATGACTGTCACCATCATGACTGTCACCGTCATCATGGCTGTCACCGCCATCATGACTGTCACCACCAGCATCTCAGCAGCCAGTTTAGAGGCCAGGCTGGGCGCAGCTCCTCCTGACCCACATGCTGCCCGCTTTTCATTTCCCACCCCATCCCCGCTGCCTCCCCGCTCTGTCTGTACTGTGCTCTGAGCCTGAGCCCACCACTGCTCCGCCTACGCACAGCTCACATTGAGTGCAGCTGCTCTTTGGTCCTTGGTGAGCACACCAAGTCTCCATGCTGGACCCAGGTCCCGGGGCCCCTGCACAGCACCTGAGGCCCTGGCCAGCCTTGTGGCTGCCATGGAAAGTGGGAGGAGCAGTGCCCAGCCTTCTGGCCAGACGAGCACAGCTCAGAGCTTGTATGCTTACACGGTGTGGACTGGAACAAGGGGACTCCCTAAGCCACTGGTGACTCACGGTGGCCCCTGAGTGTCCACCCGCCACAGGGTGGGCAGCCCTGGGCTGGGCCTCTACCCCAGCCCCACCTTCTCTAGCTCCTGTCCTGATGAAAATGGCCACACACATTTCTCACCTGCAAACAGCTCTGCCCTCCTTCCACCGATGCAGACGGCCCTGCCCTCCTTCCACCGATGCGGCGCCCAGGCAGCTCTTGATCTGGGTGGAATACGTAGCCCTCAGGATCCATCATACCACCCGTGGAAGGGCTAGTCCTGGTCCAGTGGCCGCCCAGCGATGGGGAAGGCTCTCGACACCCTGTGTCTTACAGTGTCTGGTGAGTTTGAACTGATGGCCTCCGGATCTCACTCCCCATGCCCAGTCTGCCCGAGGGCGGGATGGGAGGCTCACGGGAGGAGAAGAGCTCTGCTTGCTGAGCAAGACAGCTAACGCCGACTTCAACCTCTCGTTTTTATTTTTTTATTATTTTAAACTTATTAACAAGCTACAATGTTGGCTGATATGCCCCAAAAATAATTAATCATAGACAAACTCCAAGAATTCTAAAGAGGTTAAGCTGGGAAATCCTGCCTAATGGATTAAACGCTGTAATTAATGCGGCACTGCGGCCTGCTCTCATCGGACTTTTTAATTACGTCGTGCCAGCTACTTTCCAGCCCGGAGTGGAGTCACGGTTGCTGCTCTGCGGCCGGTGGCAGGAATGCCCATGTGCCCTGGGAGCTGGGGGCCCAGAGCCTCTCCTCTGCACAGGCCCATCTCCAAGAAACGCCCGATTCCTGTGTGTGGCAGAGGATTAGCTCCGTCAGCTGAGCCTGAGGAGAGGCACAACTGACAGTGACAGCCGAGGCCCGACTGTGCCCAGCGGAAGCTTGGACTCATCCCTGTGCTGCAAACACAGAGGCTGGGGGCGCCTCCCTCCTGCGGTGCAGCCTCACCAGGCGGGTCCTCCTCTCCTCACCCCTGCCTCTCCTCACCC
>NW_012267274.1:1194275-1199384 GCF_000151885.1 Dipodomys ordii
CCCCTGCCTCTCCTCACCTGCCTCTCCTCACCCGCCTCTCCTCACCCCTGCCTCTCCTCACCCCTGCCTCTCCTCACCTGCCTCTCCTCACCCCTGCCTCTTCTCATCTGCCTCTCCTCACCCGGTTCTCCCACACCTCCTCTTTGTATCATGGCCATACTCCTCCAGCTCCTCAGAGTACCCAGGATGCTGTGCTGTGCACAAGCTGTGCCAAGGCCCTGTGGGAGCAGGGTGAGGCTTGCAGCTCCGGAGTCCCTCTCTGATCCAGATCCCTGAGCTGCTGTCCACACAGGGACTTTGCCCAGTGGGGAAGAACTTTCTGAGCATGCTGGCCTGAATTGCCCTGGGTCTGGAAACCTCCCAGCCACCCAGGCCTCTCGGGAGGCCCTGCTGCACGCAGATGTGCCGGGACCGAGGCTGGCTGCGCCTGGCAGGGCGGCCAGGCTGTGGTGTGGGGTCAGGGGTCTCTGTGTCTCCTCAGGCAAACCCAGAGCCCCAGAGCAGGGCCCGCTCCTGGAACGAGGCACACTGCACCTGACCCCTCCACTCTGACCTCGCTCTGGGCCCTGACGTCACACTCTTTGACACTGATTTTAATCTGTGGGCTTGTACCTCTGGGACAGAAGATGCCGGAGAAGGAAGAGGTCTTCTGGCTCAAAAACCCCCACCACGGGGCCTTCTTACAATTGACGCTCCTTTATTTTATATTTTGTGAGCTCTCTTTTCCTTCATAATGGAAACAGATGGGGCTGGGAAGGTGGCTCAGTGGTAGAGTGCTTGCCTTACATGCATGAGGCCCTGGGCTCTATTCCTCAGTGCCACATAAGCAGAAAAAGCTAGAAGTGGTGCTGTGGCTCAAATGGTAGGGTGCTAGCCTTGAGCTGAAGAGCTGAGGGACAGTGCCCAGGCCCAGAGTTTAAGCCTCATGATGGACAAGAAAAAAAAAAAACATTGACGTCTTTATTTCTCGTTTGTCAACTTTCCTCATCGGCCGTGATGTTGGGTGGAAGGTGATTAGCCCCTGCTGCGTGGCCAGCCATCCTGAGCAGAGTGGCCTGAGCTGGGATCGCAGGCTTTAGTGGCTGCAGGGCGGCCTGGCCTCAGCCCAGCACTGCTGCTGCCACCAGCTCTAAAAGCTTTGCAGCTCTGGCATTGAATTCACCCAAAGCCACACCCACAAGCGCTTTGGATTTCTGTGGATTACACTGGTAGGGCTTCTTCATCACCCACCCCCACCAGTAGCTGAAGACTCCTACCCCCATGTTTTATAAAGCTGGTCCAGACCTCATGCTACTTTGACTCCTGAGCCAGTTGTTGGGGGGGTTCAGGGGTGGGTTATGTGACCCCCCAGTCCTGGGGGTGGTGGTGGGAGAGGGCAGGGCCCCTTAAGAGAGCATAAGTGGGAACCTCTCTTTCTCTCTCTTGCTCTCTATCTGTCTCTGTCTCTCTCTCTCTGTTTCTCTGTCTGTTTGTCTGTCTCTCTCTCTCTCTGGAGGAGAGATCTATAAAAGAGCAAGTCTGGCTCCTCACTCCCAGTTCTGCCTCTCCATCTCTCCTCCCTCCCTCACACACACCTGTCTGCCAGGACATTTTTCTCTAGGATGTGATGCCAGGGCCTGTGGCATGCTGCTGGGAAGCTAAGGAAACGGCTTCTGTCTACACATTCCGTTTGCAGTGTGTGCGTGTAGCAGAGGGGAGGCCAGGTGGAAAGTGGGCTCCCATTTCCCACCAGGCAGTCTTGGCTCCTCGTGGACCTGCGCAGGGAACACTCTGACTTAGCCTGCCCTTGCACTCATCATCAGCAATCCTTAATACTTTTTTACTGGAAGTAGTTTTTTTATACTAGAATCACTCTCTGAGGTCCTCAGGGCGCCGTTCATCCTCTGCTCTTCCCCAGCAGTCAGGTGCTGTTCCATGCCTGCCTCACATGGAGCCTTTTCCTGCTTTTCAGGTTCATTGAAACGATGTTTTCATCTTTGTGGATACTTTCCTCCTCAATTTTCTAGCATCCACTTCTTGTCTGCCCTTGAGAAAAATCCCTTCAATCACTTTTTAGGAATCTCTTGGGACACGTCCACGGCCCATACGATTTTCTGGGTCAGCCCCTCACTGCGGTGTAACACATAGCTCCTGAACAGTGCTTCTTAAGACAACCACCCGGAACTCAGCTCCCAAGCCCTTGATGCCTGGGGCTGGCCCGTGCCAGCGGCAGGCTCTCTCGCTGTCCCCGCTGCACTGTGCCTGGCGGCTGGGTGAGCTGGGATGGGGCCGGGACAGACTGCAGGCTGTCTGGCTCTGATCAAGATGGACTTGGTGACACCAGGCAAGAGGGGGGAGCTTGTAACATTGAACAACAGAAACAAGACTGAGCCAGGTCTTACAAACGAGAAGGGCAAAAATGTATCAGGACTTGAACCTAAACCACGAGGAGACAGCAGTGAATAGAGGGGTCAGGTGGCTGCTGACAGAACAGAGAGCTGGCTCTTACTGATCAGTGGGTAGACTGAAGTCTTGTAATTTCTGTTGGCCCTTGCCTGGCTTTGAAAGATGTTTTTCTCCTTGTGTGCAAGCATCCTGGCCCTGACATTCGTGAGCTAATAGGCTGGACCTCCGCTCAGAAACGGCCCAGCCCTTCTGTGGCCGGAGTCAAGGTCTTGTGTAAATGTCTGGGCCTTGAAGTGGGTTGGTCTGGGCCTTATGATCTGACTTTCCGCTTCTCAATGGCTGGAAGAAAAGCATGGGATATAGCAGAAAAATAAACACATACCAACTGCAATGGGCTGTTAGCCCCATGTCACAGCCTTGGCCAAAGCATCTCTCTAAGTGGTCGATAGGGCCACATGCAGGCCTGATTAGAATCAGACTCAAAGGCCAGGGCAGAAAGTAGACAGAAACAATGTGAACACAGACACCAGGATTTCCGTCTCATACCAGTCACCGCCCAGCATCTGCAGACCCAAGCGAAGAGTGCGCTTTCAGTCCACGCACACTTCGTGTTCTGGCAAGGAGAGCTAGGCCACAGTCACACCACTCACGTGTCGGAGGTGTCTTGCCCAGCAAGCTGTGGGCAGCTCGCAGTGCATGGGTTTTAGGTCAGCTAGGAGCAGATGCTGCGAGTCACTGAGGGGTGAGCCTTCCATGGGTTTTTCAAGGACGCACTGTGGGGTGCGGGTTTCCTCTCTGACGACCTTGTCTTTGGTTATCCTCAGCGACATGGATTGGGGAGGTATTCGATGCCATTTGTGTGGCCATGGTGAGCCTTTTAGTTTCAGCTGATCTAGTCACAGCGGCTTCGAGTTGGTAAACATTCTGGCTTTGTAGCTAATCTGGAGCTTTATGGCGGAGGTACTGAGAGAGCGCAAGGCTGGGTGCAGAAGAGAAAACAATGTGCTTCTAACGGGAAATAGCTTGAGGGCTCTGAGTTTATTCACCTTTTCATCCCTAATATAGATTCTCTTTGTCTTAGTTGTTAGTTTTAAAAGTGCTAAACAAGGACCTAAGGGCACGCAGGCTGGTTAGCATGGGTGTGCTGGCCACTCCTGGGTCCGAGGAGGGACAGGCAGAGGGAACAGGCCGCCAGGTGTGAGCCCTCACCTGGAATGCTCACCACATTAACCACCCACACGCCACACTTAGATCATTTTGGATATTTATACCTAGATACTTTCTAGATAAATTGTAATGTAAATAAGACACTTCAACTTCACATTCTTCTCAGAATGGTCAGTTTTTGTCTCTCTCTCTCACACACACACACACCCTCAAGATGAAGATCTCTACTGCATATCTCTCCTTTTCTATTACAAATAAGTGTTTTCAGCTTACTTTTGGAGTCCTAACTTCTCTGTGTTTTTGCTGTCTTATTTTCAAGGATGTTAATCACATTCTGGCCCCCAGATACCTGTGCCTTTCATAGCTTTTGTGTCCCCAAGTTAATAAATAAGTGATAGAACGCTGGTGTTTTGTTGAGAGGCCTGATGCCTGAACATAGAGCTCCTCACGTCTGTGCGGGCCACGCTGTGCATCCCTTCCGTGTCTATTAACCACGGGCCACGCTGTGCATCCCTTCCGTGTCTATTAACCACGGTGCTGCATTTCCCCGAAACTACTGCTTTCCCTCTTGCTCATCACCGGCACCTCTTCTCAAGCTCTCCATGGCTTCTTTTATTTCATCCCTCCCCTCCGTGGACTTCCCCAACTCTGGCTGGGCTCAGGGTCCTTACTCCGCTGGCTTGGGGCCCTGATGTCAGGGAGTAAAGACGCATTTGTTAGTGCGTTATTGCTCTTTGCTGCAGCATGTCTTAAAATAATATCCTGAGATATTTCTGATTCATTCAATGTTCGGAGCCTCATTTTGCCTTCCAACTTGATTGACATACTGTCAACTTGTACAATATTAGGTTGAGTTGTTTTTCCTTTAAAATTCTGAAGAAATTATTCTATCATCTTCTAAAACCTGAACTTGGAAGAGAAAGCTCATTTGCTTCTGGCCTGCTCTGCAGGTGACTGTGTGTTCTCTGGTAGATACATGATGCTGTAGCTTGGGTGTGGATGGAGCGTCTTCCCAGAGGTGTGGAAGGGCCTGGGTGCTGGGCCAGGTTTGCACCCTGGGGAGATGCTGGGCTGTGGGGCAAGGGAGCGTCTCCTGCCCTGGGTCGTGGCCCCGGCTTTGTTCTGGCTTCCTGTTTGATCACACGACCTGTGCTTTCCCACTCCTCTAGTCCTTGTGAGAGACCTACCCCATGTCCCTCGGGATCCTCTCACCAGAGCCAGCCTGTGCCCCTGCTGTGCCCCTCGGCCTCCAGAACCCGTTGAACGTTCATTCCCTACGTCCATGGTCAGCAACTCACCGCAGTGCTGAAGAACGGAACCCTGCCATGTCTGTGGTTTTGATATTCAGTGATTTCCCAAGGCCATCTCAGCCTTTTAGACACAGTAATTCTGCGGAAAACCCTGTGAGCATTTTATTTTTATTTTTTATTGTGAAAATACTGTACAGAAGGGTTACAATTACATGGGCGAGATAATGAGTACATTTCTTATCAAGCATTGTAGCCTCCTCCTTTGTTTCCCCTTGAGCAGATGCTTTTAAAAGAGCTTTAGGGCTGA
>NW_012267274.1:1201490-1226008 GCF_000151885.1 Dipodomys ordii
ATCCTTGTCTTGTTCCTGAGTTAAGAGGAAATGGCTTTAGTTTTTCACCATTAAGTATAATGCTGGCTGTAGGTTTGTCATATACAGGCTTTATTGTATTGAGGAATGTTCCATGGATTCCTAATTTTTCTAAAACCTTCATCATAAAGGGGTGTTGGATCTTGTCAAATGCTTGTTCTGCATCTATTGAGATAACCATGTGGTTCTTATCCTTGCTCCTGTTGATGTGATTAGTTAGATTAATTGATTTGCGTGTATTGAACCAGCTTTGCATCCCTGAAATGAATCCTGTTTGATCGTGGTATATGATTTTTCAGGTGAATTGTTGAAGTCGATTGGCCCCTGTAAGCATTTTAATCCCCCAAATTTGTGATCTTCGTTACCTCCGGAGCGATCATCTTGTTTTGAATTTATCTGGAATGTTCTTTATGTCTGTCCCACCTTCCTCGCTCTGTGTTAGATACTGCAGTTACCCTGTGTGGTTTCTGTGTCGTTTGACATGCGCATCCCCAGCTCCTCCCCCACGCGCACTGGGCTTCCAGGTCTCTGTCCCTGGCTCCATCCCCATGATGCCCTTCCCTGCCTCACTTTTCTCTGTTGCCGTATTTTGTCTCACTGACACTCTTCCACGCATTTTAAGCCACATCCTTAACTCCGCTGTCCAAATCTGTGGCATTTCCCAAGCCCACGCACGCCTCTCCGTGCCTGTGTCCTGTGTGTGGGGGCGCCACACCCTTCATGTTCTCCTGGTTCCCCGGTACCCCTGGAGTCTGTCCTCGGCTCCATGGATGCAGTGCTGGGCCCTGTGTCTTTCTCCTGCCCACTGCGCTCTGAGCTCTCTTCTCCCTCCCTGGGCTAGCGCCTCCTTCCCTTCCTCTCCCTGTGCCAGATCTCCTCGTGGCTCCCCAAGACCCAGCCTGCTCCAGTCCTCCATGCGGGCTGGGCCTCCTCTGCTCTGGGATCGCTGTGGCCAGGGCCCCTCCCTCTGCAGGGGACACTGACAGCCCTCTGCCCCATTCACCTCTTCATGCGTATGCCCTCTCTGCTCATCTTCTAGAACTCTGTGGAAACCTCCCAGCTGCTTGTCCTCCCTCCCCTTGCCCTTCCTGTTTAGCCCTCCTCCACCTACCTTGCCACCGTAGCCATGGAGAGTTGGCAAGCTCACCGTCTGCCATCTTCTGGGAAGGACCAGGCCGGGCAGCTTTCCTGGGGAATGTGGCGCGTGTGGTCCAGGCAGGAGGCGGCTGTGCGGCTGCCCAGGCACTGGACAGCCCCGCGGGCCTTAGAAATGGCCGTGCCTCCTTACGCAGTGACCGCTCGCTGGCCCACTCACTCCCTCGCTCGCTCCATCACTCGTCTGTGGGTTGGTGAGGGCTTGCTCATGCCAGGGACCCGGGCTGTGTGCTTGGCATTGTCGGGGGAACCCACAGGCGCTCTGCGTGCAGGAGGCTGGGAGGTCAGGTGGCGATGTTTCCAGAGCCCCAGCTGCTGAGCTGTCTGCAGAATTCAAGGTCAGGCCTGTAAAGGCCTCAAGGTCAAGCCTGTAAAGGCCTCAAGGTCAGGCCTGTAGAAATGCTCTGCCCCTGCCCCATACCTGTCACCTGCAGCCCTTTGGGGTCCAGACGGCAGCATGTCTGTCTCAGCCACTCAGCCATGAACCTGAGAAGGTGGCCAGTGATCAGTGATCGCCTAACTTGTTTCCCAACTTGTCAAAATCTGCGGAAAGCTGCCATTAACGGCAATAAAGAAACAAACAGCAAGGGAGCACATTCCTTTTTCACGTGGTTTTGTTTTCAGGAGACAAGACGTATGTTGACATTTTCTTCTCATTTTTACTGTGAGAGGCTCTGTTCTATCCAAGTATCTTTGGCTACCACATGAGCAAACAACTCATAGGCTTTTGTTTATTTATTCTTAATATTCAATAACGTCTGTCGCCAGATGAAGGCATGGGAATACATTTCAAAAAGGCACCAAGTATACAAGTCCTTCTGGTTCTGAGTGGGAGAGAATGGAAAGGTCCAGGCCGGGCTCAGCTCTGTAGCTGCTGACAGCCCCATACATCTGTCCACTGGGACAGCAGCCCCAGGACATGGGCTGGCGTGTTCTGAGGCAGATGTGGATACAGCCGAGCGGGAGGAAAGAGAGATGCAGGTTCATCGCCTGCTAGGCCAGGACATGAGCATGCAACCTGGCTGTGCAGGGGAGCGCAGGACAGAATGACAGCCATCGCTCACGCAGGGGCAGAGAGGGTTCCAGACGCCTGAGTGCTGGTCAGAGCCACAGCCCAGCCTACTTGATGAACAAGAGGGCGGACTTGTCTGGGGCGACTGGGAGGGCCGTTTCCAGCACACAGCCATCAGCACTTTGGGGACTGTTATCACTGGACTCCGGATAGAAGAGCTTCCCTGCCGTGTTCCCGGTGAGCGGTGCTGAGTATGTGGCCGTCACTGGAGCGGGCACAGCTTTCTGACCTCTGCTTGGGGTGGGGGTGAGGGAGTCCCCTCTCCCTGGACACAGCCACGTGTGGTCTCCAGGCTCACTGGGCTCGCTGGCCAGTGCTGCCGCAGCCCTGTGTGTGAGTGTGGGCAGCTGGGCAGCCGGCTCTGGAGTGAGCTTTGGGTGTTGGTGGGAGACCTGCGCTCAGTGCTGCACTCTCCTCCCTGTTCTGACTGCAGAAATCCTTGTCTCCCTCTGCTGCGTCCAGAGGGCAGCTGTCATTTGTGCTCGGGCGTGGACTCCTCAGTGTGCTACCCCCACGTGGGGGTGTGTGGGAGCCAGGGGCCAGCTGCCCACCAGCGGCAGGACGTCCCTGCACAGGGGACCCCAGAGCCAGGCGCAGCGGTGCCTCTGTCGCTGGGAGTGACTTGTTTGTCATAAGCCAACCGCGTTTGGGGGACGGAGGCCACGGCCTGCTGTGCGTGGGTGGGAGATGCTGTCGGGCGGGGTGTGGGGGTGGGGAGGGAGAGTCGTACCATCACTGGGATGTTGGAGCAAGGAGCACGCACAGCTTCCTGTCACCGGTGGTCAGCAGTGGTCAGCAAGCGAGCACGCACAGCTTGCTGTCACCGGTGGTCAGCGGTGGTCAGTGGCGGTCAGCGAGCATGCACAGCTTGCTGTCACTGGTGGTCAGCGGTGGTCAGTGGTGGTCAGCGAGCACGCACAGCTTGCTGTCACCGGTGGTCAGTGGTGGTCAGCGAGCGAGTGTGCACAGCTTGCTGTCACCGGTGGTCAGCGGTGGTCAGCAGTGGTCAGCGAGCGAGCGCACACAGCTTGCTGTCACCGGTGGTCAGCGGTGGTCAGCGAGCAAGCGCGCACAGCTTGCTGTCACCGGTGGTCAGCGGTGGTCAGCGAGCAAGCACACACAGCTTGCTGTCACCGGTGGTCAGCAGTGGTCAGCGGTGGTCAGCGAGCGAGCGCGCACAGCTTGCTGTCACCGGTGGTCAGTGGTGGTCAGCGGTGGTCAGCGAGCGCGCGCACACAGCTTGCTGTCACCGGGCAGAGCCCTGCCCCGCTGCCGGGCTGTTTAGGACACAGTCCTACGGAAGACTCAGCTGCAGAAATTGCCTTTTGTGCCTCCACGATCCCCGGGCACCACTCTAGCAAAGTGGCAGCCTTTAGGGAAGGTTTTCAGCGTCACTGAAAGGGTGGCTGTGCCGCTCCGGGCTGTTTTATTTGTTTAATATCTTAGGGACTGCAGGCAAGGTGGCTCAAGTCCATAATCCTGGGTACTTGAGAGGCAGAGCTGAGATTTGAAGTCGGCCCAGGCATGAACGTTCACAAGATTCCTTCTTGCTCTGGACGTGCTGCTATCTCCCGTTATTCCAGGGGGGCACGGAGGCTGGGCACGGGGTAGGCACCCGCCATTCTCAGCCACACAGCAAAGCCTGTGCCAACCTGGGTGTGAAGCAGACCCGAGCTTGAGCAAACCAGAGCTTCTAGGCACATCCCTGTAAGCCACTCTGGAGGCTGAAGTCTGAGAACTGCAGTTCAAAGCCAGCCCAAGCAGGAAAGTCCATGAGACTCTTATCTCCAGTTAACCACCAAAAAACCAGAAGTGGAGCTATGGCTCATGTGACAGAGCACTAGCCTTGAATGATTTGTAAGGGATGGTACCTAGCTCCTGAGTTCAAGCCCCCTGGCACAGGAACAAAAGAATAACGGAAGCCAAAGGGGGCTGGATGTGTGGCTCAAGCAGCAGAGCACCCACCTTTCAAGTTCAAGGACCTAAATTCAATCCCCAGTACCATGACCACTCCTCCCACCCCAAGTTAAAAAGAAAACCAGCTCAGCGCAAACCCAAGAGGCAGCCTGCACTCACAGCGAGCGCTCACCCCGTAAGGCTGTGAAGAGGCTCCGAGTGGCACAAACCTGCCCTTCCTGCTCGTCACCCAGCCCTCTGCGTGGCCAGCACAGCAGGAACCCACTCGGCTCCGGCTCAGCCTCGTCCATATGCTGAGCGCTTAATTCTCCATTTGTTCTGGGAAGATTTACTGCCCCTTGCCTTATGCCGGACCTGAAATTATCCATCTGCAATTTTCCTTAATCAGAAACAATGAAACTAAGTTATTCAGCGAGTGGAGGCACTGATTTATTCTCATTCATTTACCTCAGCAAATACACCGAGGCTCCGGCAAGAGTGAAGAAGTCTTTGGTACTTGGAAAAGCTTGAGAAACTAAGTAGAGATCTCTGTCCACGTGGGGTTTCTCTAGTGGGAGGCGCGCACTGAAGGTGAGTGGAGGAAGGCAGGTGGGCTCTGCAGCCCACCCCACCCTGAAGAGCATTCTGGAACATGAACCTGCAGGCCAGATGAGGAAGCCCTGGAGGGGTTGGGACTGTTGACTCCAGGCCCCGGGGCCCGGACCCTGGGAGCTTCGCTTGCAGGATTCTCTGGTTGGCTCTCGGGCGTCCTCAGCCTGCACCGATGACAGGGGCCTGAGCACAGCAGGACCACACAGCCACAGACCACACAGCGCAGACCGCAGGCTGAGAGACAGGGCAGCGGAGAGGCGGGTCAGGAGGCAGTGAAGGGGCCACGGAGAGATTTGCCAGACAGTCCTTGCCAAGGGAGAGGGGACCCCGCAGGGCTCAGAGCTGAGGAGAGCCACGTCACACCGCTCCACTTCCAAGAATAAACCACGGGGGCCCCGTTTCAAAGCGGACACGTTTCAAAGGAATAATGTGCTTTTGAGCCCATGAAGCAAATGGCTCAGATGGACCTTTCACTCGCGTCAGCCCGCAGGGGTGCGCGTTGTGTTCTTACTTACCTGCCTAATCCTTGTCTTCCGAGTGCAGGCTCCTGGCGAGTCTCATTACAGCCACACCACCTCCCCCGAGGGTCCCCACTCCCGATGGTCGGCAGCGGAGCTCCGACGCGGGGATGACTGTCGCTGAATTGAGCCTGTTTTTAACTACGAGCCACGGAGGCAGGAGGAGGACACGGGGCAGGGACATGGTGGAGGTGACCTCTGAGGATAACTCTGTAGGCAGTAGGGGCCGCAGGGCCACCTCCCATGGTCTGGGGTCATTCTGAGGCTGATTTCTGTGACTGGTGACCAAATGGTTCTTTTAATTAAACTGTTTTCAGTGCCAATTTACCAAGAAGCATTGAATGGTTTTCACATGTGAAGACATTAGCTCACAGATCTAGGTGGAGGAACGCGGTCTTCATTCTTGTCCCTTGAAGGGATAACAAGATAAAAAGGACTCTGCGAGCCTGCAGTACAAAGGTCATCCCACCGCTGGTGTTGGGTTGGGGTTTGGTGTCTCTTGGTCTAGCACCGTCTTTCAGATGATTCACACTGGAGTGGCTCTCACTTGCTCATTCTGAGGATGCTTTCGGGAGGCGCCTTTGCATGGCTGCCAGCAGCCTTTGCAGGTGTCTGAGGTTGAGAGGCGCTGCCATCCTGCAAACAGGCAGGCCAACAACCAACTGTCTCTCCAGCCCCAGGCTCGGCGGCTCAGGGAATAGACTGCTCTGAGTCACGTCTTCTTTGTGGTCCTCTTCTTGGAGGCCTGGCTTTGCTGAGATGTGGTTTGTGTGGCCTGTCCCTCTAACAGGGACCCAGCAGGACTCTGGGAAGACCGCCCTGATTGTCTAAGCCAGCGTTCCTCTATCTGCTGGGACCTGCTGACACAGACCCTGGCCGACCGCTGCTTCAGCTGCTCTCCTGCAGGTCAGTGGCCAGGGTCATCCTGTGTGAGGCTGGGCACACCGGAACAGGGGAGTGGGAAGGCCTGTCCCAGGCACACGCCGGAAGAAGGACTGGCTGCGGAGGAGCGTGTGAGCGTGTGTGCTTTGAAATGGTGCACAGGGCACGTGGGGGTCACCCGTGGATGCTGAGTGAGCAGTCTTATGTCAACTTCACAGAGGAGATGTGGCTACTGGGGCCCTGGGCTCCTCTGGGAAATCAGGAACCCAACACAGCTGCCCCTGACAACCTTGACAGCATGAGCCAGGTGCGAAACTTCCTGTCAGACCTGACCTTGAAACCACAGGCCAGGGTGCTCAACTTCCTCCAGACAGCTGTGTGGGAAGAACCAAAGTATCCTAATGGAATTCTGGAATTTATCCCCAAACGCTGTCTTTATCCACATCAGTTGGAGAGCTGTGGGCCCAGGCTGGCCTTGGGGTAGTGATGATCCAGAGGTTAACAGCAGTAGGGACCCCTCCTCAGGTCAGAGCTGCCTCCTGCATGCTGAGGCAGAGGCAGAGTCCAGGACAAGTGAGCCAGGCCATCACAGCACTTCCAGAGCCCAGGATGAGTAAGCCAGACCATCACAGCACCTCCAGAGCCCAGGATGAGTGAGCCAGACCATCACAGCACCTCCAGAACCCAGGATGAGTGAGCCAGACCGTCACAGCACCTCCAGAGCCCAGGACGAGTGAGCCAGACCATCACAGCACCTCCAGAGCCCAGGACGAGTGAGCCAGACCATCACAGCACCGCCAGAACCCAGTATGAGTGAGCCAGGCCATCACAGCGCCTCCAGAACCCAGTATGAGTGAGCCAGATCATCACAGCACCTCCATAGCCCAGGACGAGTGAGCCAGGCCGTCACAGCACCTCCAGTGCCCAGGACAAGTGAGCCAGGCCATCACAGTGCTTACAGTGAGCCAGACCGTCACAGCCCCTCCAGAGCCCAGGACTAGTGAGCCAGACCATCACAGCACCTCCAGTGCCCAGGACGAGTGAGCCAGACCGTCACAGCACCTCCAGAGCCCAGGACGAGTGAGCCAGGCCGTCACAGCACCTCCAGAGCCCAGGACGAGTGAGCCAGACCATCACAGCACCTCCAGAGCCCAGGATGAGTGAGCCAGACCATCACAGCACCTCCAGAGCCCAGGATGAGTGAGCCAGACCATCACAGCACCGCCAGAACCCAGTATGAGTGAGCCAGGCCATCACAGCGCCTCCAGAACCCAGTATGAGTGAGCCAGATTCACAGCACCTCCATAGCCCAGGACGAGTGAGCCAGGCCGTCACAGCACCTCCAGTGCCCAGGACAAGTGAGCCAGGCCATCACAGTGCTTACAGAACCCAGGATGAGTGAGCCAGACCATCACAGCACCTTCAGAACCCAGGACTAGTGAGCCAGACCATCACAGCACCTCCAGAACCCAGGACTAGTGAGCCAGACCATCACAGCACCTCCAGAGCCCAGGATGAGTGAGCCAGACCATCACAGCGCCGCCAGAACCCAGGATGAGTGAGCCAGACCATCACAGCGCCTCCAGAGCCCAGGATGAGTGAGCCAGACCATCACAGCGCCTCCAGTGCCCAGGATGAGTGAGCCAGACCATCACAGCACCTCCAGAGCCCAGGACGAGTGAGCCAGACCATCACAGCACCTCCAGAACCCAGGATGAGTGAGCCAGGCCGTCACAGCACCTCCAGAACCCAGGACGAGTGAGCCAGACCGTCATAGCACCTCCAGAACCCAGGACGAGTGAGCCAGACAGTCACAGCACCTCCAGAACCCAGGATGAGTGAGCCAGACCGTCACAGCACCTCCAGAACCCAGGATGAGTGAGCCAGGTGTCACTGTACTTCAGCCCGAACCCAGGACAAGCGAGTGAGGCTGTCACAGCACCTCCAGAACCCAGGACAAGCGAGTGAGGCCGTCACAGTGCCTCTAGTGTCCAGGACGAGCAAGCCAGGTGTCACAGTGCCTCCAGAGCCCAGGACGAGTGAGCCAGACCATCACAGCACCTCCAGAGCCCAGGACGAGTGAGCCAGACCGTCACAGCACCTCCAGAGCCCAGGACTAGTGAGCCAGACCGTCACAGCACCTCCAGTGCCCAGGACGAGTGAGCCAGACCGTCACAGCACCTCCAGAGCCCAGGACGAGTGAGCCAGACCATCACAGCACCTCCAGAGCCCAGGATGAGTGAGCCAGACCGTCACAGCACCTCCAGAGCCCAGGACGAGTGAGCCAGGTGTCACAGCGCCTCCAGTCCTCCCCCTGTCTCAGGTTTGCTCCGGGTGGGGGTGGAGCAGCCTGTTCTGCTCAAGGCCTACCCCAGTGCTCCCCCAGCACTGCAGGATGGAACCAGCCACAGTCTGAAGCTCTTGGGGGAGGCTGGCAGCACCCACCACTGCCCACCTCACGGCCTTCCTACATCCATTCCTCTTTCTGTCTGCCAGCTCCCAGTGCAGCCAGGCTGAACCAGGACCGGACCCCATGTGCAGGCTCAGAGCTGGGAGCTGTGCCTGGCTGAGACTCAGACTCACCCTTGCCCACTCCAATTCCATGTTTAGGAAAGGTCCTTCCTGTGGCAACATCCATGGAAAGTTCTGGAGATCCCCAAATTGGGTGTTGCTCTTTCTTAGGGCCTGTAAAGATGACCAGACAGAGTGCAGTCTGGCTGCTGAGACGGAAGGTCAGGTGAACCAGGGGACCATCTTCCTGCATGGAGCCTACCTGTCTGCAGCTGACCTCCTGCTCTAGGTGCTGGGAGACACTTAAGAGGAAAGCTGTCCATGAGGTGTATGTGTGTGTATGTGTGTGTGTGTGTGTGCGTGCGTGCGTGCGTGCATACACACGCACACGCAAGCACACATGCCATACTAGGGGGTTGAACTCAGGCCTGGTAGTCTCCTCCCACTTTGCCCCCAGCTCCACTTGTGGCTTTTTGCTGGTTAATTAGAGATAAGAGTCTTAGGGACTTTCTTGCCGATGAACCTCAAATCTCAGGCTCCTAGCTAGGATTACAGGCATGACCACTAGCACCTGGCCCTCTGTCTGTTTTTGTTTGCCTTCTCTGGTCTTATTTGGAAGCAGGATCCTTCCATTTCCTCAGTGTTTTACTCAAACACGAAAATAAAGCTTGCTGTGTGTCCACTGGCACCAGGGATGCACCGGATTCTTCTTTGTTCCAAAGGAACCTAGGATATTTTTTTGTTGCCTAAGCTTTTAAACTTCTACACTGTAATTATTTTTGATTACATATATTTACTATGTGGCTAATTTACCTTGAATGCCTTGAAATTGAATTTGTGGGATGTACTTTTCTCTCTTTCACACCAGCTGTTGCATTGATTATTTCTACTTCCCTTAGCTGTCTGCTTAATAGGACCACGCTTCGGTTCTTTGCAGACTGAGCCACTTCTCCTGAATGCTGATTTTCATGGCTGCAAGCTTCATTTCTGTGGTTCTCAAAGGAAACTTGAAACCAACCCATTTGGGGATTCTCCATAATTCTGGCAGCTGGTCACCTGGTTCTGACATACACTTGAACTCTGCTGAGGAAAGAAATAGCCAGGCCAGCTGGGCATCAAGGAGACTGACCCCGGGGGCCTGGATGTGACATTCCCAGGCTCCTAGCCTATAAATCACTGCATCTTGTTAAGATGATTTGAAACAAGCTCAGTAGTTTTGAAACACTCATGAGACCAACATGTGCTTAGGTGTAGTACTCACATATAGTACTTAGGTGTAGTGATTATGTGAGGTACTTGGCACGCAGTACTGAATGTGTAGTACTTAGGTGTAATGCTTAACGTGTAGCTGAAAGCTAACCTGGCAGGGTGGTTCCGGGGCTCTGTGGTGATATGTCTTCCTGGTCTGCATCCTGTGCACCTGAGTTCTGGCACTCTGGGGATCACATGTGTACTCGTTGTGGGACTTCAGCAGTGATGCTTTGCCTGTGGTCGTAATGGTGACTGGGTTTGCAGTCAGTTAAAATGCCCCCTAGGAGTGAGACGGAAACCAGGTGTCATGGCTCCCAGCTGGCACCCTGGAAGGCATCGTGTTTGAAAATGAACAAAGCTGCCCGGGCCCTGTGTGTGAGCATGATGTGAGATGCTGCAGAGCCACGTGCGATCGCGTCCTCTGTGCCCTCGCTGATGGCTCCAGTGGCAGTGCAGTGTGTGGCCAGAGCAGTCTCTGCCATTCGCTGGTGTTGGGGCAGGGCCTGTGCCCAGGCGCCTGGGTGCCTGGGTGCCCACAGCCCTTCTCAGGGGACATCTGAGTGTCTGCAACCACTTTGCTCTTCAACCCCTAGTATGGCACACACACACACACACACACACACCACACACACACACACACACACACACACACACACACAGTTCCTCTCACACCTTCCAGTTCTCCCAGCACCTACAACAGGAGGTCAACTGTGGGCAGGTAGGCTCCATGCAGGAGGTCAGCTGTGGGCAGGTAGGCTCCATGCAGGGGGTCAGCTGTGGGCAGGTAGGCTCCATGCAGGGGGTCAGCTGTGGGCAGGTAGGCTCCATGCAGGAAGATGTTCCCCAGGCTCACCTGACCGTGCATCTTAGCAGCCAGGTTGAACACTGGTCATCTTCACAGGCCTTCATTGCTCCGATTGTGCTAATAAAAGCATGATGTTGAATGACGTCTGCCCCTCCCTTCCAGTGGGAGTGAACTGGGATTGTATTTTTGCGGATCCTGGACCAGGGTCTGGTCTGGAACCGTGACATTCTTTGGCACAGCAGTCTTTCCGTGTGGGCATGTCTGAGGTATCAATGAGGCAGAGTGCTGAGCTCTTGTGTGCGCAGTAAGCACCCCTCGCACCCCAGGCTGCCGGAAGACTGGCATCACTGAGTTTAGGGCAGATTTTGGGTTCTCTAAACACTTGGCCTCCGGCAACCTTGCTCCTCATCCTTAGTGCTTTGCTCTAAAGCCCTACGGCCTCACTTGCTCTGCTCCTTCTCCTGGCTGTAGAACACCTCCTATGCCCCACCCACACTCTACACCCCTACATTCTATACCCTTCCGCCTAGAACTGCCCCTGTCCTGCTGACGGTGCCAGGCCAGCTTCTGTGCAGATCCGCTCGCACAGTGATGAGCACAGAGCCTGGGCATGAGCCTGAGTATGAACGCAGAATGCCATCCTCACTCCCATCAGACATTTCCATATATGTGTAAGTGTGTATCCTCAGGTAATTGCCTCTCCACGGTTGATAGGTTTATCTAGTGGTGAGTTCCTAATTTGCAACACTACCTTTGACTCAAACCCTTCTTCTCTGATTAGTCATTCATGTCTGGCTCCCTGTGGAAATATCAAGTGTGCAGATTGGAGGAGCTGGGAGTAACTTATGATCTGGAGATTTTTCAAAGGAGAAGAGATCAATGAGGGTCAGACCAGCAGTGCTTTTAAACCAAGCAGCACCAAATGGAAACTAACGGGAGACGTGTGTCCCACTAGAGAGGGGTCAGGGCCGCCTCCCCCTGCCCCTCCCCCGTGACTCCAACAGCTTCCATTTCTTGTCTGTACGTGGGAGGGAACCTGTACAGGTGAACCCCGGCCCGGCCATGATGGAACCTCTGAGGTGATCTTTGTGAAGCTGTCATGGGGAGCTGGCCCAGCCTAAGTGTTAAATGGGCTTGTTAAATAAATGACACAAATTGATTGCATGTCAGCGTGTTCCTGCTGGCTCCCGCCGTCAAATGTCCTTCCCACTGGCATGTGGTCAGTAGGCTAGACGGCCAGCCCTGGCCAGCCCGCTGATGATCCGTGCACAGGGCTTCTCGGAGGATTATCTGTGCATGACTCCTCAGGCTTTTGCAGAGCCACAGATGGTTAAGCAGAGAGTGCAGCCATGCAGCCGGCGGTTGCTGGGCTCCTCTGGCTCTGTGTCGATGAGCGGGAAAGGCGAGAGGTCCCCTGTCCATGAGGAGGCTCCACTGCCAACCTCACCATGTGACGGTCAGACACTGTGAGCACTTCCCAGAACTGGAAAGCCACCGCTCTCACGACCCAGTGCAGTTTCCCTCCCCGGGGAGTTTCTTGCTTTCTTCCTGTTTGATCCCCAGCTCCTGGAGCAGAGCTCAGCATGGTGCCTTGTGCCATTCTAGTTGACGAGTTCTCACATTTGTGTGTCCAGGGCACTCAATTTCCAAAATCCCTTCGGCAGACACCGTGGAGAGCAAGAGCCCCAGAGAGTCCTGGTACCTCAGGCCTGGCCCCGGTCTGGTGGAGGCATGCAGCAGTGATAGGCTTCTCCACCGTTATATCAGCTCTGGAGACAGCCAGGTGTGTCCCCATTGCACAGATGGGACACTGAGGCACAGACATCCGAAATGGACAGAGAGACGCCCAGCTGAGCTGGGCCCAAACTGAAGCCACAGGCCCTTGGCCCTGAGTGCTGAGCTTCTGCTGATGTTCTATGAAGAGTTCGGAGAACAGTATCGATGTGTACTTTATGGGAGGTGACGAGTGTCTGGCCCTGAATTGGGTGTGGCTCAGTGCTAGCACTCCTGCCTAGCATGCCCAGGACACTGCCAAGCAGCGCAGTGACAACAATAAACAGAACAACAAAATGGCCTCACAAAGACCTGGTTCTGGTGAAGGGTAGTTGTGTAACACCAATCTCTGCAGAAACTCCCGGGAGAGCGCCTGGGTGCCAAGCCCTCTGCTTGATGACAAGGGAGTGAGGTTTTCACAGGGTCTTAGCTTCCTCCTGGCAGTTTGTGGGTGCTCAGGGCTGAGGGCTAGTGGAGCCTCTTTGCTGTTGTCACTGACCGGCCACAGAGGCTCGGGGAGACTGCACTGGTTCTCAGCCTCTGGGACCAGTGTCCACCCCCTCCTTGGGCTGTTGGTGTGTGGGGTTGATTAGGGGATGTGGAGCACAGAGGAGCCCCGCTGGCTGGTGCTTGGTAACAGTCTTGCATGCAAAGTGGACTGCTGACAGGGAGTGGGTGACACAAGCGGAAACGCGCGTTTGCTGCCCAGGCCTTCCTCAGGCCCCTTCATGCATCACTCAGACCACCGGCCACCCAGGCCTCAGCTCTCCATCCTAGCTCTTCCCATTGTGAGATGAGTTTTCATTTGCCTCTGTGCTGCTCACCAGCACTTGCCAGTAGATAGCTGTTTTATTAACCACCCATAAATAAACCTAATTTGGTAGTCTCAGGTTTAATTAAGAATCTTGTCTTGTGAATGTGTAGATGAGGATGGGCAATTTTAGAGCCTGCCCAGAACCTTCAAGGAATTAGCCGGACATCTTCGTTAAACCACCTATTTACCACTCTGCTTTAGAAGCAAGTTTTAATTATGGGCCTTAGGAAAGCCCTAATCATTTTGATCGAGAGGAACAAAGTTTCCTGTTATGCTTGTGGGCTAAATGAATGAAGTTTCCCATCATGCATCTGAAATACCCTTGAACTCGGGTCAAGGATGGACAAGAAAAGTCATCACAGCCTGCAGAGCGAGCACAGCAGAGGCCAGGGACCCGGGAGCTACCTCCTTCCTGGAGTCTGAACAGCGTTGAGGTGAAGTCTGCTCGGAGGCACGGATGCCGCCTGGCACGCTGCACCGTCCACGTTTTGTGCAGAGTGCCTCCAACCCCGCTGCCCAGGCAGGAGATGGTCCTTCTCACCCACCTGGGAGAGGAGCAAGGCGGCCACACTGCTGGCTTGTACCTTCCACCTCCCCTTCCAGCCTGGAGTTCCCACACTGAGTTGTCTACTCAGAGAATAATAATGTTGACTGTGTGGTGGGTGAGTCAGAGCTCTGGATATGCCAGACCTTGCTATGGTCTGGGTAAAGTTTGTTTCCTGAAGTCTCCGATGCGCAGCGCTTGACCTTGCATTCATCAGCTAAGGGCTGGTATGATGAAGACATCACTTCATAAGCTGATGATGTTCCTAGTCATGGAAACTTTCACAACAGGGCGAGCTCCAGCCAGGCTCGCTTATCCCACAGTCCCAAAACACCAGAAAGGGGCTCTGGAGGGAAGCCCAACTGTAGCTGCGCCTCAGCGTCCCGTGGTTCTGTGGCCTGGCCCCCTTGAGCTCGGCTTCTGCCTTGCTCTTGTGGGTAGAGGCTGTGGCGCCTCCTGCAGGGATTGTCTTTCCCTGACCCCACTCCACGTCCGAGGGTGCCATGGGCGCTCTGCTACGGCCCAGGTGGTAGGGCTGTCTGCACACAGATCCTCAGAAGGTGCTCCGTGGTGAGGGCGTGGCGGAGACAGCACAATGTCTTTAGACGTTTTGTTTTGATTAAAACATTAAAGTGTATGGCAGTGCCTCATGGAAATTGTAAATCTTTACTGGAGGAAAATGAGAAAATAGTCATGTCGTGAAAAAATGACTTGGTGTTTGGGCGGTACGCAATGCCTACTTGATTTTACATGGGAGACGGTGTGCTGTCTCTCCCAAATTAATTTTTGGAAAATGAGTTATTGACTGCAGATATAATTTATTACTAATAAGCAAAATATGCTTGAAACCTGGGCCTGATGGAGTGGGTAGCCAAGCAGGAAGAAGGAATAATAAGAAGGTGGAGGAGGAGGGGAGAGGCCCGCGCAGCGGAGGAAGGAGAGAGGACCGGCCGGCTCCTGGTGTGTCACGTGATCCGGATCACCTGTGTGGATGGCTGAGGGCCACCAGGGCTCCTCTCCCCAGACAATGGTTCTCTGTCCTCATCGCTTGACTGGACCATGAGTGCTGGTGTTCAGATGTCTCCCTGCGTGGTGGTGTAGAAAGAGGAGATGGCCAGGGGCAGCTGTGTTCCAGCTGTGATTGCCGTGATGGACAGGGTGGGGAGAGGAGCTAGGAGTTGCTGGCTGAGCGTGGGAGCTGTGGGGCCCATGAAGAGCAGGCCCTCTACCCCTCACTCCCCAGTCTGCCGTCTGTGGAGTGGACGCGGCGGCCCTTCACCGTCCTCTGAGACACCATGGTCCTGATGGAGGAGGAGGAGGCCCAGATGCCCGGGAACTTCAGCAGGGGACTGAATTTCACATCAGGACTTTTATTTAAGACCTTTGTTCTTTTCCCAGATAGTCTCTAGCTCCCATTCCTTCTGCGGCGAGAGAAAATGCATTCGTATAAAATTCATTTCTGGGGAGTTTCCTCTAGAATGTTAATTCTCACTTCCATTGGTGTGGCCAGTCCTGTGGACTGACAGCAGCCTTGTGATGCAGGCTGAGCCCCCAGTGCTCTGTTCCCAGGTAAAAGAGGTATCATCATGGTACTGGTGGGGTGTAGCATCACCACACTTCGGATGCATTAGCCAATGGCATTGGGAAGGCCCTCATATTTGGAAATTCTCATTCAAACATTGACTTTTATAAGCATAACTTATTTAAATGACTATATTTAGATACTTTATGTAATGGTTTATTTCAGAATATATTTTAATGACGACTTAGGCAATTATAAAATATGATTGCTGCTCAGCCATGGTACGCGCTTGTCACTGTAGTGGGTCCTGTGGAAGGAGAGCAGGATGGTTACGTGGAGGAGGCTCTCAGGTCCTGGAAGGGCAGGGTGGTTATGTGGAGGAGGCTCTCAGGTCCTGGAAGGGAAATGCTGTACTTTTCATATTTCTGAGCAGATTTATGTAGAACATCCACACTCGTAATAGTAGAATTTTGTATTTGTCCTGGTGTGTGTTTATTAACATCGCAATAGTGACTTCCCAATGATCTTTAGAACAAAACTCCTGTTTTAAATCATACATTTCAGTGTGCAGCAACCCAGTTTCTCAGTGTTAACTGGAAATGTTCAGGAAATAGAGTCCTCATTTCTATCTAAATGATTCATGATTTCCGGAGTTTAGAGTCTTTGCTAGTCGGGCTGAGAAAGGGCGGTCTACTATCTGAAAGGCAACGTCTTTATGTTTCTCCAGAAAGGATGGGCAGTGACGTTAGGATGCAGACTTTGAAAGGTGGGCAGGGAGCGACGGCAGAGCATCAGGACAGCAGCTCTGCTGCACAGGGAGGAGAATCTGCTGAATAACACAAGGAGCAGGGCCACGGACACCTACCAGGACACGTGGCGTGAAATCGGCAGCCTGCGAAGGCTGGGCTGGGATACCGCAGACTCTCAGGCTGTGGACCTGTGGAGGTGGCAGAGCGCTTTTAAGGTACTACATGATGTAGCCAGGAGCGAAGGGTGGACAGAGCTATCACGAGCTTTTCCAATCACAGGGGGAGGGCTGGATTGAGCCTCAAAGGAGGTCAGAGGTGACTTGTGAAGGTTAAGCTGATTGTGTTCAATCCTGTCCCTGCTCTTGGCCTTCGGGTCCCTAGGGGGCTCGGGGCCTGGGGGAAGCCTGCCCATCTATGACAGCAATGTGATGCTCAGGCTGTGTCAGGCTGCCCAGCTCCACCAATGGGAAGCTGCTCTGGGGCTCCTGTTCTGGGCCCAAATGTTCCCGTTTATGTTGGCGCCTGCTTTCTTCTCTGTGGATGCCCGTCTTGAATGGAAAGTCCACTGAGGCAGAGCCTGGACTCACTAGCATTTCAAAGCTGACTTGAACCCAGGGTATTCAGCAGGAGCCCAGCTCCTGAGCTTGGAAAGCCTGGGCCCCCAGGCCTCCTGGACCCTTACAAATGGAGACTCCTTGCCTGAGGACTAGACACAGGGTCCCAGTCTGCAGATCTTCTAGTTTAGCTTCTTGTCCCATGAATGTTCTCGAATCTCACGAAGCTGTTCCTTGTCTGGGAGCTAGAGGAAGAGCTGCATCCTTGGTCCAAGTTGCCAGCCATGTCCCAGACTCTGTGTCTACCCGAGAGCCCTGGGAGCCTCCAGCCTCCAGTGCGTGCACTCTGGGAAGGAGATGCTGTACCTGCAGGACCAGGAGGTGTCCGCCAGGTGGCTACAAGACTTTGGACCTTCCAGGAAGAGGACATCAAGGAATCAGAATGTCCCATGACCCCTGGCCATGAAGGTCACCCACGGGGATCCGGCCCAGCAGTGATGGCTGTGCTGGACTCGAGGAGGAATTATCATATTTTCTTTAGTAAATGAGTAGCTTCTTAAAGGGCTTCTCAGTGAGACACAGACTACAGCGAGGCGATTCCACAGGGAACTGCCGCGAGAGAGTCTCCGGTAAGGCAGGTTTGTGGAGGATGCTGCTTCCAGAGTCTGACTTTTCCTCCCCTTTTGATTTTATGGCCATTTTTTTGCCATTAGAAGAAATTGAAATCCAGACAGATCTCTTAGTTTCCCATTTCAGAGGAAGAGGCGCCGCCCCGGGCGAGGTGCATCTGATCTGTGCTTACAATGAATGACACCGCCACTGCGCCGTTTAATTAGGTGCATTCCACAAAGAAGTGTGAGATGAAAGGATAAATTCTAAGATTAACATTTGTTCTCTCTTTTAAGGGAGCTACTTATCAGTCATAACAGGCAATAAAACGAGGTGTGATGAAATTGGATTGCAGGAGAGGATGGGTTTGATCCTATGGAATGGGCTACTTGGACTGACTTGGCTGGATTTCTCGGAGCAGCTCCAAGCAAAGGCTGGTGGAGGGAGTGGGGGGAAGGGCAAGACCCAGAGGCAGAGAGCTGGCGTCCGACTGGACAAAGAAGACTTCAGGCAGAAGGACTCAGAGCCTGAGATGAAGCAAACCTTGATCTCATGGACAACCTGGAGGGAGTGAGGAGGCAGAGGACAAGATTGCTGGTTTCTTCCCTGGATGAAAGCTGGTTGATATTTACGCGTGAATATCCATCCATTCTCCCGCAGCCTCCCTGGAGCGAGGAGCTTCCTGTAGCCCAGCCTTCCAGAAGCCACAGCTAGCGGAGGCAATGGAGGTGGTGGCTGCTCCACTTTCTACCGAGCTGAGCGAAGGGTGACAACCGCCCGTGTGTGCCCAGCAAAGACGGCCCAGAGAAGGTGGCACAGGGGAGGGGGTGAGAGGCAGATGGAGCATCTCAGCAGGGGGACCCCAGGAGGCACAGCCCCCAGTTTGAGGACCTGTGGACACCTGGGGCAGAGCAGGAGTCTCGCCCGTGTACCAGTCTCTCCCAGGGACAAATGGGTACAGCCATTAGAGGCGATGCTGCACGCTTTGTTTACCTAACCTCAGAAATATGATGTTACATTTTATAGGAAGGTGCACATTGCAATGCACTAGTATACAAGAAAACAAGAATAGAAAGAAGGTGCACTCCTATTTGCTAAATGCATAAAACATCAACGAAAGCCATATATATATATATATATATATATATATATATATATATATGCATGTCTCATGTACGGAAATGATTTGCACAAGTAAAGAACATTCAAACAATGGAAGCATTTGTTTAAGCATCTTTTAAAATTTTCCATAGTATTTGTCTGAACTAATGCTAATTCCATGCCCACCACTGAGGGCAGGAACTTCTGAAATACAGACCTTCAGTTTTGTTTCTGGATGCTAATTAGGCACTGGGAGCTGCCAGAAAGCAACCTCGTTTCTGTAGACACTTTCCTTTCATGTCAGAAGTTCTCTTTTCTCCACCGTGGCCTGAGTATTTCCAGTGTGGGCTGACAGTGGCAGGCTGGGGGAGCTTTTATCTCCCCCTGGGAGCCCCGGAGCCCATCTTCTAGGTGTTCTGCATGGAGACCGAAAGAACACACTCATTTTTATTGTGTTCTATTGTGTTAGGCCGTGCTTTAATCCTCACTATTTCAACTCATAAACCTTGCTGTTGGTGAAACTAACTGCATCAGACCCAGGCAGGGCCCCTCACAGGCATCCCAAACACATAAATAACACCACCAATTAGCCGCCGTGCCACCGAAGTGCTCTGTCTTCCTGTCAAAAGCTAGGTCATGGCTGTGCTAACCGCACCTGTGGCTGGGCTGGTGATGCCTCCTGCTCCTGGGTGGAAAGCAGCCTGGGGCAGGGGTGGAAGGGCCGGCTTTGGTGAGCCAGGGGCATCTTGAGTCAGAGGCGTGTGGCGTTTTCAGCTTAGAAGAGGAGTCAGAGTCCTGAGGCAGAGAAGGAAGCAAATGTCAAGTGTTAGAAGGCCGAGTGTGGTGAGTCCCCGTGGCAGTCCCAGGAGATCCCATCAGATGCAGGGGGGCGGGGGCGGGGCTGGTCCACAGCAGGGTCGTTGAGATCCCCGGTATGGGAGGACGGCCGGCAGAAGATCCTGGGGAGGAAACCCCTATTTGCCCATGAAGGAGTAATCCACAGGATCCTTTCTGTAGCATCTGTGTGGGGAGGAAATGTGGGTGGCAGGCAGGCGAAGACACTGCCTCCAAAGCGGGAGACCAGTGAGCCAGGGAGGTGAACATGGCGCTCAGCTCGGGGTCCGGGGAGAGCCTGTCAGCAGCAGGGGATGGGCGTCTTTGCCGGGAACGCAGGAGCAGGAAATGCAGCATGAACTTGCCCTGGGCACTGGGAACTCCCTGGAGAATAAAATGCCCACCAAAGAAAGAAAAAGAAATTAGCTTCTGGCCTGCAGGAGTCAAAGAGCAGAGCTGGTGAATGTCAGGATCACTACCAAAAGCTCTGGTTTGTGCACTGAAACATTCTGATTTTAGCTGACCAGAGCTCTAGCTCCTTGGGAAACAGCTGATCAGAACTGAGGCAGCCAGATCCTGGATAGGAACCTCCATCTCTGGGTCTCCCAAACAAAGGACCGTGTAAACAGACACTTAATAGCAAATGTTGGATTGATTGTTTAGGGAAGTCATAGTCATAACCATGTGAGTCTCTAGGAAAATGTCCACTGTACTCTTCAGGCAGGGCAAGCCCTGTCATGGGAAGTCAGATAGCACAGTCACCAGGGCCCTTTCCTCTACACTAAACAGCCTGCCTGCTCTTGTAGAAATGCATTGCCTGTGTATTTGGGGCTCCACTGGCTTCTTGATGGTGCTGCAGAAAATCATTCTTTCAAGTGATGGGTGGTTTGCGCCCAAATCGGATTGTGCAGGCTGACATCACAAATCAATTCTGGGCACGCAGATCCATTTTCATCTTTCAGCTTGGGACTTGCAAGCTCAAGCCTGCTTTCGTTAAAGGTTATGTTTGCCTAAAACTAATTAAAGCCATTTGTATCAAATGACTGGAATAACTTCCCTTTTGAAAATAGAGAAAATAACGGAAAGAAGTTGGTTAGAAAAGGAAGTCTGAGTTAATTTCATCAGCTGAGCTGAGAACTGCACTATTAATTTTATTACATCTAAATGCAGAAATAAATCAGTTATGTGAAGACTGCACTTTCATGTAGATCAGTCTGGAGAAGTCAGCACGGACAGGGCCTGAGTTCTCCCAGGCTGTACGTCCAGCACTTGCTCACACGTTGTGTATAAATCAAAGGCAGCAGCCAGACATGTCCGGGGATTCCTACAGCTCTCACCAAATCACCTTTTGTTTTGGTCGCCTGGAGTTAGCATAAGCGTTCCCTTGTGCCCTGGGCACACGCTCTCCTTAGTATTTGTTCATGGAGTCATGCAAACGGACTCCATGAGGATGAATTCCCTCACAAATCCTGACTTATGTCAAAGATGGCAGAAATGGCTGTGATGGCTTTTTCTTCAGCCATCCCTGGGATCTCAGGCTCTGAGCCCCCTCTGTCAGGTGGATATTGACCTGTGCCGTCTCATTAGCATCCCTCAATCCAGAGCCAGACCCTCTCCTGTTTGGGGGAAAAGAAACTCAGGAAGGCAAAGGATAGCCCTCACTTTTCATTAGTGGTTGAGTCCAGTGTTGACTCCTGGCCTGCCTGACTCCACCCTGCGGTCCCCGCCCCACCCTGGGGTGGTGGTCAGTGTCTTGTGCTGGCCTGATCTGTGATCTCCCACACTGGGTGGGACCGTCCCAGCCCCAGCTGAGCCTGCTGCAGCTCTCTGCAGCCCTCAGCCATCAAGGTCCCTGCAGATAACTGGGGGAGGCGGAAGGTGTGCGTCTTGCCCCAGGACCAGGGCCGCCAAGGTTCCTCTGATTCCAGGCCCAGGCTCAGGTCCAGTGGTCATGGCTGGGGTTGTGACCTTCCTGGCCTGAGCTTGAAGCTACCAATCACAAGCATAGCACCTCAGGCAGGCTCTTCATAAATGGAGCAGTGAACCCAGGACCCACTGACCTCTCTCTTTGAGGAAAAGACAGTGCTAAAATAAAGATTCACCAAGTGATCATAATAAATCCATTCCAGAAACCTGAGTTTTACAAACCTCCCTTTGGTGTAATAATTGCTTTTAATATTGAAGCCTATTTTTATAAAAGTGTTCATATTTGATGATTTAATGATGTAATTTAGAAAAAGAATATATTTAACCATGCAATTCTTTTCTATATGTTGCTGAAGGCTATATAAAAATGTACTTGGAAAAACTTTAAGATACATAACTGTGAACTCTCCTGATACAATTATGGAAATATTAAAAACAATATTTGATTGTTAGGATGGCTACACTTAATTTCAACCATTATTAAAACTCCAGTCTATAAGGCTCCTTCCTTCCACAAAGACTCAGGGGTTGTGGATAGTAGAAGCTCAGAACAGGTGCACAGTGAAGCCTCAGTGGTTTTGGTCTGTAGACTCAAGCTCTTCAGGGTGATTGATGCATAGTCACACTGCTTCACCTGATCTCTCCTGTTCTGATCAGCATCATGTGCTGTCCTGCACTGTGCAGTGCAGATCAGTCCTGTCACTGTACAGTGCAGATCAGTCCTATCACTGTGCAGTGTAGATTAGTCCTATCACTGTGCAGTGCAGATCAGTCCTGTCACTTATAGTGTAGATCAGTCCTGTCACTGTGCAGTATAGATCAGTCCTGTCACTATACAGTGTAGATCAGTCATGTCACTGTGCAGTGTAGATCAGTCCTGTCACTGTACAGTGTAGATCAGTGTGTCACTGTGCAGTGCAGATCAGTCCTTGACACTGTAGAGTGTACATCAGTCCTGTCACTGTGCAGTGTAGATCAATCCTGTCACTGTACAGTGTAGATCAGTGTGTCACTGTGCAGTGTAGATCAGTCTGACACTGTACAGTGCAGATCAGTCCTGTCACTCTGCAGTGTAGATCAGTCCTGTCACTCTGCAGTGTAGATCAGTCCTGTCACTGTGCAGTGTAGATCAGTCCTGTCACTCTGCAGTGTAGATCAGTCCTGTCACTGTGCAGTGTAGATCAGTCCTGTCACTGTGCAGTGTAGATCAATCCTGTCACTGTGCAGTGCAGATAAGTCCTGCCACTGTGGAGTATAGATCAGTCCTGCCACTGTGGAGTGTAGATCAGTCCTGTCACTGTACAGTATGTAGATCAGTCCTGTCACTGTACAGTGTAGATCAGTCCTGCCACTGTGGAGTATAGATCAGTCCTGCCACTGTGGAGTGTAGATCAGTCCTGTCACTGTACAGTGTAGATCAATCCTGTCACTGTGCAGTGCAGATCAGTCCTGTCACTGTGCAGTGCAGATCAGTCCTGTCACTGTGTAATGCAGGTCCAGTCCTTGACACTGTACAGTACAGATCAGTCCTGTCACTGTGCAATGTAGATTAGTCCTGTCACTGTGCAGTGCAGACCAGTCCTGTCACTGTGCAGTGTAGATCAATCCTGTCACTGTGCAGTATAGATCAATCCTGTTACTGTGCAGTGTAGATCAGTCCTGTCACTGTGCAGTGCAGATAAGTCCTGCCACTGTGGAGTATAGATCAGTCCTGCCACTGTGGAGTGTAGATCAGTCCTGTCACTGTGCACTGCAGACCAGTCCTGTCACTGTGCAGTACAGGCCCAGTCCTTGACACTGTATAGTGCAGATCAGTCCTTGACACTGTATAGTGCAGATCAGTCCTGTCACTGTGCAGTGCAGATCAGTCCTGTCACTGTGCACTGCAGACCAGTCCTGTCACTGTGCAGTGTAGATCAGTCCTGTCACTGTGCACTGCAGACCAGTCCTGTCACTGTGCAGTGTAGATTAGTCCTGTCACTGTGCAGTGTAGATCAATCCTGTCACTGTGCAGTATAGATCAGTCCTGTCACTGTGCAGTATAGATCAATCCTCTTACTGTGCAGTGTAGATCAGTCCTGTCACTGTGTAGTGCAGATCAGTCCTGCCACTGTGGGGTATAGATCAGTCCTGCCACTGTGGAGTGTAGATCAGTCCTGTCACTGTACAGTGTAGATCAATCTTGTCACTGTGCAGTACAGGCCCAGTCCTTGACACTGTATAGTGCAGATCATTCCTGTCACTGTGCAGTGCAGATCATCCCTGTCACTTTTCAGTGTAGATCAGTCCTGTCACTGTGCAGTGTAGATCAGTCCTGTCATTATACATTGTAGATCAGTCCTGTCACTGTGCAGTGTAGATCAGTCCTGTCATTGTACAATGTAGATCAGTGTGTCACTGTACAGTGTAGATCAGTCCTGTCATTGTACAGTTTAGATCAGTCATGTCACTGTACAGTGTAGATCAGTCTTGTCACTGTGCAGTGCAGATCAGTCCTGTCACTGTGCAGTGTAGATCATTCCTGCTGCTATGGAGTATAGATCAGTCCTGCTACTGTGGAGTATAGATCAGTCCTGTCACTGTACAGTGCAGATCAGTCCTGTCACTGTGCAGTATAGATCAGTCCTGTCACTGTGCAGTGTAGATCAGCCCTGTCACTGTGCAGTGTAGATCAGTCCTGCCATTGTACAGTGTAGATCAGTCCTGTCACTGTGCAGTGGGGATCAGTCCTGTCACTGTGCAGTATAGATCAGTCCTGTCACTGTACAGTGTAGATCAGTCCTTGACACTGTACAGTGTAGATCAGTCCTGTCACTGTGCAGTGTAGATCAATCCTGTCACTGTGCAGTGTAGATCAGTCCTTTCACTGTGCAGTGCAGATCAGTTCTGTCACTATACAGTATAGATCAGTCCTGTCACTGTGCAGTGCAGATCAGTCCTGTCACTGTGCAGTGCAGATCAGTGTGTCACTGTGCAGTGTAGATCAGTCCTTGACACTGTACAGTGTAGATCATTCCTGTCACTGTGCAGTGTAGATCAGTCCTGTCACTGTGCAGTGCAGATCAGTCCTGTCACTGTGCAGTGTAGATCAGTCCTGTCACTCTGCAGTGTAGATCAGTCCTGTCACTGTACAGTGCAAATCAGTCCTATCCTGTGCAGTGTAGATCAGTCCTGTCACTGTGCAGTGCAGATCAGTCCTGTCACTGTGTAATGCAGGTCCAGTCCTTGACACTGTGCAGTACAGATCAGTCCTGTCACTGTGCAATGTAGATTAGTTCTGTCACTGTGCAGTGCAGATCAGTCCTGTCACTGTTCAGTGTAGATCAGTCCTGTCACTGTGCAGTGTAGATCAATCCTGTTACTGTGCAGTGT
>NW_012267274.1:1226633-1280071 GCF_000151885.1 Dipodomys ordii
CCTGTCATTGTACAGTTTAGATCAGTTTTGTCACTGTGCAGTGTAGATCAGTCCTGTCATTGTACATTGTAGATCAGTCCTGTCACTGTGCAGTGTAGATCAGTCCTGTCACTGTGCAGTATAGATCAATCCTGTCACTGTACAGTGCAGATCAGTTCTGCTACTGTGGAGTATAGATCAGTCCTGTCACTGTGCAGTGTAGATCAGTCCTGTCACTGTGCAGTGTAGATCAGTCCTGTCACTGTGCAGTATAGATCAGTCCTGTCACTGTGCAGTGTAGATCATTCCTGCCACTATGGAGTATAGATCAGTCCTGCTACTGTGGAGTATAGATCAGTCCTGTCACTGTACAATGTAGATCAGTCCTGTCACTGTACAGTGTAGATCAGTCCTGTCACTGTGCAGTGTAGATCATTCCTGTCACTGTGCAGTGCAGATCAGTCCTGTTGCTGTACAGTGTAGATCAGTCCTGTCACTGTGCAGTGTAGATCAGTCCTGTCACTGTGCAGCGTAGATCAGTCCTGTCACTGTGTAGTGTAGATCAGTCCTGTCACTGTGCAGTGCAGATCAGTCCTGTCACTGTACAGTGCAGATCAGTCCTGCTACTGTTCAGTGTAGTTCAGATTCTACTTGTGTGCTGTACAAGGGCATACTCTTCCCTACACAAATCTTAGAAGAAGTTGCTGGCCCTGCTTCTGTCCTTTGGGGTCCTGCTGTCTGCAGGGTCTGCGTGAACTTTTTTGGTCAACATGGGGCTAGCCCTGCCTGTTCCTGGGTTTGAGAAGGCAGCACTTTTTCTCCAAGGGCAGGTGAACTACCCCTTCATGACGGCTCTGCGCCTCACATGACATCCTTGATCAGGAAGTGACTTGGGGTTAGAGAGGCTTTGATATCATACCTGCTTAGAACTCACACTGGAGAGAACCCATGAGTCTGTCTTTCCTGGTGTTCCAGGAGCCCCCATGTCCCTGGCAGCTGGGCTCTGTGCCAGTGTCTGTAGGTCCTTCGCCGGCCCTGCCTCGTGCTCTGGGAGGGCCTGGCTCTCACTACCCTCCCGTGAACACTTGCTTCTCCTCCAGCCGTGTGTGAAGGGCCAGGCCGGGGCCGGCGTGATGCTGGCAGCAGAATCCCTTAGGAGGGCTGGCCCACCCTGAGGTGGACCCCTGAGAGTACAGGTCGGTGTGTCCCTCCGCTGAGCACTGCTGAGTTACTGACGTGTCAGCCGTGAGGCCATGAGCCCCGCCACTCAGATGGAATTGCTGCTTCTCATTATACAATTCATTTGTGGCTCTCTGGAGTGTACAATGGTGCCTCATCTGTCGACTCTGTTGTTTAACCAGATGAAAGAGATTCATCCAGTGTGGGTTGTCAGCCCTGGGAGCGTTTGTAATGAGAGGAAGCTTCTGGATCCCCGCGGTCCCTTGGGTGGGGGAGGGAGCAATCCCTGTGCCATCCCCTTGTGACTCTGTGTCACTCGGGTGTTAGGGACACCTGCGATCTGGGGCAGGCTCCACACTTCGTTTCTGTTGCAACTCAGGCATCGTCCGTGGGTCTGAGGCAAGTTTGGAGTCACTTCGCCTCTGGGAAACCCCCAGCACACACATCCCACCATTTGCTGACCTTTCCTCAGGACCAGTGTGAGGTGCTCATGGTCTCATGCCTTAAAGCTCAGTGGGGAGGAGCAAGCGCCCCCCCCACCCCCCAGACAGCCACGCTCCCCCCCCCCGCCTTCCTCCCATCCCCCACTCCAAGCCGCATCAAGGACCTCCTGCTCTCAGCTGGCCTGCTTCTGCAGAAGCTCAGGAGGATCCCACCGAGCTTCCGGAATTTCAGCATATTGTGTTGTTCCAGACTTACGGTTTTATTCAGAGTAAATTACGTTATCTGCAGGGCAGGGATTCGGAGCTGTTGGTACAGGCCAGGCCCTGCCCACTGAGACCCAGCCCACACAGCTGTCTGCAGTCTCCTCTCCCAGGCCCTGTGACCATGTGTGGGCTGCGTGGTGTCTCTTCCACCCAGGGCCGTGGCCCAGGTGAGGGCAGACGATGGGGAAATGCCCCCAGAGGACACAGGAAGCTCAAGAAGGCCTGGAAACAGGAGGGAAAGAGTTAATGACCCTCTGAGAATGCCAAGGCTGCTCAGATGAAAAATGGTGTCATGCCAGAGGCCATTTCTATGAATGAGAACTAAACTGGGGCAGAGTGGAGAGGCTGCAGGCCCCTGCTGCTCTGGGCTGGGCCGGAGGTGAATAGCGGAGGGGCTTCTGGCTGCACTTAGATTCTGTGAGGCCAGTCACCCTTCTGTCTGCCTGAGTGCGCGTGTGCCTGGGGTCCTCTGTGTGTTCTGCTGTGTCCAGGTGTGCATTGTGCGTCTGTGTGTGTGATCACATCTTGTGTGCACACAGATCCCTCCGTATGTGCACATCTGTGCATGGCTGTGTGCCTGTGCACCTGTCTTTGTGCACACAAACCCCTCCATATGCTCACCTCTGTGTGTGAGCTGTCTCTGTTGTGCCTCTGTGCGCGTGCACCGGTCTTCGTGCACACAGATCACCCCGTAGGTGCACATTTGTGTGTGTCACCTGTTGTGTGCCTGTGCCTCTGTGCACCTGTCCGTGTGTACACACAGGTTGCTCCATGTGTGGAGAGACCTTTGTGTGCTTTTGTGTATGCACACATGTCTCTGGTTGTATGTACCAAGCTCTCGGGCTTGGGTACTTCAGCCCCCTGGCATGCCAGTACATGTGGTATCAGATACCACTCTGAGGAGCCTGGTGAGCCAGTTAGGGCAGTAGGCCCTGCCGTGAGGAGCCAGGGCTGCAAGCTGTGTGCCAGGCTCCAGGCCCCTTTCAGGAGGGGGCTGGGAGGAGCCTCTGTTGCCAGGTGTGCAGGGCATGATGTGGGCGGGCTGGTTCTGGTCCCGCCCACCTTCACTGGCAGTTGTAACTCCACAATGCCTCAAAGCAAGGGGTGATGCTCGCCTCCCTCTGCCTGCCCCGTGAAGGGGCGGTGTTCTCCTGGGGAAAGGTGAGCTGCACACCGAACCCCACAGGAGCTGAAGAGGGGACTAAACACATCTGCAGGCTTCCATGAATCTCTCTCCTCCCTTTCTTCTTCTCTCCCCCCCCATCTCTCCTGGCTCCTCTGTCTCCCCCTTTCCTTCCCGCTCTCCCTCTGCCCCTCCTCCTTCCTGCAGGTCTGCCTCTCCACCCCTCTCCTGCCTTACCCTGCCATCCATCTACATTCTGGTCCCAGCTTGTGCACAGTCCTTCTCTGGTACTCTAGCTACCCTACACCCACAGTGCTTACATATGTTTGATTTCTTTTAGAAACTATCGAATGTAATATGTCTCTGCCTTTCACATCTTCACTCTGTGATGATGAACTTGACCCCTAACTTGTGGAACTGCAAGACTGGACAGAGCTCAGTTTTTCCTCATTGATCTGTGTTCATGGAACCAGAGGGGCTGAGTGCACCTGGGGGTGTGGCTGAGGGGCCCCGTGAGGGCGCAGCTCTCTGGGAGGGCCGCAGTGCTGGCCAGTCTCCTGCATGGACCCTGGTGTGTGGAGCCAGCTGGGAGGGCCGCAGTGCTGGCCAGTCTCCTGCATGGACGCTGGCGTGTGGAGCCAGCCTGGGCGGGCCAGCCTGTGTCCTCCCCCGTTCCTGGGCTGCCAGGCTACGGTTTGTCTCCCTCTTCCCTTGCGTGCCGTGGTTTAAGCTCCCTCTTTCTGGGTTGCTGTGCTGTGATTTTCTTGCAGCTGGTGCTAAGCACAGCATGCTCACACCTCCAGCCTCTAGTCATCCCTCATCCTCTTCAGCCCCTTACCTCAGAAAGGCAGAATCCTGAAGGTTCTGGAATATTCCAGAATCCCTCATCACCTCACAGGCCTTTCTGTCCCTCTGTCCCATAGTGACATAGCATCCTCTGAAATCCAAATGGACCTACAGAGAATTCTGAGAGGCCGGGGGGAGGGGGGCTCCGGGAAGAGCCTGGGACAGGAGGGCCACTCTCCGGGCCGCCTGGCCCTAAAGCATCCATCCCTGCTTGGGGACGTGCGGCCTCCCGCCCAAGGGGTTTTTCTGTGCACCTCTATTGGTTTGGAATCTAGGACAATAAAATGGGTTGAAAATTAATTCTCCCTGCCACTCCGTGCTGAAATCCCTGCCTGTGAAAAATGCAGGAGTCATCGGAAGTGATTTGCGTTTCTATGGAAATGATCTCTGCCTGCTGGATCTCACCTGCCAGCCGCCCGGGGTGCAGGAGCCCAGGGGGCTGCCGGGCCCTTCCTGCAGCCACTGACCCTGCTGGCCGCTGGGAGCCTCCGTGGAGCTGGGCAGGCCTCCGGCCGTGGCCGTGGGAGCCGTCCGAGGAATCCCAGGGGTGACTCCCTGCAAGTCCAGGCCTCGGGCCGAGGTGAAGCTGTGTGTTCTTTGGCTCTCAATCAGGTGGTCAGCTCTGGTGCTGGCCTTGCGGCTGTGCTCAGAGGTGCGGGCCCGGCCCCTCCTGGCCCCTGCGCTCCAGGTGTTGGCTTGGCATAGGCTCTGCAGCCAGGATGTGGGACCGGGAGGCTCTCTGCCCCTGTGATGTGTCCATCGTGAGAGAAGGGACAGGACAGGGAGGGCCCCGGGACGCAGCTGCCCTCCCGTCCCTGGCACCCTTCCCTTATTCCTCCTCTGAATCTGGAGCTGCTGGGCAGGAAGCCAGGGCGGCCACTCTGTGGACCCCTGTTCCAGCAAGTCCTCCCGGCAGGGCTGTGCCTGCATGGCGTGATCGAGAGTGGGACCGGGTGGGGGATGGGGACTGAGCTCTGCTAGCCGCTTCCGGGCTGGGGCAGGGGTGCATCCTGGCAGCCTCCTTCGGCCTGCGGTGTGGCAGCCAGGCCTCTCCTGCTGCTTACCACTGCCATCCACGAGTCTCCCGTCTTGGTGTCTCCTCTTGAAATCTCTGACGTCACGTCCCTGTGGCCTGTCGTGGTGGGGCGGGGCTCCTGCAGTTCACAGTGTAGGCGAGGCTCTCCCTCGGCAGGAAGAGCTGCGGTGCGTCCGCTCTCGCTGTCAGGCAGCTCACGGGCCCGCTAGGAACCTTCCCCAGCGCACCCTGGTGTGTCGTGTGTTTACTGTCTTAAGCATAAATTGCAATTTCCCTCCTTTTACTATCAACATTTTCGGAGGAGCGCGGCGCCACCGGCACTGCCAAGCACGCGCTCTGCTCGCCGCTGGTCTACGCGCAGTCTGGAAACAGCAGCGACCTGGTCTGTTTGCTTAGGAGCAGACGTGGTCTCCGGGCCACTCTGCAGGGGCGCCCGGGGGTCACCTCCGGAGGGGGCGTAGGTGGTGCGTGCATGACTGAGGGAGCTGGGGAGGTGCCACGCAGCCTTGGGGAAGGAGTGGTTGTCTGGAGCACTGTCACTTGAGCGTGTAAACACAGATGAGAGAGCTTTACCTTGTGTCTGCTCAGGCCTGGGCCTCCACCCAGGATGAAGTATTTAATAGAGCCATGAACTCCCCAGCTGTCCCCTGACGGCTACCTCAGCCTTGTCTCCCCGTGTGTGCCTGCGCTGGCCCCTTCAGCACGTGGGGTTCAGCGGTGTGAATATATTTTGTAAAATCCTCCCGTGACCGTCAGTGCTGACCAGTCATCCCCGCATTCCCCCCACTCAGGCCACCTCAAAGAACCTCAAGGTCGTGTGTCGGTAGCTGCCGTGGGCTGGAGGGCCTCAGTCTATGGATGGATTTCTTGTCCAGCGTGGTCAGAGGAGCCTGGCTCTCAGGGTACCTGTGGTTGCTGTTGGCACCGGAGGTCTGACTCTGCGACCTGTTCCTGGGTACCTCCGCAGCCCGGCTCGAGCCCCTCCACTAACAGGAAGTGAGCCGGCGTCCTGCCCCAGCTTCTGTTTGCATGGGAGATTCTCCAAACCGGTGTGCCTGGCTTTGGAGATCCCAGGGCTGGGGGAGACCCATGGGATGAGTTCACCAAATGGTGAACTCCTGAAAATCAGGGTGAACCTCAGAATTGCTCGTGAACTGGGAGAGGGGTGATGTATGTCAGTTGTTGGCACTTGATTCAACACGAGTAGCGTGTGTGAAGTGAGGCCTCGGGACTCCCGCCAGGGCTTCCTGCTCCGAGGACTTGGGTGCTCCGTGCTGCCTCTCACGGAGCGTCCTTCAGCCATGGTCCCGCCAGACAGCAGCACAGACCTTGAGGCTTCACACACAGACAGCTGAAACCTGGACTGAAGACCAGGAGGTGGAAAGCAGAGACCCTGACCCCAACCCAGACACCAGCAAGCCACCGTCGCAGAAGGAAGGCTGACTGCTAAGCTCTCATGGGTTCCTGGGGTGTGTCACCCCAGCAGGTGGAACCTGGTTTTCTCTCCACACTTTTTTCCAGAGAAGTTGTAACCACAGAGCCCTGCCTCGGGCCTCATTGATCCCTTCTTGTTCCTCTGTCAGCTCCTGTAGCTCCGGGGCTGCCATGTCTTACTGCTCTCATTCTTCCTCACCTGTATTCCCACCCATCACCAAGGCCGCTATGATCCCGCACGCAGTCAGAAACACCTGCCGGTCCACCTCCACCCTGGCCTTGGCCTTCGCTGCTTGGACTTCCGCATTTCCAGAATGCCCTGCGACCTTCCCATTTCTCCTTGTAGCTCAGCACTGCCAGGAGGAACATCAAAGCCAGGGCCAGGGGGGAGCACTTCAAATCAGAGTCAGGTTTGATCAATAGATGGATCGCAGGGAAGATATTACCATCATGCCTTGCACCGAGGGTGGAGATATTTCCTGTGCTCCCTTGGGTACGTAGAGGCCTGAAGTCTTACAACTTGTTGATTTTCCTCCATAAACTAGTTCTCTTTGCCACTCAAGGGAGTGCTTTACGACAACATCATCAGAGTTTGTGGAGAGGCCCAAAGCAAAGAGTACTTAAGCATGTCAGAGTGGGCCCCGGAAGTGGCCCGTGGAGAGCCATCCAGCGGGCACTTCCGAGGTGGAATGGCCGAGGTGCAGACCCAATTATGTTGTGAGCCGCAGAGCTGGCTACACACCTCCAAGGGCCTGCCGAATCGATGACTGTTAAAAAGTGCTGGCGATTAAGGGAACCCTCCAGGACAAGACATAAGCAATTTGTCACAGGTATTTGGGGGGATATGTGTCTGGGATGAGAGCCTCAGAATGATCATGAAACACATCTTCTCTAAGAAGCCCTCAGGAGGGGCCGTGTGAGTCTGCACATCCCCAGAGCCAGGTTTTAAGATCTGAGTCTTACAAAGATCAACTGTTTTCAATAAGAGAAAGATTTTAGAGTGTTTTCTCAAGAAAATGGAGAGATAACCTGGACTGCTACATTTGTTCAAGGATGGAATTATGGATGCAGGACCTCACTGTCAATTTCCCTCCCAAGTTTTTGCTATGCATACTTATTTCTGTGTTCTTCGAAGAGTCGTACGTGTCTGTTACTAGGGTCTCTCAGCGCCAGCACAGACTCCTTCCTTCCCCTGCTTCCTTCTGGTCTTCTTGCATGGAGCTAGCTTTTTATGGCATGAATGAAATACAAACCAAAGGACTTTGCCGGCACTTTCTTGGGTAGTAAAAGCCATCTGCTCGTTCCTAGTCATGTTTAGTAAATATGAGGACTAAACATGTGGAATCCTGGGAAATCATCGGCGCATCCAATGGCACATACACCTCGGCTTCTCACTTCCCTGGGTCTGCCCTGGGCTGGGCCACAGTGAAGCCAGGGACAAGGGGAAGGAGGCCGACTGAGTTTGTCTTTGCCACCTTCCTCTTCACCTGAGCCTGCAGGATGGAGGTGAAGGATTGGGCATCCCGTAGCCCTGCCTGGCTGTGACTCTGGGGCTGGCAGTGCTCAGGGCAGCTCGACCCCATGCAGGCTGCCCAGACACACCCTGCCTGTGCTGCTCCTTGGATGCAGGCCTGTGCGTTTCTCTGGCCAGCCCTGTCCCCTGGAGGCCGGCAGCCCCCTGTGCTCTACCCCCGCTGGCCCTGCTGATCTCGCTGGGACAGAACCTCTCAGGCTGTGCGTGTACTTTGCTCATGCGTTGAGTTGTGCAGGCATGAAGGAGCAAGGATGTCCTCTGCTGACATCGCTGCCTGCCGCACTGCTGTGTTTCAACACAAGACGGTGTTGCTCAAGCCTTTCTGATGTTTAGGGAGTCTCCCTCGGCACGGATCATGACTGTGGACGCAAGTGGCGTTCAAGTGGATTTCCTCAGTACAAGGCGTACGGCATAGAAGATGAGAAATGGAGGGAAGGGCACCTGTGATTCCAAGAGGAAAATCTCACTCCCAGGACCTCTGGCCCAGGGAGCCACGCTCATCTCTTTGCTCCATGTTTTCAATCAGTGCTTCAGCTTCTGCTGTGCGCTGCCTGGTGTCCTAAGCCATTCCCCATTTCTAATCTCCACTGTGATGGAGAGGTGGCCTGCTGATCCCGGTCTGTGAAGGGAGTGCAGAGAAGCGACCGGGGATGGGATCGCCCAGCGTGGACGCGGCCCAGTGTCTGGCTTCACCTGTACCTGACCAGGAGCAAGCTTTGGGGAGTACAGGGTTCTGGAAACCTTGGTGCTGGCCAGTGGCTCTGCCTGCAACCCATAACCTTTCCATTTCTTTGACTTTGGTGTGCTGATTCAGATGTGGTTATCTAGTTTGGTGGAAAGGTGGCAGTTTCTCCCAAGGACAGTCTTCACCTCCGGTCCCCAGCCTCCCCTCCCCTGCCTCCCCTCCCCTGCCTCGCCCTTCATTTCCCCTTTCCTTTTCTTCTTGTACTGGGAATGCAGCCCAGAGCCTACATTGCTGACAAACACTCTTCCACTGAGCTGTTTCCCAGCCCTGCTTGGGACCAGGCTTGGAAGGGACCCACAGACCGTGTGGCCAGGCCAGCACTCTTGGTGGTGCTCAACGCTGTCTCAGAGCTCTGTGGCAGCACCTCGGCTCTCTATGGTAGGTAGAGTATGGGGAGGAGGCCAGGCCCTGGACCCTCATAGAGATGCAGTAATGAGCGGAAGCCAGGTTGTCAGAGATGTGTTCCTGGTTGCTGGCCAGCAGGTAGGGCTGAGGACAGCCACTCCTGCATTGGGGGGGGGGGAGCCTGAGGGCCAGGGCCCTCTTCAGAAACACTGTGGCTGACAGGCGTCTTGCTGTGGTTATTAGGGCCTCTGGCTCCTGGTGCCTTCACCTTCAGATGGAGTCCAGGGGCTCGGGCTGGCTGGGATACGCGGCCTTGGAGAACAGGACCAGTGCACATCCAGTGCTGCCCAGAGCTGCTGTTCACATTGGTAACAGCACACTGGAGAGAGGGGCTCCATTCCCAACTGCTCAGCAGAGGGAAGTTTGGTACTCATCTGCTCCGAGCACAGCCTTCCGGATGCCCAGGGGCATCACGGCCACCCACAGCGGGTCCAGGCCTACACTGCTCCTCTCACAAACCTGTAGGGTCGGGGGCAGAGGGCATGGAGCAGACACTGGGTTGAGAAGATGTGATGGGGAGAAAAGGACGGGTTTGGCCTCCCAGCTTGGTCCCTTCCCTCCTCTCCCCACGTGCAATGATGGATGGGAAGTCGCCAGGCACCTCCCCTGTGTGCCCGTGTTGGTATGTGTGCGCGTGTATATGCAGATGTGTGCAACATGTATGCAGATGTGTGTGCATGTGTTGGTGTATATGTTTACATGCAGATGTGTGTGCATGTGGTGGCAGATATGCTTGTGTGTATGCAGGTGTGTGTGCATGTGGTGGAAGGTATGCACACGTGTATGTAGATATGTGTGCATGTGTTGGCAAGTGTGCACATGTTTATGCAGGTGGGTGTTCCCATGTTGGCTGGGGTGCACATTTGTATGCAGATATATGTGTACACGTTGGCATGTGTGCAGTATGTATACAGATGTGTATGCAGATGTGTGTATATGTGTTGGCAGGCATGCATATGTGTATGAAGATGGGTATGCATGTATTGGCATGTGTGCGTGGATATGCAGATGTATATGCACATGTTATCTGGTGTGCACATGTATATGCTGGTGTGCGTGCACATGCGTATACAGGTGGGTGTGCATGCATTGGCAGGGTGCACATGTGTATGCAGGTGTGTGTGTACATGTTGGCTGGTGTGCACACTGGTACACAGATGTGTGCTGTGCTCCGGTGGAGCATCTGTCTCCACTCTCCCTTCTGCAGCCCTACCCAGCTGTGCTGGATTCCTGGATCTTCCGGCTGGCCCAGGAGTTTTCTGCTTGCAAAGAAAGTATCCTGCCACTCAAACCCACGGGACACCTGCCCGGGCTTTCCCTTACCACTTATCTGTTAGGTTGGCATGTGGCTAGAGGCTTGGATTGTTCTTTCCATTCTTGGTATTAAAACAGTGATCAATCTTGCTGTCTTCCACTGAAACTGGTTGCTAAATCACAATTTTGAGGGCTAGACAGTTTTGAAAAGAAATGGAAACTTGAACTTGATTTTCATCTTTGGAATCCTACATTTGGCCTTTTCTCCCTCCCCTTACAATGCTTCTGTGTTTTCTGGCTCATGGAAAAGCCGGCACCCGTTTGGTGATAGGCCATTGATAACCGAGGCCTGACCAGCCTGGTGCCATCTTGCCCCAGCCCCAGGGGTCCTTGGGCTCCTCACAGCCTCCAGCTGTCACAGGCTCAGTCAGGCCACATCTGTGGTCACATGTTGCTCTCTTTTCTCCCTGGGAAAGGTCTGGGTCCTATCCACTCACAACCCACGTGGCCTGAGCACAGAGTGTGGCCACGGGTGGTTTAGATGGTGCTGAGCATACACGCAGCTGGAAGGGGAGGAAGCTGTACAGCAGTGGGAAAGGCCCTGGGATTGGGGGGAGGCCTGGGAATGAGAGAGAGCAGCTGATCCCCCATGTGGCCCGGGATGGCAGGTCTGCTTGGGCCTGCCTGGGCTGTGAGCACCATCAGCAGTATGAGGCTGGTCACTGCTGGGAGCATCCTCAGCCCCATCACAGTAAGACTGTCCCCCTGGGTGGCCCACATTGTCGGGAGATGGCTAAGCCCAGACTTCTCCCTACCTGCGTGCTGCCTGAGCCTCACCACCCAGGCTGTGGGCTACAGAAGAGAACCAGCCCACGCCTTGGAGGACGGGGCAGCAGCGGTCACCGCAAGCCATGGGCCTGGACGCTAGGGTGGGCAGAGAGCTGTGATAGGAAGCACCCCCAGGTGGCCCAGGCCTCCTGCACTCCACGTCCCAGCCCTCGACAGGCCTGGGGCTGGGCTGTGATGGAAGGCCACACCTGTGCGGCCTTCCCCCCAGAAGTGTTTGTCACCAGTTTGAATGCCCAGAGCCACATTTTATCTTTGCTGAAGTTTTCAGATGATGACTGATGTGATCAATGGAATTTCAATGACAATTCTTTTATCCAACAGATAAAAGCACAGAGTGCCGTGGAGCCCCCCGCCCCCCAGCCTTGATGCTGCCTGCTGCGGAGAGAAAGAGCCGGGCTGGAGACGAAGAGGACAAGGTAGGGCCCTGCACTGTGTAGGACCTAGGGCCGGGACACCCCTTCACTGTGTTCTGCGTGGCTTCGCGGAATGGCTCTGCAGCCTGTCCCTGTGAGTTCCAGAACCCAGGGTAGAAGAGGGCCTGGTAGGGTGCCACAGAACATTCCAGAAGGTGGCCCCTGTCCTGGCCATCTTGGCTCTGAGCCCACAGACAGCATTCTGTGGACAGTGAGGCTGGCCGTACGTTTACGTCTATTCTGACTGCTTTCCAAATGAAGAGAGCACAGTTTATATTTAGGCTTGACTGTTCAGGGAAGCCCAGGGCACTTCAGGCCTGTTTAAACATTCTAATTTTATTATTTTTTTTCTTTTTGCTTATGTGGTGCTGAGGAATCGAACCCAGGGCCTCATGCATGCAAGGCGAGCGCTTTACCACTGAGCCACCTTCCCAAACCAAAACATTCTACTTTTAGGCCATTCTCTTTGCCCATTTGCCAAGAAGCCCTGTAAGGACTGAGAAGGACGGTCTATCTGCTTGGTACAGTTAGGGTTCCCTACGCACCTCCTTCCTCTGGGAGAAGACCCAGGCTGTCGACCTGTGCTGCCGTGTGGCGGTCATGGGGGCACGCAGCCTGCCCTCCCCTGCCAGGGGTCCTGGAACCCTGGAACCCCTGTGACCTCTGGTCTCACTCACATCGCCTCAGCATCGCGCTGCCTTACCTTCACAGGGACTTCTGTCCCCCGGCACGGGCCGGGCACGGGGGTTCCATCCTCCTGCTCACACTCTCCAGCGGCCTTACCTCAGGAGGGAATCACCCCAGCTCACTCCTCCACCCATGTCCATGGCCTGGGCTGAGTTGTGAATGCCCATCGCCCTGTGGGCTGATGCAGTGTTTGCCTGTGACATATGACTTCCTATAGAAATTAGCACCTAAGCCAGAATGACATATTAATTACACAGATAGCCTTGCTAGCGCCTTCATAAATACTTGCTTTATCACTGGGTTCTGCAAGTTGACTTCGCTTTTATTACTCGAGTATGGAACAGAAGTTTTATACCATGATTAGCCAATTTTATCACCAACAGGAAATCACAACCAGCATGAGCCTCATGAAGAAGACCTCGGTAATTAGTCAGAGAGAATCCTGCCATTGCCACATTCGTTCGACCCCAGCACAAGTTATTCCTGCCATACTTACTTGAATAATTTAGCAGAGGTAATCTCCTACTCAGAGGCTCCGTGTTGAGTTCTATTGTTCAATTAACTCCATAATGAAAATCCCCTCCAGTTTCCCTAATTGGATTAGTAATATAAACTCTGGTCTTAATACATATATATTGAGACGAGTGTTTCCGAAAACTCCCTGTTAAGCTCATTATTTATCCTGACCTTATTTTCTCACAGGAAACAAAGATAGAAAATTCTTAAAACAAAAGCACCCAAAATGCTTTCCCTTCTTGGAGGGCTCGGAGGAGCCCCCAGAGAGACGCTGAGGTGAGCACACGGGCGTGTGGGCTCTGGATCGCGCAGAAACTAGCCAGGGATGCTGCGGCTGCGCCCCATCTCCAAGCACCCCGCCCTCCCCTCCCGCTGGGCTCCTTCCGGGCCAGCCGTACTCTTGGTGACAGGCAGACCAGAGGCAGCGTCACCTTACCACCTTGCCATCGACAGTTTGTCAGACAGACCCTTGGCCGATTTAATTCCTTAGGATTTGTTTAACTCTTGGCTCTTAGAGAGTGACTTGGAATTCTTTTTGCTCCTTGTTCAAACTTCATGCTTCAGTGCTTCTGTAGTTTAACATCTTCCTTTTTAACTCTGGAAGTGACAGTGAAAATGAGCCCTGTCTGCAGCGTAGCCCTGCCTGGCCCCTGGCTGCCTCTTCCACTTCCGTTTCCCTAGTGGCCAAGCCTGTGCTCTGGACCTCCAGGGCACGGCCTGGAGCACAGGCTGTGTTTAGATTTGGTTGGCTGAATGGTGGATCATTTTCTCAGCTACACTGTCTCAAAGAACACCAATATTAATGATGGCAGAAGAGCTCCTGAAATTTAGGATGACATTTATTTTTAAAGATCTCAGCTGAGAACCAGGCAGATTCTTGGAATAATGTACAGAGTAATGCACTGTGCTTTCCAGAGAGAGAGAAATAGAGCAAGTGAGCAAGAAAGAGAAAGAGAGAGAGAGAGAAAGAGAGAAAGAGAGAGAGAAGAGGGAGAACTTAAGCTTTGTGATGGTATTCTAAGTTTGAGATTAAAACATGCAAACAGTTGGATAGAATGGTGTCTATAATACCAGAACTCAGAAGGCTGAGGCTTAAGGATTTCAAGTTCAAGGCCAGCCTGGGCCACGTGGCAAGACTACATTTCAGCAAACAAGCAAACTAAAACAATATAAACAAATAGACAAAACGCCAGTCCCACCAAAAACCAAAATAAATACATACATAAAACCCCAAACACCAGTCACAGAAAAGTGTGCAAACACTCAGGGAAAGAGTCAGAGGTTTCTCCAGCTAGGGTTCACCTTGTTCTTCCTCTCAGCCCTGGCCACACTGCGCGGGGCCTGCTTCCCCTCCCATTTCATGGTGGCAGTGGTGGGCCTGGGCTCTGCCGGCCAGCCGTGAGCACAGAGCTACACCCGCTGCATCTGCAGACGTGGGTCTGCGCCCGTGTTGGGGTTGGCAGCGTGCGTGTTTTCCATTTTCAGACAAGCATTGTTCTTTGAAAATTCTATGAATACCTAACATTGGCCAAGCCCCAACCACGGTTGCTTTTAATTCTTACAGGCAGTGTGTTGCTCAAACATGCCTTGTTTTCTGAATGGGGACAGAGACAAAATGACGGTCCTGCCCCAGCGAGCGCATGTCTCTGGAGAGAGAGGGAGGGATGGCTTGGGAGCCGCCCAGGCTGTAAAGGCCCTGCCCTTCTTCAGAGCACGGGTCTGGCCAGTCCTCCTGGCACGGGTCCCCGGCGGTGCCAGCAGCAGCTGGGCGCAGGCCCCTGCAAGCGTCCAGGCTCTCTGACACAGGTGTTCCGTGCCAATAGCGACTTCAGCTGCTGGTTGGGCTCTTTTGTGGGATTGACTCCCACAAGGGATCCTGGGCCTCCCCAGCATTCTCCATCTGAAGCCTCATCGTAGCCCCCTATCTGTCTGTGTCTTCAAGACAGCTCGGGGGAATGGAAGGGTGCCTTTAGCTGAGCGTTTCCAGGTGGTCTGTCTTGTTGCTAGTTCTGTATGACTGCCCGGCCTGATTGTGCTCTTCTGAGCTAAGAAGGCTGTTAGCTAGAGGCTGCTGGAGACTGCTCTACCTGCAGCCTGAAAGACGTGGTGCCCTTCCCTTGTTCCTGGAGGAGAGCATGAGGGTTTCGAGTTAAAAACAGTTCTCTTTCCTTCTCTTTCGTTTCAAGGAGCCTCCTCCACCCATGCTCGTGAGAGGGGAGAACAGCACAGCAAAAGGCAACAGACCCGTGGCCTCCACCCCCGTGCCTGGATCTCCCTGGTAAGAGGAACGGAGGCCGCATTCTCTTATCCTAGCCTCTGGCGGAAGTCACGTGTGCCTTAGTATGTTGTGCTTTAAAAAATGAATTTGCAGCTCGCGGCAGGTATAATTCTACACAGATGTCACGTTCTGCAGGAAGAAAAATGGCACTTAAGTGGTAAGTTCTCCTGCTCTGATAGATTTGTGAGTCTGCATTAAAATAGTAATGCTGTTGCATATATATCAGAGGGAGACAATGGCTCCAAGTAAATGTAGCATGCCATGCACTTCAAAGGATTGTCTTCCTCTCCTCCAAGCAAAAAGCCAAAGGGAATGGCTGTTAATTAAAGCTGTGTCTGGCTGTCTGCGGTCGCCCCATGTGGGTTCCCCATCTTTGAGTCTGCTGTGCTCCAAAACACCCTCCACGAGGGAGCCACAGTCCTCGGTTTTCAGAAATGCCCTTTTCTAATGGTGTCATTGGGAACCAGGAGAAAAAGGTTATTACTGTAAAAATTAGTTTTAACACCTGAAGATTAGAGTTCAGAATGCAGCCGGGGGAACAGCTGCTCTCAGGAGCAGGAAGAAAGGTCACTGGCTTCGCCGCAGCACGCCCTCCAGCGGAGGGAGGCCTCATGACGGTCCCAGCCTCACTTCTGCCCGTGGCCTAGCGAAGCCTCCTGTGGCTGGGCACCCTGTCCGCTGTGACGCAGCCACGCTCCTCTCTTCCTGCAGACGGCCCCGGTCGGGCCTCCAGCACTGGCTGTCTTTGGCTGACATGGTCCAGCCTGGGGAGCCGCTTCCCGCCTGCAGGCCCAGAAGTTCTGGGTGTCTGGGCTGAGTTCAGTGTTGACGTCAGCCCCCGGGGGATTGGACTTGGCATCCTTTAGCCTGGCTAAAGGCTCGGTCTCATGGGACTACTGGCAGGCAGGTGCCACCCCAAATGGGGTCCCGGGAGGCCATCTGCATTCTGTACCACCCTTTCCCCATGCAGGGGCCCTCCCTGCCTCCCCTCCACATCCACGATCATGTTCTAGAATGACTCATAGGACCCAAGAAAGTCCTTCAGCTTGGATTCTATATTATTTTCCCTAATGCTAATGACTAGGAGCAGTCTGTGGAAGTCTGCCTGGGGCCTGGCCCCCAGAGGGGCCGGAAGTGTCCAGCCCTAGCTGGACATGCTCCCCACTGGACTAGCTCCAACACGCTCTCCACCTCTGTTTCTGCGGAGATGTCGCACACTGGGTAAACAACTGAACCCCTGAGCTACCTCCAGCCTCTCCTTCCCTGGGAGGCTGGGGCAGGGCAGAAAGCACCTACCACCTGGCCCCCTGGCCCACCCCATCTTGAGCTAGCCGAGCCTTCATGCGCATCACCAGCAGGACCTGGGTGTGGTCAGAAGGGCTTGGCAGAGGTGCCAAAGAGCATTTGTCCCATTCTGCAGTCCCTCGAGTCTTGTGAGCTCTGTGCCTGCACCTAGGAGAAACCGTTGGTGTGTAAGTTTTTGTTTTGCCTCAGATGCTGTTAGGAATGGTGGAAGGCCAAGCTCTCTGTGTGCGTCCAAGGCGGGCCCCTGAAGTCATTCATTGTGGGGACAGGGATCGTCCCCGGTCCAGGAAACAGTCACGTGCAGGTGGTGCAGTTTTCTCGGGGTGGAAGACTCTCTGAACACATAGGGCAGGAGGTGGTGTGGGTGGGAGGAGATGGCAGCTAGGCTCAGCCGGTTCCCAGGGGAACGGCTGAGATGGAGAAGCAGTAAGTACGGACAGGCTCGGAACTGAAGGGAGGAGGCAGAGTTGCAAAGGCCCCACAGGGTCAGAAACACCCTGGCATTGGCCCCTCCAGGCAGCGCACCCAGCCCTCTTCCCCTAGACTCACAGGCCCAGTGGAGAAAGGGGCTCTCTGGCAGAGTCCCACTGGAGCAGGAGATGTGTTATACATGTCTGCCGGCGTGCAGAGGCGACATTCTGTAAGAGCACTTTTGAGTGAGAACCAGATCTCCTTGCTAGGACCTCTGCAGCATCACAGAGGAGATGAGGGTGTTTCTAATGTTTCCCTTGAGTGCTCCATGTTGTGTGCTTCTAACCTCGGTTCCCCTTGAGCCGCATGTCAGCGCAGGATATGCATGCTGGAAGACCTCCCCCTCCCCCAAGGCTGGACAGGGGCACCTGAAATTTCAGCTGCAGGATGGAGGGACCTGTTTACTGCAGGGTGAGGGGTGGCTGCTGGGTGCTGCTTCTCCTGCCCTCCTCCAGAGTCTTAGCCCCACACGCATGGAATCCTGGGGCTCAGACTCTCTCCTGACCCTGCCAGGAACTGGGCCAGGACCAGAGCTCATCAGCCACCGAGGGGAGTGGAGGCCGCCGCCTCTCTGACTAGCTCAGCTCACCACCACCATCCCATCAGGCGCTCCCGAACCCCCAGCGGCAGCTTCATCTTCTACCTTCCTCTTGGTGGCCCATCTAGAAATGCCCCTGATACCTAGGGACCCTTACCTGGTCTCCTTGTCACCTGAGCACCGGCCCCACTTGGCAGGGCCGGTGGGAGGGTACAGGAGGTCTGCTCAGGTTAGATCCGAGCGAGGACTGTCTGCTGGCAGAACTGAGACCACAGACAGAATTCTTGTATGGAAACTTGGCTGCTAGAAGGTTCCGTGTAGGTGGCACTAATGCAGCCTCTGAACAGAACACTGTCAGCTCACAAAGCTGGCCGAGCACAGCTGGAATCACAACAATGAGGAGGGAAATTCTGGAAACTAGTCAAAGCACATAACATGAATCCAATTGTTTTTACCCTTGGTTGATGTTTCATTGCAGTTGCATTGCTAATCAAATTGAAGCTGGGTAATGGGGTGTTTGAGAAGACAGAAGGGTAAATAAGACCCTAAACCTGCAGCAGAAGGAAACTCATGCACACACACACACACACACACACACACACACACACACACACACACACAAAACACTTTGGAAGGTGAAAACACCTAGTAGTTTTCTGATTTGCATCTGCTATGGAAACCACCCCAGGAAGCAGGCAGGCTGCGGCCATGTGCTTAGAAGTAGGAGAGGAGAAGGGGTGGGGCCCTGGTCACTCTGTCTGCTGCACCCCTACTGAGGTCACATGCCCAACACAGTGGCAGCATCCCCAGTCACCCCTATCTGGTCTCATTGCCAAGAAAGACAGCCAGATGCCTGGCCTCCTCGGCATAGCTGGGCAGCAGGAGCCCCTGTCTGGGCCCAGGAAAGAAGAAAGCGCCAGCTCACCAGCGTGTCTCACTGCTGGTGCCAGTTTAACCATTAGAAATGGGTTCGGTGTCCAGCCAGCTCTGCAATTTCAAAACACACTTAGCCTCATTCTGTTGGATGAATTCCAGGATACCAGGATTGAGATACAACCGTTGAAGAAGAGGCGGAAGGAGAGACGTCCAGGCCTCCTTCCGGGCAGGGTGAGCAGGGCGAGGCCCCGTCCGCCTCCAGGGGACGTGGCTGAGCTTGTGTGGGGATGAAAGCTGCGATGGATCTGAATTTCCTTCTCAGATCTGCTCTTGGCTTTGGTTGGCACTAGGCTTCACTCTCTCAGTGACTCTCTCTGCCATTCTCTTCTCTCTGTAATTTGGCATTTGACCCAAATGATACTTTGAAAGGATTAAACAGTCTCTTGGTGGGAAGTAATTAAAATGATTTTCGTGGGAGTATTGATGACATGGGAAAATTTCAAAGGTAATTATTAAACAAAGTGTAAAATCCATGACCTTTCGGCTTGACAAAAAAAATGCCAACATCAATGACTTATTAGCATTTTAGATGATCTAAACAGATTATGAATTGATAAGTAACTGGATGCTTCCATGGAATTTTGTTTTACAAATGTCCGTTGAACAGTGGCCTTGGCATCCTGTCTTCAAAGACTCCCAATTACAGAAAGTGAGCCTTCCATTAGCCATCTAGTAACGCCTTGTGAAGTAACTGGGAGAGAGCTGCATGCTTTCAGAGAAACAGCAGCACGGCATGTGGCTTTCAAAGGGCATTCGCGTTCCCTCAGCAGGGGCCACCTCCTGGCCAAGACATTCTTGTCCTAAGAAGCAGAGCTAATAGGCAGGAGATTTGTGTGTGTTCCTGTGGTGTGGATGCCGGGTGTCCTCGCCAGAGGCCAGTGACTTAGTTCATACTTCTGTGGTGGGGGCAGGAAAGGCACAGAGAGGCACAGACCACTGGGAAAGCTGAGTCAGTGCCCCACAGCACCTGTGCCATGTTCCGTGTCCCAGGAACACTCCTTCGTCCCCTTTGTTTTATGTTCACAGCACAGCTTTAAGTCTGACTTTATTGAATATACCATTAGGTGCTAAAGATGTCTGTCAGTTAATGTGTAACAACTAGCCTATCAGGTTTGAGACTTTTAAAATAGATTCTCTGGATTTTTTAAAGCAATGTTGACTCTGTTTGACTTGAAAACATTGAATGTGAGAACATCTCTTTCCTGAAGTTGATTGGGGGAGGGGGAAGTAAATGCGTGGCATCTAAGGGGAAAGGTGACAGGCCTATGGCTGTTAGGAGAGATGCAGGCTCCGCCCACAAGCACGCATCCCTTGTCCTCACAGAGGAACTTGGCACTCGCTGACACTTGCCCTGACTTAGAGACAGCTTCAGGACACTCTTCCCGAGTACATACCACTGAGGGGAAACCAAATGTCACTTTGTCCCCTTTGCATAATTGAATCTTTTATTATGTCGGGGAAGGGACAGGAGGGGCACCCCTGCCAGGGAGGGGAGAGGAATACTGGATTAAATGTCAGCATGCTCAGTTACCTCGGGCAGCTGGGGGAGGGACCACCGTTCAGACCCATGCGTAGGAGATCTCTGGGGGTGGCAGCCAAGGGTGGGCAGAGAGAGGAGCATATGACTCCCACTCCCTTCCGCAGTCTCCAGGAAACTGCTCCAATCCCCACACGGTACAAGCCCTGGAAGACCACTGGACGCAGGCAGTTCCCGGTCATTCTGCCTGTCCGAGACAGAGTAGGGGAAAGAAAAGCTGGGTGAACAAAAAGCTGTGGGGATGAAAATTCAGAGGAATGAGGGGCATGGAACATCAAGGGGCCAGAAAGTCAAGATGGCACTGCTGGGGCTTGTGGTTTGTGGAGAGCCAGTGAAGCCGGAGCAGCCTAACATCTGATGGATGCATAAGCTCTGGGTCTCCTCGGCCTGCTGGCCAAGCACACCTGACAGGACCCTCAGTTCTACCCGGGCCAGCCCCTCCTAGAGACCAAGCCTTAGGTAGAGAAACACAGTAAATGGCGGGGGTTGCTGCCGGCCTGCTGAGGAGACCCAGTGAGCTGCAGGCTTCACGCAGAAGACGGGCCCTCCCAGGACAGCGCATGCAAGGTGCTTCCCGGCGATTGGAGGTGGGGCGGGGGAGGCCAGGTGGGAGCTCTCCCTCCCAGTGAGCTAAGATGAATCTTGAGAGAAGCTAAGTCTCTTGTAGCCTTCAGAGCTCAAGAACAGGGAATTTGTGGTTGGAGGGTGAGTGTGATGCTCTCTTCTACCACAAAGCAACTCAGTAACTGACTCACTGTTCATTAGCTCCAATCCAGGTCTTCCTGTATTAGGGCAGCTCAGTGTGGATATCCTGTACCACACTTAAATAACTCTGACAAACTAATTACCTCCTCAGGGAAATGGGGACATTTAGAGAGAAGAGGGGTATGGAGGCCATCCAGGAATTATGTGGCATGATTTAAAAAAAGGAAGCTATCTCTGTTACTTAAAACAGGCATAAAATGATACATAAAATTAATTTTGCATGTTATAGCTGGCTCCGTCTAGTTGAAACCAACCGTAACAAGTGGATGGGCAGATTTCTCCTGGGAGCCACATTTATTTACCTGCCACCGGCCCTGTGGTTTAATTCCACACGTATCCCCTGGGCACAGGAACTGGCTTTTTGTAGCCTGGATATAAATGTGCATGGTGCTAACTCTCATTTCCTCTCTCCGGCACTAATGCCCGATTAAGCCCCTAATTAGCTACACTCCTCCCTGGGTTTAGAAGTTGGGCCTTGGTGATGTATGCTCAGCTTTGCAATGACAGGCTATGAGAATCTCTGCACCCAAGGACCTAGAGTTAGGGGGGTGATGCTTCCCGAGCACTGAGTTTACAACAGACACTGATGACGACCTGGGAGAATTTGGCCAAATGAACATGTGTCCAGATGGAAGGTTCTTTTTTGTAAACTAGACTTTTTGTGTGTTTGTTGTTTGTTTGTTTTGGTACTGGGGAACACATCTAGGACTTGCACTTGCCAGGCAAGAGCTTTGCCATGGAGCTACATCCCAGCTCATAAACCTTATTTCTTAATGAGCAGCAATGTTCAGGATCGGGGGGTGGGGGTGCTTGGTGAGAACAGGAACAGGTCCTATCATCAGAGGGCTTTGGAATCATCACCTCCAGGTCCTCCTGGAGGGTTAGGGTCCCCTGTGGTCCCGTCCAGAAGCCAGGGTCTCTGGGGACCCTCCTCCAGAGGGGCCCCATGCCCAGGATCTGCCTCACACGGTTCATCCTAGGAGAGTCTCAGAGCCTGATTTATTGGCACACCTTCACCGACAGGGCCATCTGACGCTCCTTTCCACCTGGTCAGGCCCACCCAGCCTCCTGTTTAGACCCTAGGATGTGCCCTCAGATGAGTACCCATTTGACAGGAGAGCTGTAGTGGCGGCCTGGCATCCACATCTAGCATCCATTGTTCCTGAATTCTCACTGTGCATCTTAGGATTTTGGCCCATCTCAAACTAGAGCAGCCCGTCATCTTCACTTGCCTGTCCTCCTGAGCTTCCTGTTCCCCTGGCCCTCAGCTTCCTGTTCCTCTGGCCCTCAGCTTCCTGTTCCTCTGGTCCTCAGCTTCCTGTTCCTCTGGTCCTCAGCTTCCTGTTCCTCTGGTCCTCAGCTTCCTGTTCCTCTGGTCCTCAGCTTCCTGTTCCTCTGGTTCTCAGCTTCCTGTTCTCCCTAGTCCTCAGCTTCCTGTTCCTCTGGTTCTCAGCTTCCTGTTCCTCTGGTCCTCAGCTTCCTCTTACCCTAGTCCTCAGCTTCCTGTTCCTCTGGTTCTCAGCTTCTTGTGAGTTAATCAGGCCCCTCCAAAAGAAGAGGAAGGAAGGGGACCAGGGAGGGGCTCAGAGAAAGCAGGTACCTCCATTGGAACCTGGCAGGCTTTAGTCCGAGGTTTATCTCATTTGTTTGTGTCCTTTTTACCCTCTTCAAGTAGATGGGCCTGTGGGATCCCAGAGCAGCCAGCTCCCAGGGGTCTTGGGGGAGGCCTTCCTGCCAGCTCAAGTGCCCATCTGCAGAGGAGAGACGAACAGTGCCCACAACTGAGATCCCAGCACCAAAATGAACACAAAGGAGAGACGAGGGTTAGAGTTAAGGTTGGGGGGACTGGTCCATAAGCCTCTACAGATGGAGACATGGCTGTGGGTCCATTCTCAAGGGCATTGGAAAGAAAGAAGCAAAGCCCACTGACAGAGGCTCACAGGCTGGGGTGCATTGCCTGGGTCTCAGGTGACCCCTCCCCCCTCTCAGGACCACGGTGCCTGTCCTGCCTGTCTGCGGTGTCTGGGCACCAGGAAGCTGCCCCTGCTTCTCCTGGGGAGACTCTGGCCTCCACACAACAGCTCCCAAGTCTTTAATGGACAGACAGAGTTGCAGCAAACAAGAAATGCTCCGGGATTTCCCACTGGGGCAAGAGATGTCCCCAAATGCTCGGTCTCAGCTAGATGTTTGTTAATGGAGGTCTGTGCCAGGAGGGCATCAGCCTGGGTGGCCCTGTTAACCTGCTTGGCGTTTCCAAACTCTAGTGTCCTTGCTGGTAAACAGCAGGCTGCAGATGTCCACCTGCCAGTCAAATGAGAGGCAGGGTAAGAATGGCCATTAACCATGCCAGAGGGCAGGCAGATTGCTCCTGCTGTGCACAGTGCCCTTCACAGCCTGGACAGTTCTGTTCTGGAGGACATGTCCAGTGAGGGACATGCCTGAATGCTTTCAAACCCAGTATCTTCACGAGAGACTGAAGTGGGTTCTCTACCCCCAACAGGTGTGTGGTCTGGACGGGCGATGACCGGGTGTTCTTCTTCAATCCCACCATGCAGCTGTCCGTCTGGGAGAAGCCTGTGGACCTGAAGAACCGCGGTGACCTCAAGAGGATCATCGAGGACCCGCCCCACAAGCGCAAGCTGAAGGCCTCAGCAAGTAAGGAGGGCGTCTGGAACCTCCATCTTTACCAGTTCTTGTTCTGTTTCTAGAGGGAAGAGATGGTGGAGAAGGCTTGTGGAGCTGTGCTTGTGGCTGCTAAGTTTGGTAGCATGTTGTACTAAAACCGACCCTGGCACGCGGTGTGCTCAGGCACCTGCATCCCGGGAGGCCTTCAGTGCCAGAAAGATGCTCATAGCACAGGCCAGGTGCACTTTCTGGGTCACATGCTGCTGGCGAAGCTTTTGCACCCATTCCAAGTGTCTGCTTATCTCCAGTGGAGACAGCAGGCCTGCATCCGAGGGTGGGCACTGTCCTCTACTCAGCTCTCTCCAGCCCACGACCACATGGGCAGGTGGCTGTGTGGGAGGAGCAAGGGTCTTTCTTAGTGTAGAGCTGGGTGAGGAGACAGCTGCTTGGGCTGGCCCTTGTAAATCTGTGTCACAGAGAGCGGGAGAAGAGTGCTCAGCATTTTCAGAAAGGCTCCTTTCCGATTAGAGCTGATTCATTTTTTATGAGCTGCTTCGTGGGGAAGCCCAACTCTTGGAGGATGTAGATTCAAATAGCAGCATTCCACGGAAGATGTGTGGGACCAGAGCTGTGTGCTACCTTGGGAGCAGAGCCGCACGGCTGAAAGGCCAGCGGTGGACAAGTGAGCTTGACCCTTCCAAAGAGTCTTAGTGTATTTTTTATGTGGTGTTTTCTGGAGTTGGTAATGGTGTCTTTGATTTCACATTCTGTGAGGCTGACACAGGGTGGCATTAGCCTAGACTTGCAGTCATCCTGCGGCATTTAGAAGGTGGTGTTATTAAAGTCTCCTTGGCACTTGTAACAGTGCACAGAGACCTGGAACTGGTTGCTCTTGTGAAGCTGTTAGTCTTTTAAGATTGAAGGATGACGAGTTCAATATGTCTGTTTCGCTTAAGATAATGAGAACATTCTCTAACTTGCTTGGGTCAACTGATACTGTTAAAAAGAAAAATGTTTTAGGTGCATACGGGGCTGTAAGATCTGTATTCCATCCCTATGTGCAGACAGTGGGCTCTGGAGCTGCTGATTTTATTATCTCATTGGTCACTTGGCATCCAATGTGAAAGTGCCACATGAGCGCACCCCTGAGCGTGTGCCACGTGAGCGTATCTGAACGTGTGCCACGTGAGCGTATCTGAGCGTGTGCCACATGAGTGTATCTGAATGTGTGCCACGTGAGCGTATCTGAGCGTGTGCCATGTGAGCGTATCTGAGCGTGTGCCACATGAGTATATCTGAGCATGTGCCACGTGCATGCACCCCTGAGCGTGTGCCATGTGAGCGTATCTGAGTGTGTGCCACGTGAGCTCACCCTGAGTGTGTGCCACGTGAGCGTATCTGAGCGTGTGCCACATGAGCATATCTGAGCATGTGCCACATGAGCGCATTCCCAAGCGTGTGCCACATGAGTGCATCCCTGAGCGTGTGCCACGTGAGCACACCCCTGAGTGTGTGCCACATGAGCGCATCCCTGAGCGTGTGCCAATGAGCACATCCCTGAGCATGTGCCACATGAGCGCATCCGAGTGTGTACCACATGAGCGCATTCCCGAGTGTGTGCCACGTGAGCACATTCCTGAGCGTGTGCCACGTGAGCGCATCCCTGAGTGTGTACCACGTGAACACCTCCCTGAGCATGTGCCACATGAGCACATTCCTGAGCGTGTGCCACATGAGTGCATTCCTGTGTACCATGTGAGCGCACCCCTGAGCATGTACCATGTGAGCACATTCCTGAGCGTGTGCCATGTGAGCGCACCCCTGAGCATGTGCCACATGAGTGCATTCCTGTGTACCACGTGAGTGCACCCCTGAGCGTGTGCCACGTGAGCACATTCCTGAGCATGTGCCACGTGAGCACACCCCTGAGCATGTGCCACATGAGTGCATTCCTGTGTACCACGTGAGTGCACTCCTGAGCATGTGCCACGTGAACACCTCCCTGAGCGTGTGCCACGTGAGCACATTCCTGAGCGTGTGCCACATGAGTGCATTCCTGTGTACCACGTGAGCACACTCCTGAGCGTGTGCCACGTGAACACCTCCCTGAGCGTGTGCCACATGAGTGCACCCCTGAGCGTACCCCAGCAGGCCCTGGGGACCAGGCCTCTGAGCCTCTGGGATATGGTGCAGAAGCTCAAGCTTACAACTGAGATTTGGAGCATCCTGCATGGAAACCAGCCAGGGCAGGAAAGCCGATGAGACTCCATCTCCAAAATAGCTAGCAAAAGGCTAGGCTGTAGTAGTGGCTCAAGTGGTAGGGTGCCAGCCACACAAGCAAACCAAAGGGAGTCAAGGCCCCGACTTCAAATCCTGATACAAGCAAAGAAAAAAATTCCTTCAAGAAACATGACATTCCAGTTGCACTGACAATGATTTTATTTGCTTGATAAAAGACGAACAATGAAGGCCAACCCCTGATCACTGCTTAACTTGTATTCTTTCAGATAATTGAGTGCCATTTTTTTTAATTTCTCAGAAAATTAGTAGGTGTGAGAAAGAATTGGACTTGTTGAGAGTCAAATGCGCAGTTGCTCTCATATTTCTCTCGTTTGGACCGAACCGGGCCAGGTCTGAAGAGAAGCAGGGAGATGTCACCTGCTCTCAGAGCCTGCCCGCTGCAGGTGAGGGAGGGGCCTGGGCTGCTGGACCATAGCCCCGTGCTCCTTTTCACCTGCCACCAGCCGTCCGGTCTCATACTTGACAATATAATTCTTTGCATTCGATAACGCAGAGAATTGAGCCTTGAATATAACCAACACAACCAGAAGTACCCGATTAGCTTCATTTTAACATACCATGGTATGTTGTCTTCTACCAACTTTAGTATGGCTGAACTAATTACTGCACATAGAACTAACATAATTTTTTAAGTGCATGTAATTACAAAACAACTTTACTTTCATTAAAGAGGAGGCAAGATGGTCTCAAGCCAGTTAGGGTTTTTATATGATTCTTAAATATATGCAAATGACCTCAATTTTTGTTTTCTACTTGCTGGGCTAGTATGAGTCTGTCTTTAAGAGCATAACTAATAATTTCCTGAGATCCAACTAAAGAACTTTTACAACCAAATAATTAAGGCAGAAGGTGTTTCTGGAGGCTTAGTGACTGATAAGGAGGCCCAGTCGATGGTCTGTGTCTCTGCCCTCAGTCAGGGCTGTGCTTCTGGGATGCCTTTGGCCATCATTCATCACAGCTTATCAAACGTACTGGGCCTCCTTAACCAAACCGGCTCTGGGGAGGTTGTCTTGGTGGGCAATTATGTTTGGCATTTTGTTCAGCGATCAGCCTTTCTAGAGTGGAACACGTTAATGCCTGTCCCTAGCGTGAGATGTGACAATTAAGCATGCTGGCTTTCACAAGGCAAATGAAAGAAATAGATGTTGTAAGATGGAAGCTCATCTAACTGCTGGTGTCTGTGTGTGTGTGTGTGTGTGTGTGTGTGTGTGTGTGTGTGTGTGTTCTAAGCCATAGCATTCACCAGCGGCTCATAGCATTAGGCAGTTTATGAGGTCCTGTACACAGAACCTCCCGAAGTGCCAAGCTATTTATCACTCAGCAGATAAGGAGGGAGGCTGTTTTTTCATTCTCTTAGCTTTGCTGAAGGGTTCAAGTGAAAGCCTGAATTATTTTCTAATTACCTCGCGATGCATCCAGATTTTTTATGGCCCTCTAGCCTTGCTTTAGTTGACAATAAGTGCTGTTGAACGGATGTGGGGTGAGAAGCACCAGGCTTCACCCTGGGCCCATCCACTACACACGTGATTCCTGGGGATGTTACGACTCAAGTTCAGTGCGTGCTCCGCGGCCTCCACCAGCCTCCACGTTCTCCACGCTGACCCCGGCCTCCACCAGCCTCCACGTTCTCCACACTGACCCCAGCCTCCACCAGCCTCCACACTCTCCACACTGACCCCGGCCTCCACCAGCCTCCACGTTCTCCACGCTGACTCCGGCCTCCACCAGCCTCCACACTCTCCACACTGACCCCGGCCTCCACCAGCCTCCACGTTCTCCACACTGACCCCAGCCTCCACCAGCCTCCACGTTCTCCACGCTGACCCTGGTCTCCACCAGCCTCCACGTTCTCCACGCTGACCCCGGCCTCCACCAGCCTCCACGTTCTCCACGCTGACCCCGGCCTCCACCAGCCTCCACACTCTCCACACTGACCCTGGCCTCCACCAGCCTCCACGTTCTCCACGCTGACCCCGGCCTCCACCAGCCTCCACGTTCTCCATGCTGACCCCGGCCTCCACCAGCCTCCACGTTCTCCACGCTGACTCTTCACTCCACCAGTGGCAGCGAAGCCCAGCCATGCAGGTCTCGAGGAAGTCTCTGGAGGCTGGCCTGGCACCTCTGCTTCATCCTGTGAGCCTACCCGCCCCACTCACAGAGCTGCATTTCTGCCCCTGCACCAGGAGGTTTGGTACAGCCTGGTGAGAAACCTCAGAAGCAATGGGGTATTGGGCCACTGGGATGTTCCTCTGGGTAGAGGAGACATAGGCAATCACAGTACCCCGTCCTCTGTCTCCGGCCTGCCTCCTGCCATTGTTTTCCAGTGTGTGAGAAGGACAGGGCCTGGAGTAGAGAGGAAGAGAGGGCATCCTCTTGGCTAGGCCGGGAAAGGAAATGGCAGCAAGTGGCTTCCTCAAATCTCCCCAAGCCCTGCAGGTGGCTGCTGGGAGCCCTGGGAATCATTTGTCTCTGTAACAAATTACCCAAACAAGAAGTCGAAAACTAGACAAGTGGGACTGCTTTCTGACTCCAGTGTGAGGCTCCTGGGGGAGGGGCGGGAGGCATCTATCACCTGGGGCTCTGGGTGGAGGTTCCCTTCCCTTTCCTCACCTCTTCCAGCTCTTAGAGGAGCCGGGCTGGGCCTGCGGGCCGCCTGCCGTCTTCCAAGCAGCAGGGTAGCATCCAGCAGCTTCTCTAAGCCCAGCCCTCCTTCTCTCGCCTGCCCTTGGAAGGGTCCTTGTGACTGTCCGAGGCCACCTGGCTGGTGCGGGCGAGCTGCTTAGCACGTCTTGAGTGACGTGACACCGCGGAGGCCTCTGGGCTGGACATGATCCCGTTGGGAGGCCTTGGTCTGCCCACAGCCATCTTGATACCCACTTCCCAGGAGAGGGGACTAGAGAACCTAAGTTCACGCTTCAGTCAAAGAGCACGGGGCATGGGAAGTGCAGCCCAGTGGGCTCGAGCCCAGGTCTGAGAAACAGCAACTGGGCCCAGCGCCTGTGAGCTGCGTGCTGGGCTCTCAGGAGGGACAGGTGCAGGCGGCCCTGGCCCAACACCGCCTCAGCCCCGGTGGTAACAAGAGATGGTAGCGGCGCACTCCGCTCCAATTGCTCTGCAAACATTTTAGTCATTTATATTCAGGACAAATGTGAATTCATAATGACGTTCATTTCACTAAGTAGGATATAAAATTGCCCTGTGGGTAAACACAGCTGTGGCTGGTGAATGGGTCACTTTCCCAGGCATTGTTTGGCGGAGACCGTGTGGACAGGGTCTCTGAATCACAGCGGGGCAGGTGCCTGGGCCCCAGGCGGCAGGCCGCCGACTGGCACTGCTGGAGCTTCCATGGGCGGGCACAGCATTGCGGGGCCAGCGGGACCCAGGCAGTGGATTCTGCGTGGAGAGGGCTCCTGTTTCCTGAGCTCCATCGCCCTGGCCACGTCGGTCAGTCCCCGTACGGCACGTGTGATAAGGAGGTGAGGGGTACAGCAGGGAGTCCTTTGAGAGATCCCTGTACTGGCCTGAGCAGGAAGTACAGTGGGTACATGTTTAACACCTGTAGAATTTTCTAGTGGCTCTTGCTGGAAAGGACCAAGCAGGGTGTGCCAGTCCCGGACACTCTGATAACACACAGCACTCAGTGATGACCGGCCGAGGTGCTGGAGGCACAGTGCACCCGGCAGGGCTGCACCCCGCCCTTTGTCGAAGATGACCCAGTGACCAGGCACCTTTGCTCCCTGACCGCTGTGTGGGAGGGGCTGGAGAGGCGCCCGCCCCCCCCCCACACCCCGCCTCCAAGGAGCCGGGCGCCCAGGCCTGCTGCTCGCCATTCTCATGGTCTCAGACCACAGGGAGGGAGTGCAGAGAAGGCCTGGGCAGGCCGGCTCAGGAGGCACAGCCAGCGTCTGGCCTGACCCTGTGGAACACTGCATCTCTGTGCCCGGGGGGGGGGGTGGTTTTGTGGGTGGGACTCTGGGTGCAGTCAGGCTTTGGCCTGACCGCGTCTACGCCAGCACCCATGGAAGAGGCCACACTGGGCCACCAGAGCCAATCCAGACCTGAGAAGCATGACCTCCACGCGCCCAGAGAAGCACGTGACCATTTCACCCGCAAGGGCCTAGTTTCCTCATTTGCAGACAGCTTGTGAACACCCTGACTTAGGCCTGACTGGAGCAGGCTATCTCTGACTGGAACAGGCTGTCCCACTCACAGAGCCCCCCTGCCCTCCCTCGGCCAGTGCTCAGCTGCACAATCCAGGTTTCACCAGATTGACGGGTGAGAGCCACCAACACCCTGCTCCTCGAGTATCTTGCATGTGTCTTTGGCACAAAGGTCACTGAACCCTTGTAAGCCTCTGCTAACACCCAGAGCTCCCCCGAGGTCTGACTCTCATGTATGCAGATGCAAGGAACATCCTTTTGCTCTTGGGAGAACTGTCCCCAGAACCTGGGTAGCTGAAGTGGGCAGCAAGTAAGCACGGTCCAGCGGAGCCTGCAGAGGGGCAGGGGGAGGGGGGGTGTGCTCACCTGGGCAGAGACATCTGTCCTGAAGGGATGAGCTGGGGCTCTGGTCCAATTCCTGCATGCTGAGTCTGCCCTGCTGAGGTCACGCTGTAGGAGGTGCTGGGTGCTATAAGAGGTAAGGGTGCTCTAAGAAGTACAGTCCTCTGCCTCCCAGGTTGTGTCTTCCTGGGATCTGGATCCATACCTCACACCAAGGATCTCACCTGAGTGCGCATACACTTGCCCAGCACAATTCAGCTCCACTAATTCTCCCGTCTGTGCCATCCGGGGCCTTGCCTCGCCTTCCTGTGTGGCCTGATGCCATGCTGCAGCCTCTTCATGCCCAGGAAGGAAGCGTTGGGTTTTGAGACTCGGGCTCAGAGACTCTGCTGGCTCATCCAACCTCAGGCCTCAAACTCTGTGACCTAAAAAAAGTAACACAAAAGGTGCTGTGTGTGATTGCGCATATACACAGATGCATTTACAGATGCATCTCTTGTGTCATTTAATAGTATTGGAACTGCCACATCAAAAGGAACGTGCATATGGAGTTTTGGCAGTATTTTCAGGTCTGCCTTGGGGTAGAATGATCAACTCGCTTTCGCTAATGTGTTCTGCTTAGAGCCATAGATCACTGGGAACTTAACTTTCAAAACTGTCCTCCTGGTCCTGGCTGTTCCCTTAATTGTGAGTGAAAGGAACAATTTTTCAGACTGGTCGGCCTGTTTTTGTTTTGTGTTGCTGGAAAGCAGTCTAATTCTTGTTTTTCCTATTGGGTTACATGGATTTTTATAAATCAGTGTACTTGGGCCATGGTACTCTTCCAATATTTTTCTTGGTGTTTTGTTCTTGGTTTTCTTCTTGTTGTGGTAAAATATCCATGATGTGAAGTTGAACATTTACCCATGCTTGTATGTACACTGACATGGACAGTTCACACGTGGATGACCCACAAGGGGTCACTGACATGGACAGTTCACACGTGGATGACCCACAAGTGGACACTGATATGGACAGTGCACATGTGGATGACCCACAAGGGGTCACTGACACGGACAGCTCACACATGGACGACCCACAAGGGGTCACTGACATGGACAGTTCACACGTGGACGACCCACAAGTGGACACTGACACGGACGGTTCACACGTGGACGACCCACAAGGGGTCACTGACACGGACAGTTCACACGTGGATGACCCACAAGGGATCCCTGACGCTGACAGCTCTCACGTAGATGACCCACAAGGGGTCCCTGACGCCGACAGCTCTCACGTGGATGGCTCACGTGTGAGGAGCTCTCGTAGCACAGGGCACACGTGGCTATTTGCAGGGCTTTGTGCCAGCGCCACGCGTGAGGCTGCCTCATCCTCCTCTGGCACGCTGCGAGGACCTGCAGGACACCCCATGCACCCTCCCCCGGCCCCACCCCCTGCAGCTTTGGATTCTCACCTCCCGTTGCCTTGAGTGAGCAGAACGGGGCAGGATGGCTGGCCCACGTGACACGGGATCTTCAGGCGTTCCAGGCTGTGGGCACAAGACCATCCATCCATCGTTTCCCCTGTGTGCACATTCTGTAATTTGTTCACTCACTCGCCTGTCCACGAGTGAGCAGGAGAGCTGCCGGATGGCCTTGAGTTGTTGCAGTGGGGCTACTGTGACTAAGGCTGCTGTAAACAGTAGCGCATGAGATCTGTTTAGAACTCTGGTTGAGAGCGGCTGGCGTGTGTGCCAGTCCTTCACATTTCTAGCCAGAATGCTTCCATCGCTTCACACTCCCACCGGCTATTTCCAAGGCACCCGCCCTCCTCTCACCCCCTGGCTTTCAGTGTTTTCTGCTTTGTTGGCACTGTGGGTGCTTGTTTACAACCATCCTAGCCATGCAGGATTGAGTTGGAGCTTCATTCTGTTGAAACTAATAATGTTAAATGTCTTTCCAAGGGCTTCTTGGGCATGGTATTCTCTGAAAAAAAAATGACCATTTAGTCCTTTCTTGTTTTTAGCCAGGTTGTTGGTTTTATGTTGTGTGAGTGGTAGGGGTTCTATGTATACATACACGTATGTATGCATGCATGCATGTATGCTCTAGATAATAGCTCTTTATTGCACATATTTTCACATTATATGACTTTTTCATTCTGTTGGTAGAGTCTTTGATGTACAAAAGCTGTTCATTTTGACTAAGTCCAACTTATCAACTTTTTATTGACTGTTTCATCTGTCAAATCCATGTCATGCAGAGGGTCCTTTATTTTTGTTCTAAGAATTATAGAGTCTTACTTCTTACTTAGTTTCTAGTTTCTAATCTATTTTGTATTAATCTATTGTGCGTGCGTGCGTGCGTGCGTGCGTGTGTGTGCGTGGCCTTCCTCAGGGATGATCTCTATTCTGTTACATTTACTAAGTGAGTGGCATTCTCCCCTTTCCTTCAAGCTTTGGGAATATGTGTGCCACTAGATGGGCTGGGCCTTGTGAGGCGGCGCATGGGAATCCCTCACTTCACAGGAAATGCTGATTTGGAGCGTGAGGGCTGGGCAGTTTATCTGTGACTGAGCCCCTCATCTTACCAGCAAGCCTACACCCCACACGGAGAGCACAACTGAGAAATGCTGATTCGCTGTTGGCGTTGGGGGGCCCTGGAATCGCAAACACAGCACACGAGGGGAGGAGCGGGTATGAAAGAAAAGGTGTGGAGGTCTATGCGTCACTGAGTGTCCCCTAAACTCCACACTGGTCATGAGGGGGAGCCTCCCAGGGAGGAGGCCTTGGGATGGGTGTGGCTCGGGTGAAGGGGGAATCTGGAGGCACACTCTGCCCCCCTCCCCACTGCTGTGGGCCCTGTGACTGGCTTGGTAGCTTCAGAAGGATGGAGGTACTGACGGACAAATGAGCTGGGAAGCTCTGGGCTGCTGGCACCAGGAGGGATCAGTGGTCAGCCTGGCAGCCGGGCTCGAGGGGACATCCCTGTGAGAGACTGAGAGGAGACCAGCTTTTATTCCTAAAGCTGGGAAATGGGTACAGTGACACCCTCTTCTCTTCGGGGTGGAAATGGGGTACCTGTCACCCAGCAGTTTGGCTTTCAGAGTAGATGGAGGCAGTGTGTGGTCACGTGCCTGCAAGAGGGCTACTGCTACTGCCCTAGCTGGAGGGACGCCCCCAGGCCAGGCCTGCACTGGACATCTGCACGACATCGCCCACAGGTGGCCAGTCCCGAGACACAGCAGCTGAGGGAGGGAAGGCTGGGCCGGAGCAGAGCACATCCCTGCCCTCCCCCGGCCACTCGGAAGGTCTGGCCACCTCCGAATGCAGGAGCTACGCTGACCCCTCTCACACTGGGAGCGTGTTTCTCTTCTGTGGAAGAGGAAGGACTGCTCCCAGTGAGCTCTCAGGATTGATAGCCGTCTTTAAGGGAAGTTATTTTGTTAATTCTCAAACGAGCCAGCTCTTGATCGCGTGCCAGAGCTGCCTGTGTTCGCAGTGCCTGAGCTCTGACCCTCCCACTCTATTAATTTGATTTTCTTTCAGCAGACAGCAGTGATGGATCCATTTCTGATGATGGCCTGGAAGACCCAAGTTTGAAGACCAAGAGGAACCGGTAGGTGGCGCTGCCCTGCCCTGTCCTGCCCTGTCCTGTCCTTAAGAGACACCTGGGCTGTGTGGCAAGGAAGTGCTGCCAGCTATGCCGACTTGGACCAGAGAACTAATTCAGCCAATAATGGATGTCAGAGGCCTTGGGTTCTGTGCATGTGTTCTAGAAAGGAGGTAGGCCTAAGCTCCAGGCACCAGCACACGGGTCAATGCTGGCTCTCCCCAGTCCTCACATGGACGCTGGCCAGCCCTGGCCGTGCTTCTCACATGCTGTTAGAGCGTCAGGGCAGCTGCTGGGGACAGGTGGGCAGGCTGGCGTGATGTCCTCGCTTACTCCATGCCTTTGGGAAATGACTGCAGCCTTGCTCACAAGGGTCTCATCTACACACGAGAGTGCTTGCTCTCATCCCGGAGCTTAAGGTGCCGGCTCCCTGAGAGATGCCGACCTTTCCCGTGATGCCCCAGCCCTGGGGCAGACACAAAGGTGGGCACGTGTGTTGCCAGTGTGGGCATTTTCTCTTTGAAGCTATGCTTTAGAAGAAGTAACACATTTTCTAGGACAGACATTAGCCATACCAGAGGAAAAGAAAATCTTGCATCAGAGTGGTACCTGCGGCTGCACAGCCCTTCCTCCCTAGTTATTTTGGCTAAGGATGGAAAGACATGGCTAGACTCAGCCTGGCCACCACACATCTGGCAGATGGGCGCAGGGGGGACTCCTTTCTACAGTGGACACCCAGTAGACAGAAACAAGACATCCACCGGACTCTGAGGAACAATGCAGGGAAGGCCAGCCACTCTCCTCCCCAGGTCAGGGTGCAGCCTCCTGCCTGAGCTGACGTGGAGGGCCCGTGACCCCCCTGGGGCAGCGACTGTGGAAGAGGATTCCGGGGTGGGGTGGGATCTGTGCGGCCCTGGGGAAAGCCTGCTACCCAACCTCAGGAATGTCTGCTTTCTTGCAACCACAAATCCCTCAGAGGGTCACTTTTAGGGAACAAAGAGAGCTTGTACTACCACAAAGATGGGGGCTGGGAGCCTCAGCTGGGGGCCAAGGCTTCAGGAACAGGTAGATACAGCTGAATCTTGATGCATACGTCCACGCCACGGCATGGGTCAATGGCCCTGCCCACCTACACATGCGCATCCTGTGACCTGACCAGTGACCAGTGCAGGGAAATGGAGACGCATCCCTGGTCCATGGGTTGGGGCCGGCAAATGAGGAAAAGTTCTGGTTCTGAAGCAAAAGGTCTGTCTCATCCATGACTTTAGCCTTCCTCAGGGACTGGCCTCGGATTCTGAACACTTGCCAATCAAATAACATGCAAACATCCATTCGGGTTCTAATCATCTGAATGGCTCCCAGAATTGAGGACTGGTTGTGGAATCAGCAAGGACATTTCCGCAGAGGGAGCCCGGTTTGGGCAGCTCTGCTCAGAGCGCTGCTCTGTTAATGGTGAGTCGTCTGTGTGGGAGGAGGCTGCGGTCCCGCCAGCAGTGGTCCTCCATGCAGGCCTGGGGCTCGCCCTCCACCCTTGCTGTGAGACTCAGCCCGATGGTGGGCGGGGCACGCCCCATCCAGCCTGCCCCAGTGCGGGCCTGCTAGGGCTCTCTGGCTCCACCACTCCAGTTCAGGGTTGATGGCCCCAGACTTGACCTTTTGACCCATGGAAGATGGCTGTGAGCCGCCCGTGGCCTCCTCACCCACTGAGAGCTGTGTGCACTGTGTAGTGCAGCGGGCATCAAGAGCAGGAACCGGTCTCCACAGAGCCCTGAAAGCCATCGATGTTGACCTGCCCCTTCTGTATGAATAATAGAGTTTTCCTCATCAAAAAGCACTTAAAATCTCCCTGTGACATGTGACTTCTGGGCAGCTGTGTTGCCATGTTTGGGAAGCCAGGGAAAGGACTGTGAGGCTGCTGGCGGTGTCCCCGCCACCGGCCCGCCTTCTCTTCCCTCAAGACCAGCCTTAGCACGCCGGATGCGCGTGGCGGGCATTTGTACACAGATGGAATTAAATTGATATTTTTCAGATAATGTAGGCTCAAATGATGTTTCTCCTAAATTTCCCTTGGAGCAGAAATATGTCTCACTGACAAGCTCTCGGCTTATGAAAGTCTCTGAAAATACCTGCTGAGTGCCACTGAGAAAGCGCGTCGCGTTCTGTCTAGCAGAACGGGTCTGAGGCAGGCTCTTCCCTGGGATCCCTCAGCCCCCTTTTGGGGAAGCCTGGGAGCTCCATAGGTTTCATAGTTGGGGCTGTTTTTTGAACATGCCTTTGATGTTAGGGAGTCCGTTTTATTTTGGATAATTGAATTGTTTTAGGGACTCAGCAGCAGTTGGTCCTTGGCTTTGGACATCAGAATGAGAGGACGTGGCCGGGAATGCCCGTGGCTTCCGGCCTGTGTGAGGAGCAGAGCGGCTCCGGAACCTGTGGCTTTCTTCCCCTCGGAGCACATGGCGGCCTTGGGTTTGCGGCTCTCAGTGGCCAGTGGCTTAGGGCACACACTTCCATCTTCCTGACATTTGGTTTCGACTTCTTTTACTATGAGGGGTGGAAAGGGCTCTCTGGGGCTGTCATTCGTTGTTGTCCGTTGTAAGCTTTGGAGATGTTGGTCGGTGACTTGGGCACATTCACGTTGTCCTCCTGCCATAGAACTGGAATTTCAAACAGCAAATGGGGTACTTTGGCAAAGTCATAAATAACTCTGGCTGAAGACCCAAAACCTGCATGAACAAGAACTGTCCGCATGGTGGGTTTCCATGCTTTCCTCAGACCTGTCTCCACTACCACTTAATGCCCAGCACAAAGCCTCAGATCAGGTCCGGCAGAAGGTAGGGGACTTTCAGGCTACCAGGAGGAGGTAGGCCCTGGGAGGAGTCTTTACCCGCAAGGGTTCACTGCGTAACCTTGAGATGCCCTCTAGTGAGTTATGTGGTCCTGTGCCCCGGCCCCCACAGCAGGGAATGGGCAGAGAGGATTTTCAGAAATAGGGAAGACCATCCCCACCCAAAAGGAAGCACAGGAATTTCACAGTAGCTTTTCGACCTCATAATATAGTGCAGAAGCCTTAGACCCTGAGATCATTCTCGAGTTAGACCCACACCCACAAAAAGTCTACTGTGGGAGGGGAAGGAAGGACAGATTCCCGTGCAAACAGAGCTTCTGCCTGGGGAGAGACGGGTCTTGATCCCTGGATGAGCATGGGCGGCAAGGACAGGCTGCACCCCAGCCCCGTTCCTGAGGCGATCCCTCGCCTTCCTACCTCGACCATGCTTAAAAAGTTAGAAAGAGTAACTACGGGGAAGGTGAGAACATTTGAAAATGTTATAAAAAAAAGTAGCCTCAAAAGTAACATTGCTGTCAGACTGTATGTTTAATTTGTCCCTGGATAGCACCAGAGCTTTCTGCCTGCCGGCGTCAGTGCCTGAGTTCTGTCTAGTTGTCTGGGAACCTTGTGAGCCCTGGCTGGGGTGGTCTTTGACACGCATGGAAAACAAACCATTAACCTACACTTACCTTTCAAGCAATTCCTTTACTTAATGCATGCTTTCAGATGATCAATTGGCTCTCCATAGAAACTCGCGGCTTTACAAATGCTGTTGAGCCTGCACCGTGAGTCATGAGGGCATTTCACGCAGGACCTTGCATTGATATCTGTCCAGGGGAGGCTGGAGCGCAGAAGCAGCCGTTTGTTATGGGCTTGCAATCTGTCTTTTAGATTGAAACATGGATCATCCTAGCATTTATTTTCTTTGCAAAAATGACCATGAAACTTGGACGTGTCTGAGAGGAAAGCGTGTGACCTCGGTCTGCGGGGATGTGGGAGGTGGCGTTCTCTTCCCGCTTCCAAAGCTCTTCGCTCAGTAGAGATACTCGGACCCCAAGAGGCCAGTCTAGCGTGGACTCTGAAGCCCCTGACCAGAGTGTCTGTGATTGATTCCCAGTTAGACCCTTCCGGTCTTCCTCCCATCCCACTGGGCTCCGCCGTGGTAACTGGGTGGGTGGACAGAGCCTGGGGCCTCCCAGGGACTCTCCTGACTGGCCGCAGGCTGGAGAACTAAGAGGGAAAGAAACCCGATGCCTGCAACAGGCCCGGGCGCCCCTCTCCTGCAGGGGGCACTGGCCTCTACAGAGGCCCCTCCCTCCAAGGGTCTGCTCCCCTGCTGTTCCTGTGACCCAAGGCTGCATCTGTGAAGGGAAACGGGCGCCTCCCGGCCTCTGGAGCACAGCCTCGAACCCACTAGCACATTGCGGCTGTGTGCCGATTCCTCAGGCGGGGGTCAGATTTGGGGACCTCACATCTCCTGTCAGCCAACTATACAGAAGAAGGCCCGGTGTTTCCCTGATTGGTCAAGACCTGGGAAAGCAGGAGCGTGGACCGCTGGACACATGAACAGCCACATCCCTGCGTGTGTGAATTCCAGCCCTGGCGAGGTATGCATGGGATAGGCGTCTGCCCGTGCTCGATGTGTGCGGGCTTGGGACCACACAGGCGGCGGTGTGTCTTCTGTGCTGGGAGCAGGTGGCTGTGGTCCTGGCCTCACGCTTCCCACCAGCTTAGATGCTCAAAGGACTGGGTACAGCAGGTCAGACCACAGGCCAGCCCCGTTCTCACCTTGGTGAGCTGGCTCTGACGCGGCTCTGTACAGCACCTGTGTCTTCACGTCCTGCCCCCTCTCCCATCCGTCCCCGTGTGGGGCTCACCTGGGTGCTTCTGCTCCTTTGGAGCTCCCTGGAAAACTATACCTGAGCTTCAGCCCTGCCCTCCTGGCCCGGAGACCCTCTGCCCAGCCCAGCCCTCAGCTGGGTGGGCGAGCACCTCCCACGGAAGCCTGCCTGTCCTTGGGTCTCCAGGAGGACAGAGTGCAGGAGAGCCGTCTCTTTGTTTCCATGCTTGACCATTGGAGGAAGGCCCAGGGATCGGCTGTGACTGCGGCTGGCGGTCAGCAGAGCCGTGGTGCCCCGTCCACCTCACGTCCTGACAGAGCGGTCAGGGGGCTATTGAGGCCACATTGCCAGCAGGCGACCAGGGAGGCAATGGTTCTCAAATACAGGTGTTTGGGGGAGACAGGGTGCTGAGAAGCAGCATGTGCGGGGCTTGGCTTTCTCTGACCTTCCCTTCCCTGAAGACAACCCCAGAGTCCTCCCTCCTCAGGCTAGGAGCAGACACACGAAGACCGTGGCCCCTGTTCCCCGTAAGATTCTCCAGAGAGCTCCCCTCTGCGTTCAGAGCCGGCCCAAGCCTTGCTGGAGATGGCATTCGCATCAGCGGCCAGCTTTACTTTATGGCTCTTCTTTGGCCCTCTGACTGGAAGACTCCCTTCTGACTCCCACGGGGAGCTCCCTCCTGTCCTCAGCCCTCTGCTCACAGAGCACTGTGGGCCAGGGTGGCTGTCCTCACAAGAGGAACCTCAGTCACAGAGTCCATCCGCCCTGAGGAAGGAGTGGCAGAAGCCTGGGGACCATGGCCCAAGTGCCCAAGAAGATTTCTGCCTCTGTGCAGCCTTGAAGCTGACACACCTTTCCTCAAGCCACCAGATTGCAGGAGCAGGTGCGCCCGAGGGTGTGGTAAGCGTGCTGCCGCCGGCATGTGGCGTGGGTGTGGAGAGCCGGCCACTTGGCTGCCCCCGGAGGGCGCTCTGCCTCCGGCCGTCCTCTTCTGGAACTGAGTTAGCCCGTTCTTGCTGTGCAGTGACCGTCTGCCAGGTGTTGGGTGTCCATCTCTGCGGGATACTGGGTGACATGACCCCTCCGCATCTTCTCGGCAGGCCTGCTTTCCCACAGCCCTGCGAATCCTGCACCCCGGAGGCTTTGGAGCAGTGGGCAGCCCTTGTCTCTGCTCTTCCACTCTGAAGATGATGTATTTCTTCGAAGGTTTTCATGATGATGATCGCTTGGCTTGTTTGGAATGACTGTTGCTTCTGTGGTGAAGATTGTTCAAGGGGGTGTGGGGGGTGGGTATGATTCTAGGAAACCAAAGGCTCCCAGGGGTGGGGGATGGGGGCTAAGCCAGGGTGAGAAGCCGGCGATGGGGGTGGGGAGGACCCCCAGGGACGCAGCGAGAGAAGCAGGTTCCAAGGAAGTAACTTCCATCAAAGCAAACAAGTCAACATTTATTCAGGGAGCACTAGTTCTATTTTAGGAGGGTTTGACATAGAAGTAAAATGGCGCACATGACCCTCATACCCATCAACAGCTTCCACAGCTGTCCAGTGCCCAGTACTGTCCACCTGAAGTCCCCAGGCCCCCAAGATTGTTTTGAAACAAACCCTACCTATCCAGCACATTTTATTTGTAAACACCTTAGGAGAAATGACTAAAACATCAAGATTAAACAATAAGCAAGACAAAACAACTCCTTATGGAAGCAAGTAACTGCTCAGTCATTATCCATGCTTCCTTGCCTGTCTGCTTTTCCAAAGTGGCGCTGTGAAAGCGTTTCTCAGACCGCACCCTGCCGACACGTCCCGTCTCCTAGCTTGTCGGCTTCCCCTGCTCCACTTTATCGTCTTCATTGATCCTCGAAGCAGTGAGCTTCTTTCACGGCCTGGCATCGCACAATTGAAGGACATACCATTTCCTCCCTGTGGCCAGTGACGTGCCACACACTGGGCCCTATGGGTTTCGTGGATGTGTGGTTATCCGGCCAGGTGCAGCTCAGATTCTTGTCTGGGAAGGCCATGTCGCGCAGGGGCATTCTTTCCCTCGGAGGCAGAGTGTAGCCTCCCCTCCCGCGGTGTGCGTGTGAGCTGTGCCTCCACCCGCCAGTTCCTTCTGGGCTGCTGAACGTTAGTATCTCAGTTCTGCCGTTGATTTGTGTCTACTAGCTTGTTTATCCTTGGAAAGTCTTAGTGTGAGACGAACAGAAAACACAAGATATAGATGTGGGGTTCCCTAGCCACATTTAGTGATGGTTGGCTAGTTATAAAAGATGTGAGATGTGGGGGACCATCTTTACAGATGGAAGATTTTCTTGGGTTATGTTTTAGTATGTCTTCTATTGCTTGTTGTTTCCTTCTTGGAGATTCCACGCAGACGCTGGCGTTCATTGTTGTTGATGGGGTCTGAATCTAGGCACTCATACCTGCCAGGTAGGTGCTCTGCCATTTGCGCCCCCTCACCTGAACTTTTGGCACTCCTTATTTTGGGATCTGGCTTCTTTCTCTGTGCCTGGGGTGGCTTAGATGGGCCTGGACAGCAGCCCGCCTGTTTTTGCTTCCCTGTGTGGGAAGATGAAGGCTCACGCCACTATACCAACCCACTGTTTGAGACAGAGTCTTGAAAACGATTTTCCCAGGCTGGGCTCAGACATAGTCCCCCCGTGTCCCCCTCCCAAGCCGCTGGGGTTACGGGTGTGAGCCGCCACCCCTTCTGTTCTCGTGATGCTCCTCTGATGCCCTTTCTTTTGTACCCCGCATCCCTCCCTGCCTGCCCTCGATTCCCTCCTGTGCCCCTTCTCACTTATTTTTCTTTTCTAATTTCCCCCTCTTTGTTTCTCATAATCTCCTAGATTTTCTCAGGCCATTTCTTTAAAATTCTTATTTTATATAATATAATTCTTACTCATTTTTTTTGTTCTGGAAAGAGTTTCTATTTTATAGCATAGTTCATGTTCTTTTAAAAAATGTAATTTATTTTCATATAGTTAAAGCTTTCCTCAGATTCGTGGGCAAGCCCTGGGCCTTGCTTCTGCTGCTGGCAGGCACCTTCTTGGGGAGCGACTCTTATTATTAGTCCTGCGGTAGTGTTCCTGGATGCGGTAGTTTTAATTGCCTGTGTTTATGTAGGTGGTGAGGATGGGAAGGGCTGTGAGTGTGCTCCTCCACGCTGGGCTCCACCGAGGGCCTGGGGTGCTGAGGTGCTGCACTCTAAGATCTGTCCTCTTCACCCCAGGGACTCCCCTCCCCCAGGCCTTCTCTTCTCTGGCCCCAGTGTCCCTGTCTATTAATGTAGACGTCCCGTCCCCAGTTTCTCTAGTGACGAGGGTTACATTGGCAGGGAAAGCCCACGGGCCCGTGCAGCTCACCCTGCATCGCTGCACATCTGGGCTCCCTAGCTGCGTGGATCGTGGAATATTCCAGTGAACTGCTGCGGGGGGGGGAAGGGGGACAGAGGAGGGGGAAGGGGAGGGGGAGGCGCTCCTAACCTTGAGACTCCACTCAGTGAGGTTTGTGCACTTGCGTTGCTGGGGACGGGGCAGTGACCGCTCTGAGTGGCTCCACCTCCTCGGGCAGTCCTGAGCTGGGCCTGTGGGGCCACGCTGAGGTCTTGGGGGTGCGCGCCCCCTCGTTCAGTGAGTGGAGACAGTGCCCCGGGGCTTTTGCTCTGATTTTCTGACAGATTGATTTACTTCGTGCATAGATCTTGGGGGAAGACTAGAAATCACCCGGCCCAATTGATCTTTGCTCTTATTTAACACCATGAGGTTGGTTTGTGTTTCACATCTTAGAATTCTCTGGATTCCTGTGTCCCAAGCTGCGTGTGACTGCACCAGCGTCTCTTCTGCAGTGCTCCCCAGAAAGGACACCTGGAGGGGAAAGAGTTTGTTGTTATTGTTGTTACGTCACACAGGAAGTCTACTTCCCAGCTATGTCCCTAGCCGTTTTGTTGTTGCTGGGCTTTGAACATTTGTTTTTGTCTTTTCAAAGATTTTTTTCTTTTTGCCGTTTGACTAGTCACTGTCAGCCACGCCCCCCGTGCTCAGGGCCGAGCCCAGGGCAGGTGCGCTCACGCTGAGCTCCACAGAGCCCCTAGAAAGGTAGTGGATGTGCGGCCCCCACAGAGCCTGCTGTCCCCGAGGTGGGGGCGGGGGTGCAGGCAGGAGTCTGCGCTGTCCAGTGTGATGGGCAGAGCCAACAAGGGGTTTGGTAAACCCTCTGTGGCAAATGTCATCGGCGGCCAAAGGGCCTGTGGGAGCAGATCTCAAAGGGGGGAGGAGAGCAAGGCAGAGGCGTCAGGGCCGGAGGGCTGGTGGCGGTAAGTGGAGGACGGTGAGCAAGCAGCTAGCCTGAAGCCGGAGGACAGGGGCCTGGGGGTCGTGGTCAGCCCTGTCCTGCTCTCCCGATGGATGCTCAGCCCCTGTGCACCCTGAGCCCCATCGCTGTCCATCCACCGGGCAGACCTGCATCTGTGTAAGGCACAGGGGGTTGGGGAAGGGGGCAGCTGTTCCTGTGACACTCCCCTGGCCATGTTCCAACCCAGAGAGGTCCACTCTGCTGTCGGCGTTGGCTTTGAACCCTACCTGATCAGCACTGTGTGGGCAGAGAGGAGGCCACACCGATGGTGCCCGGGCACCCAGGGCCCCTGCTTGATGTACCAAAGTGCCGCACAGCCGCTAGGAGAGGCCTCTGCGCCTCACAGTGTGGAGGCTCAAAGCCAGGCAGCACCCATCCTTCTGAAGATCATTCATTACAGCGGCACAATAGATTCACAGAAACTCGGACTGTGTCTAACACCAGAGCTACAGGCTGCTGGTGTTTTGATGATCAATTCCCAGCCAGCCCTCTGTGCAGCAAGAGAGAGTGGTTTTCCTCATCCATTAATCAGAGGAAGTTATTTCTCCCAGATGAACTGGGAAGAGCTAGAGTGAATAGTCAGAAGCTCACAGTGACAGTGAAGTTATCGTCACCATCAACATCACTACTATCAGTATCACCATCATCAGCATCTCTATCACCATCATCATTATCAGCGTCATCACCACTATCAGCATCTTCAAACCACCACCATCAGCGCCAGCAGCATCTTCATTGTCACCACCACCATCACCACCATCACCACTCGCCTCCTCCCCCTCCCCCTCCTCCTCCTTCCCCTCTCCCTCCCCCTCCCCCTCCTCCTCCTCCTCCTCTTCCTTCTTTTATTATATCAGTACTCATTAAGACCAGCCATTGTGCTAGGTATTTATTTAAAGGCATTATTTCAATTGAGAAAGTCCTGAGGGCAGAGGCTGCCCGGAGAGTCTTAAACAATCCTCAGGTGTTCTTATTTGCTCCTGTTACTTCAATCTGAACACGTTAGGACAGTGGTGCAGCTGGCCCCTCCCTCCTCCAGGGGCTTGCTGAGGACTGACTTGTCCCAGACTTACCTGCTGTGTTGAAGGGAGGGGAGAGAAGGAGGCCCAGGTGAGGGATGTGTCCTACCTGCCTTCCACAGGTTCACATCTCACCACAGAGCCCTGAAAGTGCAGCCTTGCTGGTACCTCAGAAGCGCAGCCGGATGGCCAAGCACTGGCCAGAGGCCCTGCTGTCCCTGCAGAATCACTCGAGGTGTGAAACGCCCTCCTGAGAGGAAGAAGGCGCCCTGGACTTAGGACCGTGTAGGGTCACTGGATGCCTTTGTCCACAGCTCGTGCCGTAGCTGAGCACCACAGGCCAGCGGCAATCTGACAACAGCAGTGACGCATTCAGCTCACAGTCTGGAGGTCTCAGGCTGATCTGGTGGGGTCCTTCCTACGAGGACTCGGCAGCACCCCGTGGTCGCCCGGAGCACGTGGCGGGGGGACACAGAGATCACGCTTCCCAGCTTACATCTCTTCTGACGAGCACAGCCCCTCGCTGGTAACACCCCGAGGCCCATCCTGCCCCACCCCTTGGTAGATGGGCTTAGGGCTCACCGGCTAGGGGAACATTCTAGCCACACACAAGGCTCCCCAGCCTTGCCTGAACTTTGGCAATTTGCTAGAGAGGATCCCAGAACGCACTGAGAGTGATACGCTTAAGACCTTCGGGAATAGTCCTTGGGAGAGAGGGGGTGAGGTCTCTTGGGGTCCTGAGGATGGAGGCCTTGCCCCGGAGCCTGGGCCCATGCCACCCTCCTGAGGGGCCATGGGGCTCCCCAGCCAGGACCATGGCTTCCTCTGTCCGTGGTGGGTGGAGCTGAAAGTCACAAGGCAGCTGTGGGCCGACCAGTGCCCCCAGTCACTGCAGGAAGCTTCTGCTGGGTATGGCTTGATCTGGAGAACCTACAGGTCTCTCTGGGAGTAACAATCCTCCGGACACTCCACATGTGTTTGAAACTTTGTGTCAGGAGCTTGGAGCAAAGATCTCAGGGATGGCCCAGCCAGGAGGCTCTGTGTGCACACTCTCCGGCACCACCGGCTGACAGCGCTGGGCAGTCCCAGTTATCAGTGTGGCTGTGGGGGACACACAGGTGTGTGGGAAGCGGTGGGGCTTCACAGCTCCTGGGCACCTCCTCTAACACCGACTAGTGACAGGCAGGGCTCCAGCTGTCAGACTGCGACAGACTGAGGCGAGATGGGCCAGGGCTGTGGACATCTGGTCTTGCTTCTGGTCTTGCTCGTCACCAGCAGGGATGAGCTCTCTGTGTACCGGCAGAGCCCTGGCTGGGGGGCCTCTCCTGCGGCACACGTTTATGAACAAGCCGGATGAAGACACAAGAAGCTGGTTTATCAGATTTTTAGGAGCCGCGGCGTTCAGAGGCAGGACTGTGAATGATTGCAGAGTCGAGGTGTCTGAGCGTGCAGGATGCGTGGCATCGTTGGACTGTGGTGCTCTGGGATGTTTGAAATGATCTGTCCAGATCACATGTTTACTGCAGAGAAGGTCTAGAGCATTTCTATGGTTTGCCAAAAGGCATGCCACAGGTCAGCCTCACCTGTGAGGCTCAGACGTGCCTGGCCCTGGCCTGTGTCCCGATGACCCTCTTCTCCTGGCCCCTGACTGTCCAGGGAGACCCCTCCTCCCCAAGCCTCCTCATTCTCAGCAGCGCCCTCCTTGAGCCTGGTGTATGACCCCCGGTGTGGCCCTCTTCCTGAGCCCATCCCACTGGACGGGGCGCTTCCTAGGTGAACTTGACCGTCTGCAGCAGAGCTCTCGTCCAGGGCCAGGGCCTCTCCAGTCGGCAGCATCATCTCTCTGCACAAGGTGGCCGTTTGCCATGGCTCCAGTGACCCCACAGCCTGAGCAGTCCTCACTTCTGGCCTTCTCTTAGGAGCCAGCCGGAGCCTTCTGTCCCAGCAAAGCCCAACATGGTGGACGCAAACATCACTGCACGGGAGAGCACCAAGGAGCCTTGATGTCGGCCCAGCAGGTGCCTCAGCTTAGCCCTGCCAGTGCTCGGTCTGCACCCTCCCACTCCCGTGGCTCTTGTCGTGGGAGGGAATGGCTGGGTGCTCCAGCTCAAAGCAGAATCCAGCAGTACAAACCCACTTCCTTTCTTCCCCTGCGGCTGACAGTGGTCGTGGATGGTCCTGTCTTCGCCAGGGCAGCCATCCTTGCCCTCTGACTCTGAAGCCAGAATCTGGGTGGGCGAGGCATGTCAGAGAGTTTGAGGTGAATGCAGCTGCGCCCAGAGAACAGAACTGGAAAAGAAGAGCTAGGGATGGGGTGTCACCTCTATGTTGTCACAGAAAGAACTTGGGCTGTAGAAGGCAAGGCACAGAGTTCATCAGAGGGGAGACCCCAGGACTCCGGGGCTCAGGATTGAGGAACACCTGCTGGGAGTGAACGATGGGACAAGCCCAGCCCCCTTTCAGCCCGAGTCAGCAGACTCAGAAAATCCCCTAAAGCGAAGCATTAATTTACCCAGAAAATCATTGTGTTACTTGGGCAATCAGGATGCAGTCGGGAGAGGTGCTCAGCTGCCTTTCTCTCCCACTAAAACTTGGGCTTGCTTTACTACTAACAAAAATATGCATTCGAATTGACTTTGCACTTACCGGGTACAAAGTCACACAGCTAGAAGAATAAAAAAAATAACTCAGCTAGTTTGCATTTGCTTCTGACCAATTCTGGCTGAGCTCTCTGGAAGGCACACAGCTCTGAGCAATATTTTGTTGAATAAGCGATAATATGCCATCATCGATACACCTGCAATGTTCCTATTAATCTTATTTCAAGTTACAACAATACAAGCCTTGTTTCCACACTTCTATTTTTAACTAATGAAAATTTATTTTACAGAAATCCTAATTATGTCCTGACAATATAATACAATGGCAAATCCACTGGCAATTTTCTTTTTAATTTTTTCCCCAAGATTCTGCATAATTGCAGAAGAAGCAAAGAATGTAAGCTCTCCTGAAATAGTTGGTCTATAAATAAAACCTACTAATGGGCCAAGCAACTCTTTTTGCTCCTTTGCACATTTTGTCTGAGTGCTGATTTCTTCAGCTTACAGCCCCGTGTTAGATGTAGAATGCTGAGAATTCTCAGCACAGGCAGGAGATAGACTAACTGGGCCTGTTGTGTCTTTCCTGGGGTGTCTGACTGGCACAGGCAGTGTGTGGTGTTGGATGATGGTTCCTCTTCATGACCTTGGACCAACCTGGCCTGAATACGGCAGAGGTGAAGGTGCTGCAGGTGCCAGGCTGGTGCTGGATCTGCCCCGGAGCCCTGACATGGCCCAGCATGGTCCCAGTGTGGCTAGGGCCAGGTCAGGGAGCAGTCTCAGGGTTTGCAGAATGAGACATCGACTCATGAGGAGATATGTTGGGCTCAGTTACAATGCTGCAAACACAGAGCGCTTCAGATCGGCGGGCCTCTCTCCCCTTCCGGGGATGAAGGGCTGTTGTCACCCCTGGGAGCCCTACAGAGGCCTGTGACAGGCCAGACCTGCTGAGGTCAGCTTCACAGACCTCCCTGTTGACCTCCTTGAGCCCCACTGCTCGGTCCTGCAGCCTCCGCTGTCTTGGCTCTCGGTTGGAGGCAGAGGCCTCCCCTGGGCCCCAGGGTCTTGGTCTTTCCTGTCTCTTTGCCAACTGAGCCTCAGCCTCTGTCTTTCTCAGTAACGCTGTCCCTTAGGTCTGATCTCAGGGCAGGGCTTTCTGTACCACATAACAGTTTCCATGCATCTGTTCCACAGTGAAGGGGGCCAGGGGAAGGCCATGTCCTCACCCTCTCCGCAGTACCACTGGACACATCTGTGCAGGGGCTTCTTGACCTCAGCGTCTACCCGGCCGGGCCGGGGCAGTGGGGCCTGGTGGAGGAGTCCCTTGCAGGGACCCTGCAGGGCCCACAGGCCCCCACACCGTTTTCTTGGTGCTGGCCACAGCCTCACACAAAACTTCAGTGTCAGCGTTCTGCAGAGCACAGCAGAGCTGGCGGTGGCAAAACTCAGTCTGTGTCCCTCGCCGCGTCAGCTGTATGCCAAATATTCTCAGGCCAGGTGCTGGTGGCTCCCGCCTATAATCCCAGTGACTCAGGAGGCTGAGATCTGAGGATTGTAGTTCAAGCCCAGCCCAGACAGCAAAGTCTACGAGATTCTTCTCTCCAATGAACCACTAGAAAGCCAGCAGGGGAGCTGTGGCTTAATATGGTACAACACTAGCCTTGAGCAAAAGAGCTCAGGGACAGTGCCCAGGCCCCAAGTTCAAGTCCCATGACCAACACATTTTTTTTCCCCAAAGATGCTTTGTTTATTAGCCATCTCTGATCATCTGTGATGAAATCGCTGGATGTCTCCAGCATGGTTAACTCTGTGTCTTGTGCTCCTCAAGGACGGACGGTGGTGAGAGCCGTGGGCCAGATGAGGTTCAGCAAGAGGACAAGGGCAGCGGGGCGCCGCCCGCCCAGGTCCTCCTGCCCCTGGAGGAGCGGGCCACACGCTTCAGAGACATGCTCCTGGAGAGAGGGGTAAGGACCCGGCCCAGCGCGGCCCGAGAGCGGGGTTCTCAGGAGCCCCGCTGAGAAAGTGTGTCACAGGCATGGGTGGGCACACGTGGAGGGGGGCCCTCGGTGTGGAGGGGAGACGGGGCCCCGTGGAAAGGTATGTGCCGCAGGAGGCACCTGCTCGTGTGGGAGAGACCCCTGCCGTGGCAGCTGGGCGCCCGTTCCCGAAGCTCACCGCTCGCACGAGCCCGGCAGCCATCCTAACCTCACAGAGCTGCTCCGGCCGCCAAGTAATGTGACTGCGCTTAAATAACATTCGGACAATCCTGATTGTGTTTGATATCTAAATTCATTCTGAATTCATCCTTCCATTGAGTTTTATTTCTTGCTTTGGCTTTTGGGGATAAAACGAACCAGAGACAATATTGCAGCCCGGTTGGACTTCTTCACAAAATGAGGCTGCACACAGAAGGCAGTCATGGAACCTATGTGCGAAGATAATGATAATGAACACTGTAATGGCCTTGTGGATTCAAAAGCAAATTCCCTCTGGCTTCTGAGGCCCCCTCCCCCCACCCTGGCCATTTCCTGCCCAGCCTCCCCCAGCAGTTGGGGCCCCAGCCTCCCCCCCAGCAGCTAGAGTTCCAGCCTCCCCCAGCAGCCGGGGCCCCAGCTTCCCCCCAGCAGCCAGAGCTCCAGCCTCCCCAAGAAGCCGGGGCCCCAGCCTCCCCCCAGCAGCAGGGGTAGCAGCCCAGGGCCGTGGGAAGAGCAAGAGCATTGCTGCCACGAACCCGTCTCCAGCACTGGTCGCCTGGTCTGGGATGGATTGGAGCAGAGCCAGGCTGGACGCATGGGGAAGGGCTTTCTGCCCCTTCCTGGAAGGCCCGGACACCTCTTCCCACCAGGAATTGGAAGGTTTGTCCCTTACATAGCATCCACTCAGGTGCAGACACGGCTGGCCGACACTCCGGGCTTGAGGTACTGCAGGGGTGCTCTAACTAGACACAGGTGACCCTGCTGACCTGTCTTTGTCAGGCTCCCCTCCCTGGAGGCCCTCGAGCTGCCCGGTGTGGCTCTGGTCTCAGCCACATTGCCAGTTTTCCTGCCATGCCCGGCTCCGGGGCCGGTGGCTGCCCTGGGTAGGGCTGGTGTCTTGACCCCTGACCCCCGCCCCAGCACAGTGCTGGTTGTAGAGGCTTTAGAGCCGCTGAGGAAGGGCTGCTTGTTCTCCCTCCACTGGGCTCCTGTCTCTGTGGAGTCAGGGCAGAGTAGGGTTTATGGCTTGTCCCGGGGAGGGGGACATCGTCTGCCCCTGCCCGGGGCTGCGGGGCTGCCCGGGGCTGCAGGTCTGCCCGGGGCCGGCAGGCAGGGAGCTCCGACTCCCAGAGCTCCTCTGCCTGCCCCCAGGCAGCTGGCCTCGGGAAGATCCCAAAGAAATGTGTGAACAGTCCCGGCACCGACCTCCCCCTCCAGCTCTGAAAGATGTAGTCTGCCTTCTGTAAGACCCCATGGCGCGGTGAACTCTTGAGAAACAAGAGCTAAAATCCATCTCATCCTATTGTGCGGCTCGCCCATCTCTTTCCTTTGGAGACCAGGGAGCACAATTTACCAACAGCGTTACACCAACCTGCAGGGATTAGCGGCGCCTTCCCGGGCAGGGAGACCAGCGGACTAAGCTCATTCGGGCTCTTGAGTTTATCCAAATGGCTTTGCTTGAGAGAGTGCCCTAATGAGATTTGTGGAGTATTTTTGACTCATTGCTGCCTTTGGTTCTGAGATTCTGTGTGAAATAGACAAGCTAACAGGCACGGCAAAGCAGTGACCCCAGCGCCTTGCGTCACCTGACAGACAGGGTCTGCACACGGTCCCCGGGGCTGTCGGGAGCCACATTCACTGCCAGGCCACCGCTTGTGACATTTGGACTTTATAAAATATGTCCCCCTCCCCTGCCCCAGTCGCTCGTGCTCCGGAGAATTTAATAGTGGAACCCATCAGATTTCTACTTGCTGGAAGAATGAGAGACAGAAAGGTCACCGTTTTATGGACTGAGTGATTAGTGAGATTTTAAACTGCGTTTGTTCAGTCCTTCAGTCGGAAATTCGTGCACTTGGGGAGCAGAGAGGCAGGACTCGGGCTCTGAGGCGGTTTAAAAGGGTGGAATTTGGGTAACTGGGGAGCAGTGGGGGCAGTGGTCCCTGTGCTGCTGTGGCAGGCAGGAGATGGTCCTGGCAGGAGTGCAGTGGACTTCCTTTGAAAACAGTCCACAGGGTGAGGCTGACTGGAGGCCGGCCCCTGGCCTGCCCCGCTGCTCGGGGCTCCGCCAGGGACACTTTGTTGGGCATTTTTTCTTTGGCAGTGGTCTTGGAAGTGGTGGTACTGGGTAGAGCTGCAGAGGCAAGTCCTTCCAGGGTGCTAGGGCCTGGCGCCCAGGCGTCCCCGGCCGGTCCCCTCGATTCCACCTTCCCAGCACTGGAGAGCGGGGACGCTGGCTGGCACTCCATGCCGGCCGTCTTCCCCGGAGCCACATCCGTCTGTGTTACACTGAGGAAGGAATTCACAGACCACAGGAGACAGCGAGCTGAGGGCCCCACATGGTCGGTGTGAGGCTGGTGTCCAGGGCACGGGAGACTCTGACTCTGACTCGAGTCTGTGGCTGACAGGGCCAAGTGTGACCTTGCTCAAGAAGCAGCACAGCATGGTGCCTTCTTCCCAAGCATCTGTGCCCTTCCTCCCCAGACACATGAGCACGCCACGCCAGGGGCCTGGTGAGTGGTTGTTCTGAAGGCAGGAACTCATGTCACCATCAGGTGACCTCATCTTGAGCAAGAGGCTCCACAGACAGCCATGGCGTCTGCTCAGAATGTCTTCCTATGCCCATGGGGTTCTTTCAGTGGCCAGAGGACGTAGGTATCACTCGTTAAATGAGATAGCACTGTAACAGTGGCCTGGGCTCATCACAGAACATGTGTACAGCATGAATGCTCACAGCTACTATTGGTTAATTAATATAATAACTGATATACAGAAAAATATGAAGCAAAACTTCACCAGAAATTATTTTAACCAATGGGGTACATTTGCACCATTGGGGTAATTTCTTTCCAGATGTCTTTTCCCCCCTAAAAATAGTGTTTTAGAGGCTCTGAATTCAATTCTCAGTTCTGCAAGAATAAAAATTAAGTCAAAAAAGCTTTTAAATGAAGACTAAAGATTTTTCTTAAGAGAATAGCAATAATGAATTGAAATTTAATGGTTGAGCCAATATCTTGTTTATCTGTCAGTTTCATAAGGTTCAACTTATTTTATAAATTTATATACCACTTTTTTCCTTAAATAGTTTTAAAATTAGTATGAAGTGTGTGCGCATGCATGCATGCGTGTGTGTACACATGTGTGTGCACACACGTGTATGGGGATAGACTTCAGGGCCTCAATGTGCTGTACCACTGAGCAACACCCCCAACGCTGGAAAGCTGTGGATAAGCGCACAGTATTCCTTTCACTGTCAGCCTAAAAATACTTCATTTTACGCCATTAGTTTATTGCTAGCTTTCCTATGTTAAATAATACACTGATGGTCTTTCAGGTAAGCTTGTTTGTGCACATGTGCTCAGGACTTGTTTCTGCCCAGCTATAGGCATTTGGCATCTGTTACCACATTGTTTTGCAAAGAGTTGTTTACTCCCCCACCAGCCATGTCTGAGAATTCCTGAGGAGGTGCTTTTCCAGCACCTGCCACCAGTGCCTCATAGTAAGAACTTACTTACCACATTGTGTTGTTCTGCTCCCTCCATGTGTACAAGTTCCACGCCTCGGCCCCTTCCTGGGTCTGCTGCCCTGGTTTGGCCCGGCAGCACCTCAGGTGTGAGGAGTGGGGACAGTCAGTTCTCTGGCATTTTGGTTCCTCCAAAATGACTTTCTGTGGGGCAATGGCCACTTCAGGGAGACACAGCGAGGTAGTGGTGGTCAAAAGGAGGAAGTCAGGGGAAGGAGCCACTGGGGACAGACGGGGTGTCTGTCCAGGAGCCTGGGTAAAGCAGTGGTGCAGTGGAGAGGAGGTGCAGGAGCTGGACACAGGGTATGGGGAGGGTAATGAACCTGGACTCCCTCTCAATAAGCCCCGGGGCCCAGGGAGTCCTCTCCGGAGTGTCTGAGAGCCACCCCTCCGGTGGCCTCTCTGCGCCACTCGAGCGCACGCACACACTCACACCCTCGACACTCGGAAGATGGGAGCCACGTGGCCAAGTTCCGGGAGACGGGAAGGGACGAGAGCGGTGGGAAGGCAGGAGGAGGAGGGGCGGCACATACCGCATAGAGGCTGGTGGCGAGGACGTGTCGATGACCAGGGGCCCGGACAGGCCATCCACATGGACCTTGAGATGCCTTCCCTGTTTCCTTGCTGTGTTTTTACTACAACGTGAAATTATTTGACTTAACTTAGTTTTGCATGGGTGTCTTACTTGTCTGTTTGTGGCAATGCATTTGCCCAAGGAGGCAGGTAGAGGGAAGGAAGGAGGGAGGTGGTGAGCGTGCTCCAAATCCAATGCACTGATAAGAGTTGGGGTACTTGAGACAGAGTGCTGCTACTGCAGGAGAAGTCACCTCTAATTTGATAACAAATGATACTCAAGATTATTATACTAAAGACATCAGAGTAAATGCAGTTTTTGGTAATCAAGTTTTAGTATGCTTCACTAGCTTTGGGGATAACTGGGATTGTGCTGAGATGGAAAGTAGCCATGTGAGGAAAGCCTGCCCAGCCCCAGCTCCCAATGACTGGCCAGACATCGGAGCCGGCCAGGGGCTCAGCTCTGAGCCTGGAGATGGGGGAGGGAGATGCAGACAGAGCCCCAGGCTGCCAGGAACTCTGACAGGAGCACACAAGCAGTGACACCCCCAGGAGCAGGAGCAGGGCTGTGAGCGCCCTGCCTGGACTGTCCACCCCGACAGAGCCTGGACTGTCCACCCCGACAGAGCCCGGACTGCTCATCTTGACAGGGCCCTGGACTGCCCATCTTGATAGGGCCATGGACTGTCCACCCCAACAGAGTCCTGGAGTGTCCACTCTGACAGGGCCCTGGACTGTCTGCCCCAATAGAACCCTGGACTGTCCACTCTGACAGGGCCCTGGACTGTCCACCCCAACAGGGTTCTGGACTGTCTACCCTGACAGAGCCCTGAACTGTCCACCCCGACAGGTCCTGGACTGCCCATCTCAACAGGGCCCTGGACTGTCCACCCCAACAGGGCTCTGGAATGTCCACTCTGACAGGGCCCTGGACTGTCCACCCCGACAGGACCCTGGACTGTCCA
>NW_012267274.1:1280466-1286462 GCF_000151885.1 Dipodomys ordii
GGGCCCTGGACTGTCCACCCCGACAGGACCCTGGACTGTCCACCCTAACAGGGTCCTAGACTGTCCACTCTGACAGGGCCCTGGACTGTCCACCCTGACAGGTCCATGGACTGTCCACTCTAATAGGGCCATGGACTGTCCACCCCTGCAGGGCCCTGAACCACCTACTCTTGGAACCAGGAATATCCTCAATGCAGGACATTCTCTTTTCTCTGTCCTTGAGGATCCTCAGCCTCTTTATGGTTCAAGGATGCTTGATGTTCAGTGTTGGAAGGAGGAATGCTGCGGGTGGGCGGCTGGTGACACCCCAGCCTTCCCTCACCGGCCCGGCGGGGTGGGGGACACCCGGTGACGGGGGCCATAGGGTGCTGACAGCCCTGCATCGTCACACTTGTGTCCGTCTCTGGGATCACCTGGCCACCTTACTTGAATAGAGTCCTTGTCTCAAAGCCGAATTGTCCCTGGAGCAACACAGATTATTTTTCCCTGGTTTCTGGAGACGTGTGGATGAAGTGAGCCCTGAAATGGCCACCGCCATCATGGCCCCCGCCCCCCCGAGCGTGGACAGGGCCCATTAAGAAGGCAGGACCAGGAGAGGCGACTGTCACTAAGGCTCTGTCTGCCTCTTGGACAAGGAACTCTGCTGTGGAGCTGCTGGTGGCTGCTACTCTCCAGGCTGAAGAATGGAAGAAGTCAGTTCTTCTTGGACCGAAATCTATCCAATCTTCTTAAGGGGCGGGAGTGGGTGTAGAAGGGAAGCCCGCCCAGGGAGACCCTGGAGGAGAAGCCAGTCATCCGTGTTTAGACCTATGGGCAATGGCGACAGAGGGCTGACCGGCAGAAATCAGCCCTGGCTGGCTCTGTGGGAGAAGGAACATGTGGTGTGGCCTGTGCCCAGGACCACGACTTGCTTATCTGAGTCCCGCGTGGCAGAGTGTTGAGGTGCCCCTCCCAGTGAGCGGACCTGGGACCCCCCAGAGTGGTGGCTGGGATAGCAGAAGCCTAGGACACCTGCAGGCCGGGCCTGGGGTCCGGGAGCGCTGTGCGCGTGCCCAGGCTCTCTTCCGCATGTGTGCCTGGGCCGCGGCTCCGAAGGCAGAGGCCTGGGCCGCGGCTCTGAGGCGCCCTGCCTGTGGGGCAGGGCCAGGGCAGGCCCACTGCTCCCAGAGATGCCCTCGGCTAAGCTCACACTCCACAGCTGATCTCCAGGGACTGAGCTGCCCGTCTGCTCTGTGAGCCACCCTCCCCTACTGTGGCACGCGTCCTGGGCTGAAGGAACGTGGTGGCGTACCCATCTACTGCTTTCCACCGGGCATTGCCCCAATGCCTGAGACCCAGCAGCCCTCCGCCATGTCCACGGCGTGGAAGCAGGGCCGGGCCCGTCCCATCCAAAGCCCCACAGACAAGGCTTTGGTTCTGACCACTAACAGCAGATGCCACGCTAGGAACATGCTGTACGCCGTACAATGGAAGCACCTCAGTATCTCAAGACGGTGGGTGGAGTTATTCTGTAAACGTTTAATGACCATTTTCTCCACTCCCTGCCTCAAACCTCGCCCCTGCCCATCACAGAGTAGAGTAGACTTTCTAGCCGCCTGTCCTCTCTGACCTTCCTCCTCTCCTGCATCCAGGATGACGTCCGGGGCCCTCCTGGGAGCCTCTTCCCGGTGCCCCTCCGATTTGACACAGGCTCCTAGCCCCGGCTGGGGTGAGCTCAGCCCCTGTGACCCTGTCCTCCTCCCGGCTCACGGAGCCCACCCCGGGCCCAGGCACAGCCCATCCCCAGCAGGCCTCGAGGCCCCATGGTGAGCGAGGAGGGGTGCGGGCTGGCCGGGCCGTGGGGTGCTCTGCGCCCCTCCCTCCAGGTGTGCGTGCTGTGACGGAGCAGCCTCTTCAGAGACCGAGGGTCCCCTGCGGGTGTCCTGGTGTCAGGGTCTTCATTTACTTCCTCTGACTCCTCAGCTCCCAGAACAGGGCCAGGGCGTGGTCAGTTGTGAGTCAATACTGTCAATGGATGAGCTGGATTAACCCTTGCCTGCTGTGTCAGCGGAGCATCTGGAAGCAAGGATGCCTGGGTCGCAGCAAACCAGTGCCCAGGTGACATTTCCTACTGCCGTTTTCTGATAGGGAGGTTGATTGGCTGGTTGGATGGCCGATCCTGGAGCCCTGGGAGGAGACGGCCAGGGAGGAAGTGCCCCTCAGGTAGGACATGAGCGCACCAGGGGTCCAGGCAAAGCAAAGAGCCCCAGTGGCCACGGCACAGAGTGAGAAACCAAGTATCCGCTCTGCAGATACGTCAGCACGAGTCAGCGTGGAAAGTAAGATGGACAGATGTCCCGGGGAAGCATTTCAGTTCAGTTACACACTGTGATCTCCAGAGGCAGAGCGTGAGCCCTGGCACGGCGGCTGCACCCGCAGCTCCCGCAGCACGCAGGGTGTGGCACCAGCGTGACTCTCGTCAGGCCCGAGCCAGGGCAGCAATGAGTTGTGAGGATGGCGTGGAGCCCACATACAACATGCTGACGGCCGCTTGCTGGCTCTGTTGTTGGCTGATCCAAACCCGTGACCCGTGCCCAGCCCTGAGAACCTACAAGAGCTCCCCGCAGCGGGCGGCCTAAGGCCACCTTGTGCCAGCGCTGCTCCAAGCACCAGGCCATCGGGGACACGGCCTGTGTCACAGAGGGTCCGAGGGGAGGGGCCGAGGAGACCTGGGCAAAGCGAGAGGTGGGCCCTGGGACAGGAAGGAAAACCCCTCAGAACAAAGGAAGTCCGGCCCGTGCAGGGACTTTTGCCAACAGCGGTGGACCGGGCCTGGTGGAGGGACAAGACTCACCAACAGAGACTCAGATTTATCCTAGTAATTCTGCAGGTCTAAGATTATTGTTAAATGAAATGCTTTCCTTTGAAAAGTAACCTATCTGACATAGGGTTAGATGTTGGTAAAAAGAAAAAAAAACAAACATTAATTAGACTGATGCCACCCCAGCCTATCTGCTTAAACCTGATGGTTCTGAAAATGTTTGTAAGTGTCTGTTAAGATGGAGTGCTCACCTGCCCTCCTCCACAGACACGGCCAGCTGCAGAGGACACAGACAGCAAAGGTTTCAGGCAGGAAAGTGTCACAGGTCGAGAAGTGAAATCTTCCAATGTCTTCAGTAATGATTTTCGCGGAGGTTTGACGTGTCCCGTAGGCTTCTACAGCCGGCATCCTGGAATCCATCGCGCCTTTAATGCTCTGTTTTTACCATTGATCACTCCGCAGAGTCCAGACTCAGCATCAGATGCTAAATGCAACTCTATTGAATATCTTTCTCCAGGTGTCAGCATTTTCTACTTGGGAGAAAGAACTACATAAAATTGTGTTTGACCCACGCTATCTCCTGCTAAACTCTGAGGAGCGAAAACAGGTAATGGTGTGGGGGTGAGACGAGGCAGGGCTGTGGAGACCACTGAAACAGACCCTGCGGCCCCAGGCCGGCATCCCCCCTCCCCACGGCTGCCTCTGCAGCTGCTCTGCTGGGGACTGGGTGGCGGTGTGGGGTGCGTGCTGCTAACAGCACACTGGAAACTGAGCATCTGGTCCCAACCCCTAAGAAAATACACATACTCAAAGGTGAAATGCAAATTGGGGGAACATTAACCACATTTCAAATGGTCTAGCTACACAAAGAAGGGATTATATGATGATGGTGAACCAGAGGGGCCCCGGGAGAAGTGTAGCGTAAGTAAAGGAGAGGCGTTCTAAGCCTAGATCTCCCAACAGCAGAGCTTGTTCATGAAGGCCCCGGACCTGTCTCTGCTTTTCAGTTAGACAGACAGATGGACAAGCTAATGGCTGTTCACAAGAAGCAGATATTACACCCAGTGGGGGACAGAGGGCTCTGTGGCCTTAGTTGTGAGTGTGTGTGTGTGTGTGTGTGTGTGTGTGTGTGTGTGTAAGGAGCAGGACCAGAACAGGAAGGACAGATTTCTGCATTTCTACATTTCTAACCCCAGCGTCAATCAGGCAAGGCGACTTCTCCCCACCCCTGGCCCGTGAGTTCAGAGGTCAGACCCTGGAGAAGTGGGTCAGGGGAATGACGGGAAGAGGGCTCACTGCCACTGCTGGCTCACATCGCGAGGAGGAGCTCGGTATTTACCTGCAGCTCTGCTATCTATCGGCTCAACAAGCCCTAAAACAAATTCTGAGATGAGGCCAAGGATGCCCCCGCGGGGTCAGCCAGCAGCTTCGTCCCAGCACCCCTGGAACTGGGGCTTCCCAGTGAAGATCCTGCTGCTGGCCCCATCTGAATAACAAACCCCACCCTTCTGGGAACTCCAAATCCTTCTCCTAGCTGAGTTTCACTTTCCAGGAAGCAGAGCCTCAGGGTATGAGACAGGCTGGCGAGGCCTCCAGATAGTGCCCCAGTCAAGCGGCTGCAGCCTGGACCGCAGTACTGTTTCTATAGTGGAACAGAACTGTAGTTTAATAATTGATAGTATTTTGGCCTTTTGTTGCATTATTAAAAAGCGAAAAGTTCTACTACTCCACGACAGAAGAAGCCTGTTTACCTACGCGCCAGAATCAACCCTGCCACACTCGAGCCTCCAGACCAAGTGTCCACAGCCACCGGCGCAGCTGTTGGTGACGTGTGACGTGCTCCGGCTGGTTCCTGCCAGCAGCTGCTCCCCGTGGCAGAGGGCTTTTGGGGAACCTTAGCTGTTAAAGGATGTTGAAGAAGCCACCCTCACCCCCAAGGGGAAAGACCAGCTTAAAAGGCACCCCCCGTTTGGCTCTTACGCACTCCTGGGCGGGCGCACAGGTCGGTCTCCTGACTGGAGTGAGCTGCTCAGGTCCACTGCCCCTCCGATGTCTGCCAGGAGACCAAGAGAGGCAGCTGGAGGGCTGAAGGCGGGGGCCGTGCGGGGCCCTCAGCTGGACAGGTTTGTGCAGGTCAGTCAGGTTGGCCATTCACTCACACCAGAGGCCGCCGTCTGGGGAGAGCCAGCCGATGCCACTGCACCCGCACCGAGGTGAGGCCTCGGCCGCCAGGCAGTCCAGGTGCACGCAGCCGCCAGACCGCCCCAGGCCCAGGGCCTGCGGCCCACCCGTGGGGAGCAGGCCGGAGCCATTGCAGGCCCCATTCCTGAAGCACAGGACTGTTCACAGAGAAACGCAGAGTGCAAGCGTCAAATGCGAGGTGCACAGCGGCTCTGGGGCCAGGGTTCACGGGGCAGAGCTAGGCTGTGCGGCCGGGGCTGCTGAGGACGTGGAGGAGCCCACGGGGGCGGGGGGGGGGGGGCTGGGCCAGGCCCGGGAGTGCTGATCAGGCCTGTTTCTATGGTAACAAGCAGAGAGCTTCATTTTATACGCCAGTGCCTACTGCAGGGAGGTAATGGCCAATGCTATCTCTTTAAAAGTCACAACCCACTTAGGATAAAACGGGTGTAATTTGTAAGAAGGAAAAATCCCCACTGCATTAAATTATAGTGGTAGAAATAAAGCAACGGAGAAAAGGGAGAAGAGAGGAAGTTTAGGTTGGACGGATGCGCGGAGCTAGGCAGCCAGCAATGCAGGCATCGCATGCCAGCTCTGATCCACAGCCGGCCAGCCTTCCACCACCTGCGAAATTAATAGAGCAAAGCTGCTGCTAATGACGGAGCGAGGAGCGCTTATCTGGACGATGACCTGCATCCACCTTTCTTATTAGTCTAAATTAGAAGACAAGGCGAGAATGAACCCACTGCTCACCTTGGAGCTGTGGCCAGCCAATCACCCCCTGACTTAAAGTTACAGGCACCGGCTCACATTTTAAGTTACTTGTGAGTATTTTACTTGGCCACAGTGTGAGGAGCAATTTTGGTTTTACTTTTTTTTTTAACATTAGAGAAACAGATCTGAGGCAGTGACACAAAGTGGAGAGGGCCAGGGCTCAGCCTCCATCTTCCAGGGGCTTCTCCCCCTCCCCAGCCCTTCCCCTCCCTACCTCAGCCCTTCCCTCTCCCCACCCAGCCCT
>NW_012267274.1:1287196-1322556 GCF_000151885.1 Dipodomys ordii
CCTTCCCCTCCCCACCCAGCCCTTCCTGCTCCTTACCTCAGCCCTTCCCCATCTCTCCCCAGCCCTTTCTCCTCCATTCTCAACCCTTCTCCCTCCCTCCCTCCCCAGCCCTTCCTCCCCCTCCCCAGTCCTTCCCCCTTCCACTTCAGCCCTTCTCTCTCCCTCCCTTCCCCAGCTCTTCCTCCTCACCTCAGCCCTTCCCCTCCCCAACCCTTCCCCAGCCCTCCCTCCCCAGCCCTTCCCCCTCCCACCCAGCCCTTCCCTCTTGCTCCCCAGCCCTTCCCCCTCCCACCCAGCCCATCCTCCTCCCTCCTCAGCCCTTCCCCCTCCTGCCCCAGCCTGAGCCTGACTCTAAGGCCCTTGTGAACCAGATGGCTCCAGGGACTTTGTGGATGATGCTGAATTACTCTTTACTGGGCTTCCAGGATTATATGTGGATTTTGTTGGTATTTTTCTTGGTTTATATTTACCTCAGCACAAGGCTTATCCAGGGTTTACTTTGAAGTGTTCTTGAGGCTTGGCTAGCATTACAAATGAAACCACTTGGTCCTTCCCTTTCTGTGGCTCTGTAGTGGGGAAGTGGTGGTTAGAACAAGGAGCCATCTTACTCTGATGGAGGAGAAGCAGCTCCTAGTTTCCAGAAGAAGGTCCTGGAATAATCACCTTTACAATAACAATAAAAAGCTTTTAAAATGATGCTGGGGCCCCGGGGGCATCAAGAGTAGGACTTCCCAGCGGTGCCTGGCTCCTGACCCCACAGAGCAGCGGCGGCCCAGGGGACAAGCGAGTTATCGGCTCCCCTGGCAGGGCCCGGCCAGCAGCAGGACAAAGCGCTTCCTTCCGGTTCCGCTGGTCGCTTGTGCTGCGTCTGGAATGCAATATTTGTGTCTGACAATACTTTCTATTCTGTGTGTTTTAAGATATTTGAACAGTTTGTCAAGACAAGGATAAAAGAAGAATACAAGGAAAAGAAAAGTAAATTGCTGCTAGCCAAAGAAGAGTTTAAGAAACTTCTCGAGGAGTGCAAAGTGTCACCCAGGTACAGAGGGCTGACCGCAGGGCTGTAACTTGTGGTGGTTAGAACACGGCTTTCAGATCTGTTCTGCTAAACCGTCTCTAGCACGTCTGCCGGTACATGACCTTGAACATCTTCAGGGCGCAGCTGTGGGTGCTGTTGGCTAATCCAGTCCCCTCTAGCCCCCCAGCCCCTCACGCGCCTCCGAAGGCAGATGTCCTGGAGGTGGCCTGCCAGCCCTGGCCGGGCACACAGGAGACCGTGCGCGAAGCCCTGTGAGGAGAAGCAGAGGCAGAGGGGGCCTGCCGGCCCTGGCCGGGCACACAGGAGGCCGTGCACAAAGCCCTGAGGCAGAGGGGGCCTGCCGGCCCTGGCCGGGCACACAGGAGGCCATGCATGAAGCCCCGTGAGGAGAGGCAGAGGCAGAGGTGGCCTGCCGGCCCTGGCAGGGCACACAGGAGGCCGTGCACGAAGCCCTGGAGGTGGCCTGCCGCCCTGGCCGGGCACACAGGAGGCCGTGCACGAAGCCCCGTTAGGAGAGGCAGAGGCAGAGGGGGCCTGGGATGGAGGCAGCAGGGCAGGGGGTGGGGCTCCAGGACGCACTGATGCAGGGTAGGAGCACCTCAGAGGGACAGGCCACAGCCCTGCAGGGGGCTGGTGCCTGGTGAGACCTCGGGCTGCTCACCACGTCAACCAAGCTCCCGTACGCATGGGGAACGCAAGCTGGGTCTCCATCTCAGCAAACTCTCTCTTCTTCAGAACCACCTTTAAGGAGTTTGCGGAGAAGTATGGCCGTGATCAGAGGTTTCGGCTTGTTCAGAAAAGGAAGGACCAGGAACACTTTTTCAATCAATTCATCCTAATCCTTAAGAAGCGGGACAAGGAGAACAGATTGCGGCTGAGAAGAATGAGATGAGTCTGTGGACAGGAGGAGATGTGGCCGCGGGTGGGGGGCTGGGCCGCCTCGGGGCAGGGTGGGGCCGCCTTGGGGTGGGGCCGCCTCAGGTGGGGTGGGCCGCCTTGGGCCGGGGCTGAGGCCGCTGGCGCAGGCTCTGCAAGGTCCTTCACAGAGGATTACTGTTTCATATTGAAGCTCTCTTTTGTACAACATTCAGAGTTTGATGCATTTCTAATTGCCATGATACGTGGATCCCTTAATTGTTTTCATTATGCAAATGACTTGTAATATACACAAATTATAATCCACTGCAGGTTTGTAAGAAGCAGAGACAGGCACCATCCACAGTGATGGCGGGGCGTTTCCATCTCTCCGTGGGGGGATGTGCTAGGCCTTCGTTTTTGCAGACCTCATGGTATTTAGGAATCCTGTACTCCGTCCCCAGGTCTTGGTCTCATCTCCTGAGTCGTAGCAATAGGGCTTCATCGTTCATCCTAGTGGCAACTGGACATTCCACACGAGGGACCACGGACCACGCGCAGAGGCCTGAGTGTGATCGCATTCCTCCACGGGCCCAGCCAGGCCGGGAGAAGAGCATTTCACAGGCTGTCGGAGGTCCTTCTTAAAGAGAATTATTTTGTACAAAACCATCATCCCAATATTTGAGTTATTTTTATTGTATGCCCAGAGTTTGCATGAGATTTTTCTCATCATCTTTGTACAAAAATTTTAAATTTTTTTTAATTAATAAATATTTTAAACCAGTGTGATTTTGTGGCTGAGGCCTCCCCTCCTAATCTTAGGAAGCAAAATCATTACAACTAAAGAGACGAGGCCCAATCCCAAGATTCAGGAGGAGGAGTCATACCAAAGGGCTGTGGAAGCAGTCCTCACACAAAACCAGCTCCAGCGTTCCTGGCAGCATGGGTTTGGGTAGAAGGTGGGCAGAGCTGTGCTGGTGGAACTTGATGGAAGTTCACACAGGAGGCAAAGGTCACTTGTATCTGTGACTCCATGGGTGTCTCTGCCCAGAGCCACCAGAGAGACCTTGGCAGGCAGGCGGGGAGGTGATGGCAGGGCTGGGTGGGCAACCCCTGGGGTTTGCAAAAGGCAGCGCCCTCTTCTCTGGGTCATGGCCAGGTGGAGGGCCTGTCCTTGGGTCACAGCCAGGTGGAGCCTGTCCTGCTTTCCTGGCAGAGGCTGATCACCTGACCACAGAATGTCATTGAACCTGTGATGACCTCCAGAATGGCATCTCGTCCGCTCAGCGTGGAGCAGGCTGGCTGGGGGCGGGAGGGCTCCATATAAAATGGAGACAGCGCAGACAGGGTGGGCCTGGCCAGGGCAGCAGCATCCTCACAGCCAGCCCCCTGCGCTGAGGCCGCCTCTCCCCTCCCCCACCTCTGCCCCAACAGAGCAGGACAGATGCTGGTGGCACCCGCCAGTGCTGGGCTATCACAGCAGCCTGGGGAGGTGACGTTGGGGAGCGGGAGGGGGAGATGCACTGCTTCAGACCAGGACAGTTCTGTGGACTGTGTGGTCCCTGCTGAGGAGGCTGGGTGCGAGAGCGCGGGCTGAGGCTGAGAGGCTGGTCGGGATTTGGAGAGCAGCAGGGCCGGGGTGGGGGTGGTGGGAAAGCGCAGGGAAGGAAGGGTGCGTGTTATTCTCTCCGGGACAATCAGAGTATCTGAGATGGGGAATTTGTAATCATGTTCTGGTGGCCCAAGAGCCGGGCGCTGGCTTCTGCCCAGCTCTGGCGAGGTCGCCTGGCGGATGGCACCCAGGGGAGCTGGTGGGCGGGAGGAGGGCCAGGGGCAGAGCTGGGGAGGCCCTGTCCTCTCCAAACACCTTCCCGCAGGAGCTGACCCTGTCCATCTGTGGCCAGCCCTTCGCTGACTTCATACTCCACTTTGGGTCTGGTGTGTCCTCCGGTGTGGGGAAGGCGGGGGCCCCAGCCTCAGCTGCTCTGCAGGGAGTAGAGGCATTCGGTATGGGTCCCTGTGGATGGGAGTTCACTCACTGGGGGTGCCCTTGAAAGTAGGGGTGCTCCCGCGCCCTCTCACTTTATTCTGTTTCTTCCCAGTCACAGGGAGGTCAGAGACACCCTCGACATGAGCTCCAACTTCTGTCCCCAAATCACCGGGTCCCCTGGAGGTAGAGGGAACCCCCAAAACTATGAGCCACGCAGCCCTTTCCTGGTTCACGCTGGTTCACGCCAGGTGTCCTGTCACAGTGGTTCGGAAGGCCTCTCACAGGGCCTTCGTGACCCCTCACACTGCACTTCAGAAACCCACCTTCACACACAAATCCCAGGAGGAGGCTCCGCACTGAACCCACACCAAGGGGCTGCCCTTGGCGTGCGCACAGAACGTGGAGATGTTGGTGTCCGTGCCCTCAGAGGGTTCCCTCCCCAGAGGCAGCCCTGACAGTGACGCGGTGAGCACAGTACTGCGACCTCAGCCGGCTCCATGACCAACTCCACAGGGACCCCGTGATGCCCGGGACTCCATCGGCGGCCTGCCGGAGCCGCTCCCCCCCTAGGCTGTGAGCCAAGGGCCCTGGGGCCCGCTGCAGTCAGTTCAGAAGCTGGAACTTCCCCTCAGGGAAATCCTCCCTCCAGGCGGACTTCCCATCCCCACTGCTCACACCTCCGTAGACACTTGTCCCCACCCAGGGTCTCCAAGGAATTCAGTATAAGAGGAGGTTGCGGTGGCGATGAGCTCCTGGCCAGCCAACCTGTGCCTGCACCGACACAGCCAGCTTGACGTGCCCGGAGTGACTACAGGAGGTCTCGGTGCAGCTACGAGATGTGGCAGGCACCTCAGAGCCAGCTGCCCAGGATCCGTCATCCCCAGAGTCAGGTCCCTGGTCCAGTCACCCCAAACTGGAGGCAAGTGGCAAGCAATAGGCCTCTCTCCTTCTGCGGTCTGGGATTGGAAGAAGCTTCAGGAAAGAGGGGGAAGCTAGGGGTCAGCTCTGTCCCCCTCCCGGCTTGGTCTGGTGGACCAGCTGTGGCTCTGTGGGTGGGCCTCCCTGATGCCACCATCGGCCTCGCCAGTGCCTTGTCCTGAGTGCTTGCTGTCCCCAGATCTGTCCTGGACCCCCTTCATCCCCAAGAATCACCCTCGTGTGCACCCAGCCTTGGGGCTCTGCATTGCCGCCAGCACCATGCCCATCCTCGGCAGCATGCCTCTGGGCACTGCGTCCGTGGAGCGGCCTGGCAGGGCAGAGGCAGCCACAGAGCCGGATGTGTGCGCGGGCAGCCACCGCGCCGGGCACAGGCTCGCGTGCGCGGAGAGCCAGGCCCCGTGGGAGGCGGCTGTCGGCCTTTGCATTTCATCCACATATCTGAGAGCCTTCATTTCTGTTCCCATCCCGAGACTGTGATTCTAAGAAACTTGCTTAAAGTTGCAGGTAGATGATGGATAATTTCCATCTTCTCGCTACTCCTCTGTGTCTTTGGATCCGTCGGCGTGGTGATGGAAGGCGAGCCCAGGTGTCATCAGTAAACCCCTGGGGGGGGGCGGGGAATGAGCTCTAAAGGTTGATGGGAACGTGCGTGTGGATGATACTTCCATTATTTCCCTACTCGGAACCTGCAGATGCGGCGACGCTGGCTTCACCTTTAGAATATATTTAAGGCATTCTACAGCAATAGTAGACTCAGCGTGGTTTTCCGGTTATTTCCTTTCATTTATGAAGGTGCCATGCCCATTCTGAATGCCAGTGATGTAGAACGGATGAGCTGTTATTGTAACCTTTAGCTGCTAAATAATAAATAAGGATAAATAATAAATTTCATAGCACTCATCCGCTTCCGTGGAAGCCACACAGAGGTAGCCGGAGCGCAGGAGACAGTCGCTCTGTCCTTAACCACTGTGTCCCAAGCTCTTCCTCCTGCTGCAACCCTTGGGCTTCCGCCCACACCTGTGGCCCGGGCGCCACCTGTCCCCTGACCTGCAGGTGGGAATGAGCCTTTGACTGGCCTGCCTGACCAGTTCACCCTTCTCCCGGACTCTGTCCCACGGGTGCTCCTCCTGGTGTGTCTGCCTGACTGACACCACAGCAGTGTCCAGCATCCTGCTCTGACTACAGCCGCCCTCTGTCCCTGCTCCTCAGCAACCTGACACTTCTTGCCTGGTGCAGATGGCCCTTGAGGTCCACAATCCTTGGGTCATCCCCCTTGTCCTGATGGACAGCACAGGTCTCAGGAGATGAGCGGCCCTGAATCTTCCTGGCCCTGAGCGGCGGTGTCCGCCATGGGCCCCCAAAGATGCTGGCACACAGCGCTGTGACAGACGGCCCGAGGGGCTGATGACCCCGCCGCCTCCTTGTGGTGGTGGCGGTGACAGCCCCTCGGCCAACTCCCCTTTCCCCGCTCCGTGTTTGTCGTCCACTGTTTTCCTGCTTTACTCCAATTACCTGCTCCCAACAACACAGTCATAGTAAGAGAACACTGCACATTTGCATTTTTCCAAATACTTAAACTTCGCGTGTCTTCTCTCATTAAATATTTAACGCATGGCCCAAGTCAAAGACTTCCAATTATTCATGAAATGCTTCGGCGTAATTAAGTGGCACGTTTGCTGGGAGCCACTTGGCTGATGGGTTTCTGGAGCCTGGTGGCTTTGTGTGCCCTGCTTGAGTGACGGACTGACGGACTCCCCGCCGCAAGAGTCCTGGGCCCCGTCACCCCGGGTGAAGTCTCAGCACACGAACTCCGGGGGGGCATCGAGGCGCAGGCCTTGCCCTGGCCCGGCTTGCAGTGAGCCACGGCGGCGGCTGAGATAGGCATGCAGTGGGCACGGTAGGTCAGTTGTAGGCTCAGCAGACCAGAGACGGTCCTGGAAACGGGCCTGGCACCCACGAACCGCCCTGCAAGCCCGGTCCAGAAGGGCAGGGCAGAGGGGAGGGCCTGGGGAGCCAGGGCTCAGAGGCTGACATCAGCTGCTAGAGGACAGGGCCCGGCCCCATCTTCCCTGAGGTCACCAGGAGGACAGGCAAGGACCTGGGCAGATGCAGTGTGCCGCCTCTGTGCTCCAGGCGAGACCCCCGCATCAGAGAGCCAGGGCGGCTGGGTTCCAACCCCTCGGGAGCCAGGCAGGGTGGCTGCAGCCAGACAAGCGCGCCTGGAGGGAGCCGGCAGCACAGGTCCTCCGGGGCCGCTGGACTGCCTGGGGATGGTCGGGGGTGGGGGCAGGGCTCTCCGATCGCATTGAGGATCCTGCCTGCAGGATCTCCACAGCCCCATCAGTGTGGTGGGCTTCCCTGGGTGGGCCCTGGGGGGGGCTGGGTGCTGGGTACTGAGTAGAGGGAGGCAGCTTGGTCCTGGGAGGGGCTGGGTGCTGAGTAGAGGGAGGCGGCCTGGTCCTGGGTGATGCTGGGTGCTGGGTGCTGAGTAGAGGGAGGCGGCCTGGTCCTGGGTGGTGCTGGGTGCTGGGTGCTGAGTGAGGGAGGTGGCCTGGCCCTGGGTGGGTGCTGGGTGCTGAGTGAGGGAGGCGGCCTGGTCCTGGGTGGGGCTGGGTGCTGGGTGCTGGGTGCTGAGTGCTGAGTGGAGGGAGCTTGGTCCTGGGTGGAGCTGGGTGCTGGGTGCTGAGTGGAGGGAGCTTGGTCCTGGGTGGAGCTGGGTGCTGGGTGCTGAGTGGAGGGAGGCGGTCTGGTCCTGGGTGGGGCTGGGTGCTGGGTGCTGAGTAGAAGGAAGCTTTGCCAGCACATTAGTCACCTTCAGCCCATCTTCCTCCCAAGACATAGAGAACAGCCAGGTGGTGATTTCCCCCACTGACCTGTGGGGGTCCCGCCCTCCCAGGGCAGTGAAATGATGGGGTCACACCAGCAGCTGCCCGGGCAGCCTGGGGACTCACACACCCGCGTTTGCTGAGTAGGCCGGTCCTTTGGGAGATCTGTCCTGTGGAAGCTAGTCATTCCCCCTCTCTCCTGCCTATCCTCCCTGCCTTCCTTCCTCCCTCCCTCCCTCCCTGTCTCCCTCCCTCCCTCCCTCCCTGTCTTCCTCCCTTCCTTCTTTCTCTACCTCACTCCCTCCATCTTCTCCTTTTTAGGCTTCGTGAGGCCGAGTGTAGAACCCATATGATCTAGGCCAGGGTTCCACTCCATTTTGCCACCACGCTGCCACTTCCAGCCCTAAATTTTCCTTTCTACTGAGGCGCGGCGGTCCGCGGCTGGAGTCACACACTCCGGAGGAAGTCCCTTTTGAGGTGACAGTGTCATCCTTCGGCACGAAGAGCCCCTTCTCTAAGGCGTCATGGCAGAGGGGTGTGAAGTCTGTGTGCTCTGTGGAGGGGTGGCCTTTCCCAGGGCGCCTCCCGGGGTGCCCAGCCAGGGCTTGTCTGCACAGCGAGCCTTAGGACATGAGCACCTCCTGGCCTAGTCATGCACATTGCCGGCCAGTCCCAGCAGCGGCTCCACACATCTCAGCTCTGCTCTGCCAACTAACGCAGGGCCGTCTCCGCATCGGGCGCCCATCGGGCCTCTCCCCTGCTAACCGGCAGGGCCATCAGCCTTTCAGTGGTGGCATAAGCCAAGACACCAAGTGAATGACGTTTTCCGGTTTTTCCTGACTTCACATTTTTATTATTATATACTGTGGGGTTTTCACTGTGATATTTCCATTCACACACTGAATACACTTTGATCAAGATGTGAGATACCGGTTTAAACGTGCTGTATCTGCACTTCTGCCCTGACAGCCCCCGACGTGCACAGGATGGGAGACAGCAGGCCAGTTGGCTGGGCTCCGTCTGCCCTGTCCATTAGCGCACTGGACTTCTCAGTGAGGCTGTGACCAGCGGGTGTGAATTGGCAGCGCTGGCCGGGGCTGTCCTCAGACGATGACTCTCTCCAGCCCGGTCCCCTTCCCAGTGCTCTCGCCCGCTGTGACCTCGGTTTGCAAACCACAGATGAAAGCGGCTCGTCCTGCCCCAGAGGTTTTGCTCCTGCACACATACAAGTTGCTAATCCAGTCTCTGCCAGCTCATTCTTGTCAGATCCCTGCGCGAGCCCTGTGCTCCGGGTGTTGATGGAACAATCCACAGGGAGACTGTGCCAAAATGAAGCTGTCTCCGCTCTGCCCAGCCTCAGGCTGCTTGGGTAACCCAGAAGCCAGGGGAAGCCGAGGTCATCCTCTGCCAGCTGCTCCTCTCTGAAATCCGAACCCATGGTTTTAGAAACAGTTGAAACCATTGTGACGTTTCTTCTGGCTCCCAGAACTTGGGGGATGATGGGAAAACAAGGTGGAGGCTCAAACAATTTCAGATCGAGCATGGGTCAGATGACATCTTCCTTTCATGTTTTCTGAGTTCTTCGGAGTCTAGATGAGCTACATTCCCAAGCTAGCAGGCTCTGGGAACCCCAGCTGTCCTGAGAACTAGAAGTTCTACTCAGAACTTGTCTTTCCAGGATGGCCCCGTGGCTGGAGACCAGCCCTCATGAGCTGATCTCTGGAGATTCCCAGCCTCCATCCCTCATCAGCACGCCCGGGCAGCCGCAGAGGTTCTGTCTGGAGTCACCCGTGCTCCGGCAGGCTGCTCTCTGTGTCCAACCAGAGGGGAGGCTCTGGATCTCTGTAGGCTCCAGCCCTCTGTAGGCTCCATCAATGGCAGCAAACAGCCAGCCCAGCTGGGGACTGGGTGGGCAGGCCTCTCCTGGAGCATGGGACCTTGCCATTACAGATGTATATGTGTGTAGATGTGTGCGTGCGTGCGTGCGTGCGTGTGTGTGTGTGTGTAATTATCTCAGAACCTGAATAGAGAGGCAAGGAAAAGAAAAACAATGGGCAACCTGAGTCCTCCCTTCCGAAATAGCCCAGATTACCCTGATTGATGCCACTCTGTCTTGCACACCTGGACAGTTCCCATCCACCCAACATCCTCTCACGGGCTCCGTCTGTGTCGGGGCTGCCTCTTGTCTGTAGCTGACCCCGCACACCTCCCCCATCGCCTCCCATGTTGGCGGAGATCCTGTGAGCGGGGGCCGTTGGTGTCAGAAGACAGAAGGCCTACAGAGGGTCTCGCTCCGGGATGGTTCGGCTGGTGAAGCAAAGGTGCCTCCTCGGGTGCTTGTGCCCCTGGCGGCCGAGTGTCCTGAGCTGAGGTGGTCATGAGCAAACCAGCATGGAGCTGGCACCAACATGGAGCTGGCGGGCAGGTGCTGCGGTGCACACTGAAGGATGTGTGGGCCAAGCGTGTGTGTGTGTGTGTGTGTGTGCGCTCTGGCATGTGTGTGTTCCAGGCGTGCCTGTGTGCATTCCCAGGGCTCTGACAGTGTGTGTGTGTGTGTGCACGCGTGCACGCGCTCTGGCATGTGTGTGTTCCAGGCATGCCTGTGTGCGTTCCCGGGGCTCTGACAGTGTGTGTGTGTGTGTGTGTGTGTGTGTGTGTGTGTGTGCGTGCACGCGCTCTGGCATGTGTGTTCCAGGGGTGCCTGTGTGCGTTCCCGGGGCTCTGACAGTGTGTGTGTGTGTGTGTGTATGTGCGTGCACGCGCTCTGGCATGTGTGTTCCAGGGGTGCCTGTGTGCGTTCCCGGGGCTCTGACAGTGTGTGTCTTCCGTCTCCGGCCCTCCCCATTCACAGGAGCGCCTCTCGTCACAGAGCCCCAGGAGCACCCGCATCCCCGAGCCTCCGTGCAGCCCCGGACGGACGTGTCCATCTACCCTGCAACCTCTGCCACGCGCGCGGGCTCCCACGGGGCACGCCAGCGTGGCCATCACTTGGAGGGGTAATCTCCACCACAGAGGATGGGAGTCTGGAAAGGAAAACAAACGGGATGGTGGCACCCAGGAGGGGCAGGTGACTCCATTCCTGGCTGCGGTGGGAGCTCACCAGAGGCCTCGCCACGTCCATCCGAGATAAAGCTCCCACTTCCCTCCCGGGATTCTGCCGCAAAGCTGCAAAGTATGGGCGTCCCATATGCTCCTGACCGTCAATCACCTCCTGGTGGAGTGTGCTGGGGAATGAATCATTTTTACTACTGCTCCAACTTCCTCCCCTTCCCTAATACTCACATTTAGCAACAAAGTCAGAGATCTGCACCCTCATTTCTTTGCAGCTGGGGTGACAGAATTGAATGTTTTCCTGATTCCAGTGGGTTTGCAGACTCCCTGTCTTAGCTTTCCTTAGGCAGAGTGTCGCCTCACAGAGATGATGAGAACCGGATCTACTTGAGGGTCCCCGTGGGAAGCTCGCTCGCAGCATGTGCACGCGGTCTCCGCCTGGACCGGCAGTGGCAGTGGGTCCGGTCTGTGGCCCCCACTCCCTGTCTGGGGGCCGGAGGAGCTCTGGGCAGGGCGGTGGTGCTGCGTCATCTCCCTGGAGAGCTGTCCGTAACAGCCATGCCTGGGGTCAGGACAGCTCCACGGTAGCTGTTCAATGCCACTAAATCTGAGCTAGTCACAGGCCCAGGACCATAATGGACAGACATAAAAGAGGCCCACAAAACACTCTGAAGCTTTAGGTTTTATTTAGGACATAAGAGAGGTATTTATTACCATCCTGCACACAATAAGTATTTCTTTGCCATTTGCATCATTGCCGGGCAACCTACCCCATATTTTAGAAATGAAAACTGCCCATAAAGGCCCCAGAATATGCTATGGTGCCCGTGGACGTGGCGCAGCGCAGAGGTGGAAGCAGAGGAGCGGCCTCCGTCCACGCAGCGCAGAGGTGGAAGCAGAGGAGCTCCATCCGTCCACGCAGCGCAGCCCAGCGCAGAGGTGGGAGCAGAGGAGTGCCCTCCATCCACGCAGCATCCTCGGCGTCAGCCCAGGCCCTCAGCCACTCCATCCGCTCTTCCTCAGACAGCGGGAGAATAGGGGCGGGTGGGCTTCCTCGGAAGTCAGAGGCACACCTGGGAGTGACAACTGACAGTCAGCTGTGCAGATAACAGGGTCAGCTGTGCAGGTCACTGAGGGTCAGCTATGCAGTTCACTGAGGGTCAGCTGTGCAGATAACAGGGTCAGCTGTGCTGGTCACTGAGGGTCAGCTGTGCAGCTCACTGAGGGTCAGCTGTGCAGATAACAGGATCAGCTGTGTAGGTCACTGAGGGTCATCTGTGCTGGTCACTGAGGGTCAGCTGTGTAGGTCACTGAGGGTCATCTGTACAGATCACTGAGGGCCAGCTATGCAGGTCACTGAGGGTCATCTGTACAGATCACTGAGGGTCAGCTGTGCTGGTCACTGAGGGTTAGCTGTGCTGGTCACTGGGGGTCAGCTGTGTAGGTCACTGAGGGTCATCTGTGCTGGTCAGTGAGGGTCAGCTGTATAGGTCACTGAGGGTCAGCTGTGCAGGTCACTGAGGGTCATCTGTGCTAGTCACTGAGGGTCATCTGTGCTGGTCACTGAGGGTCAGCTGTGTAGATTATTGAGGGTCAGCTGTGCAGGTCACTGAGGGTCAGTTGTGTAGGTCACAGAGGGCCAGCTGTGTATGCAGGGTTACTGGGGTGATTGATGGCCCCCCTGATACCTTGACTCCAGCTCTGGACAGCAGATGGCTAACACTCAAATGCAAGTTAGGAAAACAAAAGCTGGCTTGTCACCATGTGCCAGAGCCCTCTGTGTTTCACATGAATGAGGTGGTCCCATTTTACAGATGGGAAAACTTAGTGGCAGAGAGCTGCTGAGCCCTCAGATGGACATGGCGTGCAGCAGGCTGCTGCTCCACCAGCACAGCTGGCCAAGCCAGCTCTTCTCCATGACTGTGTTCCATCACCCCAGAGGGATGACTGTAATCCCATATTCTTATTTTTTAGGTGCAGATAGGACCGAGAATATATAACCTGATTATGCACTATATAATATATTAAGCCAGGAAGGCCTTAAAATTAAAACATTTAAAAAGCACTATCTGGGAAAGTAGTTAAAATCCATTTAAATCCTTATCAAATAATGAAAATATCTCCAGGAAAAAAAAAATCAGCCTCTTAGGTATGTGTTCACCTCCAGGATCATTTGTATTTTTAGCATGAGCTCGAGGACAAATCTCAGAGAAAGCACCAAGTATTCTAAAGTCCTTCCAGGCCCATGCTAAGCAAGCAGGCTGGGAAATGGGACCACAGCCAGCCGGGTGGGGGCGGTGGACAGGGCCCTGGAGGTCCAGAATGCTTCCAGGCCTTGACACTTCCTACCCCAGCCCAGTCAGGGCTCAGCCCTGAGCAGCCAAGGGGTGGTCCTGGTGGACGTGGCAGGTCTGCACTCTCCCCAGGCCCCAGGCTCCAGATGCTGGCCTCCTAAGCTGCCTTCTTTGACTTCCAGGGCTCCCACAGCCGAGAAGAGCGGAAGGTGCCGACAGGCTGTGCCCGCACTAACCTCCCGTTTCCCTGTCCAGACCCTGGGGAGGTGGAGGTGCCTCACCCGAGCCCCAGTGGAGCTGCTGGATGTTGTGGGGGGGGGCGCTGCAGCCCCTGACCGGCCAGCCCACCTGGCTCGGCGGAACCCAGAGGAAGCTGCCTGTGGGTGCCCAGCTGTGAGCTCTGGCCTCTTTTTCTCAGTTACCTGGAACTCCTTGGTCCGTGTGGTGCACACTTGGATGGCAACAGAGGCAGAAACACACCAGCCGGTGGTGAGTTCGGAGAGGAGGCCGGAAGCCCAGTGTGGGCCCCGGGAAGCGGGGTGACCGCCTCCCTGTGGCACCGGCCTGGGGCAGCCTGTTCTGAGCACGCCCGGGTCATGAGAAGCTCAGGTTGAACATGCAGAGCATGGATGGGGAGAGCTGGGGAACGAGTGTGAACACTCGCATGGGTGAGCTCAGGAGAGGGGAGAGGTGTGCATGGAGATCACACAGGCTGGACCCATCGGCTCCCAGCGAGGCCACACGGCCCTGAAGCCCCTGACATCACGTGCTTTTACTGATCCTGACACCAAGCCTGCTGCTGCCCACTCTTGAGTATGCAGGTGTTTGATTATTTAGAGCCCAGAAATTATTACTAAATGCATAATAGTTTCTTAAAAATTTGATTTTAGTGTGCCTATAGATACATCAATATACCTATATACATAAAATGTACATGTATTACAAACATAATACATACATTATGCTTATATACATATACCACAGGATCACATCATGGATGAATATACATTATGCTTACACGCAACCATGCACGCATACACATATACATATATGTGTATGGCACACATCATGCACGTGTACCTGCATCATGAACATATAAACCAATCACATACATACATGTGGCATGCTTTCTGACATAACATATGCATGCTCATATCATACACATGTGCACACAGGATGAATGCACACACCATGTTTGCATACATGAGTTTATGTACTCACAATGTGTGTACACACCATGCACACAGATCATGCTCAAATATGTGTCATGCTTGAACACATACCATGCATGCATTATACATGTATGGACATGGTGTTATATTTACCCATCTACATAATACATGTTACTGATATATATGTGTGTGCATGTATATGTACAATAATATGTTTGCACATATGTGCACTATGCATAGAGATACACAACATGTATCATACATAACTATATGTACTACTAATTAGATAGATATAGGACTTTATCTATATTAGTATTTTTAATTTTAGAAAACATCAAGTAACTTTACATTCATGGTAAATGTTCCTAATTCAGTCAGCCTGAGGGGCTTGGTCACCTGGCAGAAGGAAAAGAAGGCTGTGGACAACAAAGATGCAGATCTGGCTTCTCTGGGGTGCACACGTGATATGGCATCATCCAAAGCAGCTGGACAGCCCTGGCCTGAGTGGCCCCAGGGACACTGAGTTCCTCAGCTCCAGTGTGAACCACAAGATGGAAAAGACTCACACCATGCACCCTTCCTTGTAGTCTCTGATCATGCTAAGGAAACAGGAGGGGCAATGTCCACCTGTGCACAGTGAGCTGCAGAGCAGCTGAATTTCCTGGCGCTTGGAGCTGAGGCCTGCAAATGCCACGCTGGCCCTGCCAGCCAGTGCTAGGCGCTATCTTTTGACAAGTTTGTCTTCCATTTTGGGCTTGGTGTGGCGTGTGTGATGGGGAAGGCTGTCTGGGGGTGACCGGTCGATTCTTCTCTGTCCGTACCCAGTTTTCTCGTGCTCTTCTGGGGTGAGCTCCTGGAAGCAGCACCCTGGGCCCAGCTGCTCTCTTTCCCCTCTGAGAGCCTTGGAGGAGGCGCTTCTCTACAAAGCCAAAGCCACCTGTAATCGGCAAAGGCCTGCACGTCATTCCTCAGAGCGCTCAGCGGTGTGGGGGAACTGAGTCACAGGCTGGGGGGGCCACGCTCGCGCCTCACATGGCTCCGAGGCAGACCTCCTTGAACTTCTGCTACCCTCTGCTTCCCTGCAGGGCTGCAGACTCCCTCCGCGGGTCCCCTAGGACCCTCTGCGTTTAAAATCCTCAGCATAAACCTCCACGGTCAACGCTGAATTTTCCTTTTGTGTACTGAGCGAAGGACGCGTAGACTACAGTATCTCCATCTCCATTTTAAAAATCAGCAACTGTCTTTCTCTATCTCTGCTGGTCATTGATTTTTATCATGTTAGTATTGCTAGAAGACAGCACACGGATGAACTGTGTATTGTGCTACAGACATCTTAAAAGAATGGCCCAGGTGTTTCAAGAAAAACAGCAGGTGGCCATTTCCCGAGGGCATTTCCTAACCCGCCCGTGGTACCAGACCATGCAGTGGCTAAGGCTGAGCTGCGGTGTCGGGAGGATGGAAGACGGAGGCGCTGAGACTGCTCAAAGCCAGACACGAGGCTGGACGGAGCCACCACGCTGGGGGAGCTTTGCCCCAGGCCCCTTGTCTAGCACACACCCTTACAGGCACACCCAGAGGCTGCCACTCAATCTGGTCAGGATGACAATCGGGATCAGCCGTCCCGCTGCCCTCGACCACCACCTCGCAGCGTGCCCTCACTGACTAATCACGTGGACGATGCTCGCACCTTTCTAGCCCAGCCCCTGACATTCCCCCACACCGCCGGCCTCCGCCGTCTCCTGACGGGCACCTCTCAGGACCATGCCGATTGTGCTGATGTGAGGGCCGAGTCTTTATTTCCCCAATAAACACTATTTCCTTGGATTTCCATACTAACTCATTGTGGTCTTTAGTTAATGCTGTGTTACTCCAACGACTTGGCTACCTGGGCCACAGACCGACTGTCTGGGTAAAGAGAGATGGCCTCGCTGGGATCTGGTCCCTTAGACCCGCTTCTCAAGGAGTCTTGTAACCCGTGCTCGAAAGCTGCTTTCTCTGCATAGCACCCCTCACTGGGGTGAACTCAGAGCGTGAGCAAAGCGGTCCCGCACTGCCTAGTCCGGTAAACACCCCAGCGCCAGGGCATTGCCCTGCCGTTGCTTTGCAGTCGTCTGGGGCTCCAGGCAGCGTAGGACAGGAGGACAGCATCTGGAAGATACGGGTCGGGAACACAGAGCCAGACACCGGTGAGGAAATCCCCACCATGCCGGGGCTACCCCCAGGAGCAGGGGGCCACTGCATGAAAACCAGATTTCTCCCCTCGAGTGAGGGCCGTGGTGACCCCAGAGGACAAGGACAGGGTCACAGTCAACAGGCCTGACCGGTCCTGACCAGCCTAAGACAGAGGAGGGTCAGATGACCCGCTGCCTCTGCTCACCACGGAGACTTCCCCGCGAGCAGGACTCTTTAATAACCAGACATGCTTCTCTCTCCTCGTCAGTTCTTTGTCTCCTGAACACATCGCTCATGTCTAGGCCCGGGAAAGGGCTGTTGATAAACTGAAGCGTTGTCTTCACACGGCTGTCCATTCCATGCCATAAATCTCCTTCTCCGCCCTTCACCATGTCTCCTCATTTATCCTATAGAGAGCCGGCTCAGCGTGGACGCCAAGGAGTCTGGGCCCAAGTTCAATCTAGGGAGCAAAACACGATCCCAGCATGCCTGGCTCCTGTCTCTGATGCTCTTGTCCCATAATCTGTGATTTTCAAACTTGGGTGCAGAGCCCTGCACACTTCTGGTGCTCTCCAGGGCACAGCTAGGGCGGAGGCGGGAGGTGGGGAGGGCTAGAGCAGAGAAGACCCCTTCACTGAGCGCTGCTGCGACAGAGCGGGCGCTCGTGGGCAGAGGCGGGAGGTGGGGAGGGCTAGAGCAAAGAAGACCCCTTCACTGAGCGCTGCTGCAACAGAGCGGGCGCTCGTGGGCAGAGGCGGGAGGTGGGGAGGGCTAGAGCAGAGAAGACCCCTTCACTGAGCGCTGCTGCGACAGAGCGGGCGCTCGTGGGCAGAGGCGGGAGGTGGGGAGGGCTAGAGCAGAGAAGACCCCTTCACTGAGCGCTGCTGCGACAGAGCGGGCGCTCGTGGGCCGAAGGGGAGTGGGTGTCGGCGACGGGACGAGCTTCCTGTGGGTGTAACCGCGACTGCCCGGGGGGAACTGGAGGACAAGGGATGTCGGTGGGTGTTTGCTGCAGGTCCGCCGGACCGCGGCAGCGCTGGGGAAGAATGGCCAGGCTCATTCTGCTCTTCAGCTGGGATATTGGGAGAATGTGTACCTAAGTAAGGAGCAGGTCAGAACAGCCAAGACAGTTCGGAAACAAGTCTTAAAACGCTATAATCCTATAATAGCTAGAACAGTGTAATGCTATTGAAAAAATAGAGAGATCAGTGGAGCAGAAAAGAGAGTCTAGATATGGCCCCAACTGCAAAAGCAGCTTAATATTCAAGTCAGTTGGGAAGGCATGTTGCAGGCGAAGGAAGCAACCAAGACATTTTGTTATTCTGAAAGAGAAAGATGGGTTCCTCCCATTGACTGCTGTCCCAAAGCTCCAGGAGTTAAATAGAAAGCATGGAACAGAGGAAGGAAAACAGTGAAGAAATTGAAGAGATTGCTGTCTGCTATCTAATCTAGAAGAATATTTTATTTGACTTCATGTATTTGTTTGAATTATAAAAACCAACAAATAAATCTCAGGAAGATTATTGTCTTCTGGATACGACTAAATGGATATTTAATGCATTATCTCAAAGGCGGATTGAATAATCTGTGACCTAGGAGCCTGGGGTTAGCAAGGAGGACTTACACAAATTAGCCAAGTAAAGGCATTACTTGGCAAAAATAAAGGTTAATTTAAAAAATCAAAACTAAAGAGAGTAAGTTAAAAGTATTTCATCTTTCTTACCAGAAAAGGAAAGATGTGACTACATTATTTCTGAAGAGATTATAGGCAAATTAACATAAAACTATTCGAATTTGCTGGTAATTAAGGAGAAAATTTATCATAAAACAAGATACTTGTTACTTATTAAATTAGGAAATTTTCTAGTTCTTGTCCATTAGGGAAAAATGAAACAAGCACATTCCTGCTACTGAGGGTTATTAATTGGTTAATGTCTTTGTGACTTTTGTAATCTGATTCAAAAATTCTTTCTTAGTATCTCTTTTAAGAAACCATCATATTAATGATCACAGGCTTATTTGCAAAGATACTCATGACAATATGATCCATAATAGTGGAGAAGTGCAAAAATCTTATGTCCAACAATAGGGAATAATTAAATGGTGCTGTATTGTATAATAGATAATTACATAGCCATTAAAATGCTTCTCTAAAATTGTCAAGGACTTGTAGGAAATTTTACAACACTATATTAAGTGAAAAAAAATCGGGATATAAAATTGCTCGTGCTGTTTAGTCTCAATTATGTAAATATATGTGCACAGACGGGAAGGCACGCACACCGACCTCTCGGTACTAATCCCTGGGTCTCAACAGCAGACTTCAGAAATGGCTTCTTTGCCTCTCTCAGGAGGACCTGGCCCTTCCTAGCCAGGACCAAGGGGGGCAGGCTGGAGCTGGCCCGCAGGCTGACTTCAGATGTGAGCCACGCCCAGCGCAGCCACAGCCTTCTGGGGCATCCGCAAAATCAAGGATTTCTATTTCATTCCCTATTGATTAAAAAAGCAGCCGCTACACGTCATTACGCATTATGGATCTGCGTTTTTCTCAGTCTGCCTTTTTCCTGTTCTGGTTTATTGTTATTCTAGCGATTTTATGCTTATGATGGACCCACAATCCCATCTCCTTTATTTTTCTCCTTAGAAGCTAAGCACCGTGGCTGATAGGGCCCACGAAGCTCGGGGTCTTCTCAGAGGCGGCTACAGAGCCAACAGCGCCCTCGGAGCCCCAGCAAGGCAGCACCCACCGCGGACCAGGACGGTGCTCTGGGTGCCCTCCGAGGCCTGAGGCAGCCCCGCTCCCCTGAGCGCCCCTTTCCTGCTGCAAGACCATCACGGCGGTCAGGAAGGACCCAGGAGCGGATCTGGACCCATGGCTGCCCACAGCGCGGCTAGTTCACTCACTGCTCTGCAGAAGGCAAAGTCCCCGCAGGGATGGCACTGCGTTTGTCACCTCGGAGGTGCCATGGCCCCGACACCGGCCTGGCATTGTGGTCCTGGTGGGGAGACAATGGGCCTCTGCCAGGTCAGGGTGGTGAGCCCACCCCACAAGGGACCGGCCTTGTGAGAGGAGTGTCTCTCACACACACACACACACACACACACACACACACACACACACACATGCTGGAGAGCCGCCTCTTCTCGCTAAGCCAGCTGGGTCCTGGGGGAGGACAGGCGGAGCGCAGGAAGGGCGTGCAGATCGCTTGCTCTGAGATGGCTGCTGGGGGAATATGGCGATTGCCACACCCTCAGAGAGAGCTTGCCCGGGCTGCTTTGGCCCCTGGGTTTAGAACAGAGCTTCTAGCCACTGTCTCTCTGCCCTTTCTTCCCCTCGTCTGCTTCTCTGCCGTCGTCCAGCCTGCCCGTCCTTCCCTCCCTGCTTGCCTGTGGCGTCCCTGGAGACCTTCCCCAGGCGCCAGCCAGGGGTGCTGGTCAGTGCCCGTTCAAGCGATCCACCGCAGCAGGGAGGCCAGCAGAACGCACTCGGGGTGGCACAGAAGGCTCCAGTAGGCTCAACGAGATGGAGCAAGAATTACTCAAGCGAGGTGATGTTTGAACTGGGCCTTGGATTACAAGTAGGAGTTTTTCAGTAAGCAGGCTCATACAAATGCATTGGTCTTAAATAGATGTCACCAAGAAGAGAAAGGCACGTGGAAGCCTTGGGTCTTGGCAGGGGCCCGATCCCGGAGCTGTGACGGGCGCCGTGCACATGCTCTCCAGGAACGCTGCTCCCTCTAACACCCCCTTCACCCCTGCCCTAAGATGTCCAAGCCGCGGTGCAGCTCTGCAGAGGGGCATAGCCGTGGGCCGGCCCAGCTGGTGCAAGGTCCCCGGTGTACCCCGGGGAGCAGGCACGGGACACTTAGAAGGAAATACAGTGTAACTTTCTCTTACCCAACACCGTTTGTGTAAAATCACACACAAATCCTACGTGGGACAAGAGGAAGACGCAGACAGCAGCATGATCGCGGAAAAAGCTGCGCCTAAATCTGATGTCCAGAGCAAGGGGTCTTGTTGGCTGTCTCCGCGGGTGTGAGAGTGGCGTTGACTTACATTCTGATGGCTGCTCACACCCCATTGCAGTAGACCGGGAGCCGGGAGCCCCGTGCATCCCATGACTCCTGGCATGGGACAAGACAGCCCCTGGGGCCTGTGTGGGGAGCATCATCCCATCTGTTCTTCCGTCACTGAGCCGTGTCTGATGACAGCGCAGCCGCCCGCAGGCTGCTGGGAACGCGGCGTGGACGCGCCCGCTTCAGCAGTGCGTTGCCGGATGAGTCCTCCTCACAGGGCTTGCAGAGTTCCTTTTCTGTGGAATTACGGTTAAACTTAATGTGGAGGAAGCAGTGGGCTCGCCTGAGTTTTGGGGGACGCCGCAGGAAGATCGTGACGTAACGATGCCGTGTCAGATGCTGCAGGAAGATTGTGATGTAACGATGCCGTGTCAGATGCTGCAGGAAGATCGTGACGTAACGATGCCGTGTCAGATGCTGCAGGAAGATCGTGACGTAACGATGCCGTGTCAGAACCAGGGTGCTGCCGACGACGCTGAACCACCAGAAGGGAGCCTGGTCTCCACCAGGGCGGAGCTGAAGGCTCCCTGGGGGAAACGCCGCCTCTCCTCCTGCCCCATCCCTCCCGGCCCAGGGGCGCTCATCTATAATCCTGTCGGCTCAGGTGCAGTATGCAAATGAGATCGTGCCAGGAGCGGCCTTTTGCGATTGGCTTGTTAGTCTTTTGTTTTTGGTCTTCCCCCCCCCCCCCGACTAAGAATAGTCCCCTCGAGGTCTGTCCAGGTGTTCCGTGTGCTGTACTGGAGATCAGTGTTCTCTGCTGAGCACATGCACTACAGATGATCTAACCAGCCTCACGCTGAAGGTCCGCTGGGCTGCTTTTCATTCTTGGCTAGTACAATAAAGCTACCACGAGCCTTCTGGCATGTTTTATTGCTTGCTGGTGGTGTTTTGTCTTTGTTGTTTGTTTTCTCTTAACACAAGGTCCTCCTACACAGACCAGGCTGGACTCTGGCTCCTGATCCTCCTGCCTCAACTTCCCGAATGCTGGGATTATAGGCACACACCACTGAGCCTGCTCTAGGCAAGGGCTTTTGTGTGCATCTAGGTTTCTATTTTTCCAGAATAAATTCCCACACATGTAATCCTGGACCACGTGGCAGTGACATGCGAGGTTTGTCTCCCCTGGACTAAGAAGCTGTCTGCCTACAACCCGAGTTTCTCCCTGCATCATGCCGTTCATGCTCCGGCTCGCCCCTGCAGAGGGAGACGCAGCTTCCCTTCCTCCTCACTCACCTTCCTTCCTTCACTCACTCTTTTGAAGTAGGTGTGCAGCTGGTAGATTATGGTAGCCTTCCACATCTGTGAAGGTCTTCCTTCCTGTGCAAGGCAGAGGACTCTCGCTCTCTCGCTCTCTCTCTCTCTCCCCCCCCCTCATGCAGGGCTCTTAAACACACTTTTTCTGAACATAGATCATACAATGCTGCTGTTCTCTATCCTCCAGGGACAGCACAACCAGATTCTTTCCTCTGCTTCCTTCATTTTTTCTGGGTAGTGTAATATTTCATTATTGTATTTTTCTTCTTTTTTGTCCCACAAATCTTTATCTGTGCTGAGACTTGCTATTTCTTTCACTTGCTGCCTGTAGAAGATGATGAACATGAAATCCTGGAGAATCTTAGCACTGCCAGCTTCTCAGTCTTAGTCTCCCCCAACTCTGTGTTTAATTCTGTTGAAAACGCTTGACTTAGAGTTTGTGATTTGTTAAGGCATGAAGGCGGGCCTGTCTGTTTGAGTCCAGCATGCTCACTCCAGCAGCGGGAGGGTTTCACCTTGTCCGGGTCGAGCGGCGTCGACGTCCACCTCCCCAGGGTGTCGTGGGCACCCTCGGGGTCACAGCCTGGCCTGGCTCCCTGGCTGCCCTCAGTGCTGGGAGGGGAAGGAGACCTTCAGCCCTGATGTCCAGCATGAGATGTCCACAACAGCATTGAAGGACGGCCGTGTCCCCCTGGGCAGTGTGGAGGTCCTTGTGGCTACCAGGCCGCCTCTGATACCGCTCGGGGTGGGAAGTCTGCCTTGCTGGCCGTGAGGCCCGTGCTGGCCCTGCACCTGGAGTTGTTGAGCCACAGCCCAACAGCGTGGTGTCATCAAAGTCCTGGCTCCTCTCTGGTCTTGTCACTGTGGCCAGTGAGCATGGTGATGCCTGATCTTCAGACCTTTGTCGGTATAGGAACCTCTTGTGCCTGGCCAGGCTGCCTCTTCTCTGGCTTGTGGCCCAAGGGGTTAGGCTCTATCCAGGCTTTCTTTCCTGCTTCTGCTGATACTCCACAGCAGCTTGCTTCTTCAAATCCACATCCAAGGTGTACCTCACAAAAGAAAGGGAAGGAGCTCCTCACCACGGCCTCCCTTGAATCCTGAGGCCCCCAGCGTGTCCACGTCTGTGCCGACAGTCCTGTGCTGTCGGTCTGTGCGCAGGTCAGTCCTCCTGGTCTGTCACAGGGACGCCCCTACTCCATCTACGTGGAGCAGGAGCTCTGCCCCTCACTCCCCCTTCCTTTTGAACAAGGTGAAGGCTTGCCCACAGAGGACGCCGGGAGAGGACCGACAACCTTTGCAGAATCTCAGCACCAGGACCGTGTCATTTCTGACACCTGCTCAGCCGCCCGAGCCAAGCCAGGAATCACATCCTCCCTGTCCAATCCCTCTCCAAACCTTCTTCTTTTATTGCCCCAAATCTAAACTCAGATAAGAAGTGTGAGCCAGCATTGGAGACGCCTGTGGAGAAAATCTAATATTTTACTTCCACTTCTTGACAAACATCTCCTGAGGAACAGCGACTCAAGCCGGTCACTGAGGAGCAGGAGGGATGTCGCGGGGCGTGTTCTCAGATGCCGCACCAGGAGCGTGTGAGCTCCTTCTGCGGCCACAAGGCCACACCAGACGGATGCCAGGCACGGAGCCTTCCTCTTCGTGTGCCGCATGCCAAGCGTTGGAAACAGCCACAGTGACCCTTGGGAAGGCAAGTGCCCACAGTTTCAAAGACAGATGCATCCTTTGAGGTTTAGACAAGGATCCGGAGAAGGACGCGGAGAACAGCAAGTGTACGCATCTGTGATGGAGACGTTGACTCGTAGGGGAAGCAGGGAAGGCTGCCAGGGCACCGACACACCCATGGCACACACAGGGTCGTGTGATGAGACCCCACTGGAAGGGTCCCAGGAAATGTCAGCCATTCTGAGAAGAGCTGCATCTCTAGGAGGAACGTCCCCCAGCCTGCTCCAGATCGCCCATCCAGACTGCCTTTCCAGGACCCCAGCTGTGCTCGCTTCCCTTGGGCTTGGCTTGGGACGAATGGCTCACAGGAAGTGTCCACACAATGTGTTTGGCTGGAGGACAATGTGAGTTTTGTTCAAATCACAGTTTCCAAAATAGAGCAGCATTTCTCCCGAAGGGCCTGCTTTTCCCTGTGCATTTACGTAGTTTTGAGGAATGACACTGATGTGTGACCTGCCATCGTTGGCAACCTTCACCAAAATTCTGCCCTTGGGACACGCCTGGCTCAGGGAGAGGTATGCACTGAGTACCATCCCGGCTCAGGGAGAGTGGTCCACTGTGTGCCATCCTGGCCATGTGCCCGCCAAGGTGCACAAATGTCAGAGGAACACATCATCAATGGTACAGCAGTTTTCTGTAATTCCCAATACTGATCATGCCATTATAGAGGCTGTTTACCTAAGTCTGCACGGTGGCACCCAATGCCTGTAGCAGCGGATACCACTCGCTCTTGGAGAGGACTCGGGGCATTTCCTGTCAGAACTCTCAGCACAAGTTTCACTACATAATCTTAGGAAGAACTGGGACTTAATAATTCCTGACACACTAGAAAAGACAGTGAACATAGCTTGATTTTCTACCTGTTCTGAATAACTAACTTGCATAATAAATAACACATCCGGCTTTTATCTTTGACTTGTAAGCGGCTAGGTTCCCCCGTGGAAACCTTTGCTATCCAGGGTGCATCCGTGGGGTGACCTCGGAGTTCACGGCCTCGGTAGGCGATGCTGTGAAAATCTCCTCACGGTTTCATGGTGAGGCCTCTGCACCCAGCGCTGCCAACCTGACGGGCAAAAAGTCCAGAGCACGAGAGACCGAGTTCAACGAGTCACGCCTCACGGATAATGAATGATTCAGTGATTCGTGTCTGTGTGATGATCCTCCAGTGGAGACTCCAGACACGAGGGCTCAGGTGGGTTCCTGGGTGGGGGACTTGGAGGCGGGCTGGAAGGTGACACCGTTATTCCATAAGCAGAAGAACGGGCTTGTATCCAGATGGTCTCAGCTCGGGCCCTGTGCCTTCCTCTGGCGGGCCCTGGAGCAGTGTGAGCATGTTACTTTCCCGGTCCACGCGCCCTGCTGGGGAGCTGTGCTTGGGAGGTGTGCGGCGCCCTCGTGGTGGAGGGGCCGGCTTGGCCTTTGCCCTCTGCTTCTCGGCACGGGGTTCTCATGTTGGTGTGGTGACTTGCGCCCCTCTAGGACCTGCCCCGGCCTGATTCCACCAGCGTCTCTACCACTGCAGCTCCTGCCAGACGGCACCTGCAGGAGCCGGGGAAGGAACCTGGGCGCAGGCTGTGACTGTGACGCTTCGTCAACCTCGTTCCCAGCGAGCCTGTGGTGTCCTTCACACTCGATTAACTCGAGTTTCCTGATCTCTTCCTCGGTGACCGCACCCTGTCCCGACTTTCTTCCCGGGGAGCAGGCACCTTCCTGACTCCTTCGCCCCACCGCCAGACCTTTCCGGAACTGTTGTCCTCACCACGGGAGCGCGACTGCCCACCACACCTGTGAGTCCCACCGTGCCACGCCCACCACGCCGTCCCTGAAGAGGATGGCCAGATGACAAACGGCGCACAGCAAGGCTGTCAGCTGTGCTTCATCACACCCGGCAGGGCTGGACGAGGAGACTAAGCCACCAGGGGCCAGGTCCTCCGAGGCCCTCCTGAAGCCTGGGGGCCGGTGCATTCCCCTCGGGACAACGGCCAAGAAGGTGTCCCCTCAGTTCCTGCATTCCCCTCCTCCCCCTCAGATTGGGAGCACTGGTCGCAGGGTCACCGTGATCACACACAGCCGGAGCATGTGTTCAGTGCTCGCCGGGGTGGTGGGGACAGTGGGGCCTGAGGAAAGGGCCATTGTTATTTAGAAACATTCTTCCCTCATTTTGTTCTTTCGTGTGGCTGACGTGGCCACGCTTGGTGGGAATACCACAGCTGCGTGGGAAGGAGAACGTGGGAAATTGCATGTACATCTCACAATGCGCTTTCTCTGAAGAAAGTCGTCATGAGCAATCATTTCACACTAAGAATCTGAACGAATTTACTTCCTTTGGATGTATAAGTAGGCTGAGACAGGCCTTAAAGCAAGTAGAAAACCATACAGATTTATTTGGGTCTCATAATAACTTGGAATTAATGCCTGAGTGATCGCAGCATTTAACAGGAGGAAATTGAATAATCCAAGGCATGGTGTGCAGAGGCCACGTGCATTTGGACTTAATGTGTATCTAATGACTGACCCTCCATCTCCTCCTCTTGGGTGGACAAGGCAGGAGGCCCTGCAGAGACTAGAGTTCCCAGGCCGCCCCCAATTCCAGAGCCCAGACGTGGGCAGGGCAGGCTGTGTCCACCTGATGAAAATGGAAATTCTGCCCTGCTTTCTGAGGCATGTAAGAACTTACGCATTCCCCCAGCCCCCTTATTTATCCATTGCTTTTATAGCATTTTCCTAGTAAGAATGTTCATTTCTTAGTGACACCTCCAGAATGGCTAAGTGAGAAACTAAAGGTGAAAGAGTCCAGGAAGAATCCTCCTTCCTTCCCTCATCCTTGCTCTTTCTCCTCCCGCTCTGCCTCCCTCCTCCCCTTCTCCTCTAATGGAACTCTTGGCCTCTGCCAAGAGTGAGCACTTTGCACGGGCTGCTAGCACCAACCATGTGGAAAGCACTAAGAACCAGTGCAGGGCAGGAGTGTCCAGCTGCCTGCTCTGGGCCGGCGCAAGACCTGGAGTGGAGCACGTGTCCACTCAGACCATGCACAGCGCACGTACCAGCGCCCGCAGGTCTCAGACCACTCACAGCGCACTCACCAGCGAAGGCCTGGAGTGGAGCACGAGTCCACTCAGACCACGCACAGCGCATGCACCAGCGCCCGCAGGTCTCAGACTACACACAGCGCATGCACCAGCACCCGCAGGTCTCAGACCACGCACAGCGCACGCACCAGCGCCCGCAGGTCTCAGACTGCTCACAGCGCATGCACCAGCGCCCGCAGGTCTCAGACTGCTCACAGAGCATGCACCAGCGCCCGCAGGTCTCAGACCACGCACAGTGCACTCACCAGCACCCGCAGGTCTCAGACTGCTCACAGCGGCTCACCAGCGCCCGCAGGTCTCAGACTGCTCACAGCGGCTCACCAGCGCCCGCAGGGACCTGGCTTCGTGAAGGTGGCTCTCTCCTCCCAACACCGTGCCCCCTCGCTGGTTGTATTAGCCTCACCCCTGCAGCCAATACATTTTCTATGGCTTTCCCAACGTGCTTTGTTCTCAGACAACCACTGAGAATAGAATTAGCAGCACGGAGTCTGATGAAGAACCTTGACACCATTAGCGTTAATATTGAAGATTGATTTCCAGCCAATCTGCAAAGTAGTTGAAATTGCTCCATGAACACAGAACCCACGGTCTTTGGGTGGTGGTCACACTGGGTGAAGTCCTGCAGGTACAGCCCCTGGGGAAATGGTGCTATTTGCATAAATGTTGGCATGTGCCTACCACTTACCCGTTAGCCACAATTAACCACACAGTGAACCCAGGGTTGCATCTCCAGAGTTGCAGCCTGATTGGCAGAGAGAGCTGCTGCCGGACCTTTAAAACTCCATGATCAAAGCCGAGCACCGGTGATTCACACCTGTAATCCTAGCTACTCAGGAGGCGGAGATCTGAGGATCAAGGTTCAAAGCCAGCCCAGGCAGGAAAGTCCGTGAGACTCTTATCCCCAATAAACCACTAGAAAACCGGCAGTGGCGCTGTAGCTTAAGCAGTAGAGTGCTCACCTTGAGCTGAAGAGCGCAGGGACAGCACCCAGGACCAGAGTTCAAGCCCTGCGACCAACAAAAAACAAAACAAAACAAGAAATCCTCCATGGTCATCATCCCAGTGAAAGGTGCAGTGGGTCCAGCGGTCCTGCTCTGACGAGGGTCCCACAGTGACAGCACTGTCCGTCAGCTGTCATCCCCTTCCATGTCCATCCCTGAAGTCCACCCGAAGCCTCTCGAGTGCCACATTCCAGCCGGGCTAGATGGGGCCTGGGCAGGAGCTGGCCGTGGAGGGCTGTGGCTCTGCTTCATTCTGTACACCTGGGACAGACTCACCCTTCCTCCAGCCTTAGGGAAACACAGAGATGCTTCCCGCCCTCCAGGGGGGTTGTTCATGCTAAACTGACAGGGGAAGACCACTCCATGGTCACTGGCCAGAAGGTTGGGGCCACACTGACCAGGAGACTGATCCACACTGACCAGGAGAATGACCCACACTGACCAGGAGAATGACCCACACTGACCAGAAGAATGACCCACAATGATTAGGAGAATTACCCACACTGACCAGCAGAATGATTATACTGACCAGGAGAATGAACCCACACTGACCTGGAGAATAAACTCACACTGACCAGGAAAATGCCCCACACTGACCAGGAGAATGAACCCACACTGACCAGGAGAATGAATCACACCGACCAGAAGAATGAACCCACACTGACCAGAAGAATGAATCACACTGACCAGAAGAATGAATCACACTGACCAGGAGAACAAATCACACTGACCAGGAGAATGAATCACACTGACCAGAAGAATGAACCCACACTGACCTAGAGAATAAACCCACCCACACTGACCAGGAGAATGAACCACACTGACCAGGAGAATGATTATACTGACCAGGAGAATGACTCACATTGACCAGGAGAATGAACCCACACTGACCAGGAGAATGAACCCACACTGACCAGAAGAATGACCCACACTGACCAGGAGAACAAATCACACTGACCAGGAGAATGAACCACACTGACCAGGAGAATGAACCACACTGACCAGGAGAACAAATCACACTGACCAGGAGAATGAACCACACTGACCAGGAGAATGAACCACACTGACCAGGAGAATGAATCCAACTGACCAGGAGAATGAGCCAACACTGACCAGGAGAATGAATCCAACTGACCAGGAGAATGAACCCATACTGACCAGAATAAACCCACACTGACCAGGAGAATGAACCACACTGACCAGGAGAATGAATCCAACTGACCAAGAGAATGAACCCACACTGACCAGAATAAACCCACACTGACCAGGAGAATGAACCACACTGACCAGGAGAATGAATCCAACTGACCAAGAGAATGAACCCACACTGACCATGAGAATGAACCACACTGACCAGGAGAATCAGCCCACACTGACCAGGAGAATCAGCCCACACTGACCAAGAGAATGAATCACACTGACCAGGAGAATGAACCCCCACTGAGCAGGAGAATCAGCCCACACTGAGCAGGAGAATCAGCCCACATTGACCAGGAGAATAAACCACACTGACCAGGAGAATGAGCCCACACTGACCAGGAGAATGAATCACACTGAGCAGGAGAATGAGCCCACACTGACCAGGAGAGTGAACCACACTGACCAGGAGAATGAACCACATTGACGAGGAGAATGAATCACACTGACCAGGAGAATCAGCCCACACTGACCAAGAGAATGAATCACACTGAGCAGGAGAATGAACCCACACTGACCAGGAGAATGAATCCAACTGACCAGGAGAATGAACCACACTGACCAGGAGAATCAGCCCACACTGACCAAGAGAATGAATCACACTGAGCAGGAGAATGAACCACACTGACCAGGAGAATCAGCCCACACTGACCAAGAGAATGAATCACACTGAGCAGGAGAATGAACCCACACTGACCAGGAGAATCAGCCCACATTGACCATGAGATGAGCTCTCACTGACCAGGAGAATGACCCACACTGCCCAGGCAGCTGCTCTATCTGAACTCACTGGCCCACAGGAAGAGACATCTCTAACCATGTGGTAAGGAGTAGGATGTTCGTCATCTGCTCCAGGAGAGGTCTGGCCGCGCTGGCTTGTGTGCTGGGCAGGAGGGTCCCTTTTGTCCCCTGTCTTCCGCCTGCAGGACGCGGCCGTGCGGTGGACTGGAGGACAGTGCTCTGGGATGCCTCTGCACTGGTTGCCTGTTCCTGAGTACACGTAGGTTTATCGCCAATATGCCATGTAAACACACGGCATCAAATACGGATCTAAAATAAGCGTTAAAATCACCCCCAGCTGACTTCTGCTTCCTGACGGTCAGACAGGGCCTAAGGCTCAGGACGCTCAAGGAAGGCGCAAGGAAGGCTCGCGCAGGGAGCCAGCACTGATGCAGTCACGTCGTCTGTGTCATCTGTGTCACCTGTGTCATCGTGTCATCTGTGTCGTCTGTGTCATCATGTCATCTGTGTCACCTGTGTCATCATGTCATCTGTGTCACCTGTGTCATCGTGTCATCATGTCATCTGTGTCATCGTGTCATCTGTGTTGTCTGTGTCATCTGTGTCATCATGTCACCTGTGTCATCTGTGTCATCTGTGTCATCATGTCATCTGTGTCATCATGTCATCTGTGTCATCTGTGTTGTCTGTGTCATCATGTCATCTGTGTTGTCTGTGTCATCTGTGTCATCATGTCACCTGTGTCATCGGTGTCATCTGTGTCATCATGTCATCCGTGTCATCTGTGTCGTCTGTGTCATCATGTCATCATGTCATCTGTGTCATCTGTCATCATGTCATCTGTGCTATCTGTGTCATCTGTGCCATCTGTGTCATCTGTGTCATCTGTGTTGTCTGTGTCATCTGTGTCATCATATCATCTGTGCCATCGTGTCATCTGTGTCATCATGTCATCTGTGTCATCTGTGTCATGTGTTGTCTGTGTCGTCTGTGTCATCTGTGTCATCATGTCATCTGTGTCATCATGTCATCTGTGTTGTCTGTGTCATCTGTGTCATCATGTCACCTGTGTTATCATGTCACCTGTGTCATCATGTCATCTGTGTCATCTGTGTCATCGGTGTCGTCTGTGTCATCATGTCATCTGTGTCATCTGTGTCATCTGTGTCACCTGTGTCATCATGTCATCATGTCATCTGTGTCATCTGTGTCACCTGTGTCACCTGTGCCATTTGTGTCATCTGTGTTGTCTGTGTCACCTGTGTCATCGTGTCATCTGTGTTGTCTGTGTCATCTGTGTCATCTGTGTCATCATGTCATCTGGGTCATCGTGTCATCTGGGTCATCTGGGTCATCGGCATCCTCATTGCATCATCCGTGTCACTGCTGTGTCATTGACGTCCTTGTCTTGTCACCAGTGACATAACTGGCACCATTGTTGTTGTTGTCTTAAAGACACAAAAGAATGCCTCCTCCATCTGCTGCTTCTCCACCTCCTGCGCTGGCGGTTTCCTCCTCACCCTATCTCCACCTCCTGAGCAGGATGGGCGGTGAGGTGCAGCCATTAGCTTCACATGCAGATCAATGACACATAAAATATAGAAGAAGGAAACCAAGGAAACAGCTGGGCTCGGGCATGATTTTAAATCATTTCTATGCGTCAGAAATAGAGCCTAAACAAAGAAGTGCAAGGTACGGATTTGGAGGGGTCTGACCGTAATTTTTAAGGGAGTTCCTTTGACTCTGAAAGTGGGGAACGATTTCTTAAATAAAAGAATTACAAAACAAAATTTGTGACTTAAATAATAAATACAGTAGCATTGAATTTTATATTTCTAACAATAGACAATACCATTAACAAACTGAAAATACAAGACACGGGCAGGGCGGGGGGGACTTCCAGTGCAAACCCAACAGGGACAGTTCCTGCGCAGCCAGCCTGCACTGCACAGACTCACGCTAGAATCACGCTTTCCCCACTTCCCGTGACTCTCCTCCCAACCCCACCTCCCGATGTTGGGCAGTCCAGTCCCTGGAGCCATCACCAGGAAGGCTCTTTACCTCCTGAGGAACCCTGTGTTGGTCAGATGCAGCTGGACAGGATTGGGCAAATGGGAGGTGAGCGGTTCAGAGGCAGCAAGGTGTGACCTCAGAAGCCGTGCATGCAGGAAATGCACATGGAAATGAGAGGTTCTTGAATTTCCTGGACCAGATCACATCTGTGGAGGAACTGAGCTTCCAGGAGCCACCGCTCAGATGGAGGACAGCTGATGTTCAACCACACTTGAGAAAAACTGGGGAAAACCAGTGAAGCTCTAGCTGCCTCTCGATTGTAGTATTTCTAAAGAAACATCCTATAGAAAGCAACTTCCACATAGAGACACACATCAGAACACGAGCAGCGGAGCGATTGTGAGAATGAGAAAACTGGAGTTCCTTGAATAAGAAAATGGAAGGTTTTGTTGTGGTTGGTTATATTTAGGCAGCATAGAGATAAGATGACAAGGAAATTAAAAATAATAGACTAGTACTAAAAAGGCTGAAACCTAGGCATTAAAATAGAGCCAGGAAATGAAGGCTGAAGCTGTAAGCATTTCTCCTATTACCTTGTCTTTTCTTTTTAGATGTTAGGCAATTTGCAAACTTGAAAAGATAGGGAGGCAGAGAACCGAAGGGCAAGTTTGATGGATGGAGCCTACCTCCAGAAGAGAAGGTCTTAAAACTACCACCCCCAACCCTGTGTTTGGGGAAGGCCCTACGTTTGAAGAAACAATGACCCGTCCGCACCCCGCTTTGGGTAACATCCCTGAACCAAACCCACAGTTCCTATAGAAAGTTACTAAGGGTTCCAGGCACTATGCCCACACGTCTAGACGGAAATTCAATATGGCAATGGGGATTCAATATGGCGTCCCCAGATCAACATGGAGATGAGATTCAATATGGCGTCTCCAGTACCACCACGTGGGGTCTTCCTCTTGCCGATCTCCTACAGAGGATGAAGGACATTTTCCCGTTCCTGTTCTTATTTCCCCTGAGTTCATCTCAGCAGACTTGCCCCTGTGAGACTCTCCTGTGTGGACGTCTTTTATTGTGGGTGGATTATTTTATTATTATTATTCTGTGGATGCGCAGAAGCAGGAGCCCCTCTGGCCTTCTTCCTTCCTTGCTCAGGTAGCACTAGAACTCACTGCTATACAAAATGTAAAATTGGCAACTAGGAATCACAGGTGTTCACCGGGGTGTATACCCCAGGAACGATAGCTGTAGAAAATGCTAGAATGCATAGAGTGTTTGTGATTTACCTGTCAATCACAATTCTGCCAACAGATGCTGTTTGTCTCTGAGAATAGGCCCAGGAAGCCCTCCAGGCAGCATCTCGGAGGGGGCCTGTCGTGTCCTGGGCAGGGGTTGCTGTTGGGTGTGTAGGTGTAGGCTTTCTGTGGTCCTGACCCAGGTGCCCTCCTGCGGGACACAGCCTGTAGAGCCGGTAGTAGCCCTGACATGATGAAGGACAGATTCAGACGGGGTTTCTGGGGAGGGAAGGGGAGCAGCCTCAGGGAAGAGTCCCACGGGCATCACTTATTTCCTCAACATGTGACACACTAAAAAACTGAAGGAATGGTGGTGGAGGGCTGGGATTTGTTAAAACTGCTGAATTGTCCCTGTGTATTCGTTTTCAAAGTCTCTGGGCTCCTTTGTTTGTGACCTGTTGCCTGGCATAACAAAGTGAACGTTCACATGGAAGAGCTCTGACAGTTGATGGCTCTACCTGAAACAAGCCTCCCACTGGGCCTGTCCATTCTCTGTCTTGCCCTCAGCGCTCCCCGAGACACAGGGCTGGAGGTGGGTGACTCCAGCCTGGCCTCCTTTGGGCGTCCCGCGTGATGCTGACCTGTGCGGGTGGTCCCAGCCTGGCCTCCTCAGCGGAGCACAGGCGATGGAGGGACCCCGTAGGCGCCCAGCCCTGTCTGCCCACAGAGGCAGAGCTGGCCCTGGCGGGTCTGGACACGGAGCTGTTGAGCTGCTGAGCAGCCATGGGAGGAATGAAGCAGCCTGGAGTCAAGGTCTCCCAGAGAGACGAGCCGACAGGAGCAGGATGTGTAAGGGGGAGCGCAGAGTGAAGGGAAGCCAGGGAAGCCACCACGCCAAGGGCCAGGTTGAACCTTGATGGGACGGCTCGGGCTCGGCGTCCCACGGGCCTGGTCCAAGCAGGGCCTGGAGCTGCACTCACCAGCCACCGTCCTCCGGTGAGCGACCACACCCTGCGCCCTGCAGAAGCGATGGAGAACCTAACTGCAGAGGCGCTCAGCACCCAGTGACGGGCTCTGGGACCCTCTCAGACAGCGTGTGCTTTGCGCACACCTGCGGCTTCCTGACGGGCCTGCGGCCCCGTGCCACTGCCCGCCGGCGTGGAAGAGGAACCATTCTTTGTGGAGAGTGAGTGCCACGCGGTGGGGTCAGGGCTCTGACTGCTTTCAGACTTGCTGTCTGCTGAAGACAAATGAGCAGAAAATAAATTGTCCTTGAGCAGCCGCCGCACAGCGGTCGCGGGAGGCTCATCCGGCTCCTCACCCGGCTCCCGACATCTTCTGGGGTCTGTCTGTGATGTGAGCCAGGGCCAGCTGGAAGTGGGGACCCACCTGTATTCTTCCTGGAAGGAAGGAGAGGGTCGGCAATCGGACTACAATAACACACCCTTTCTGTGGAGTAAGAGCTCCAGGTTTTTAGCTCTGTCTTCAAATGGTGCAACTTTTTAAGTAGATAAGGGCATTATAGATACAGTAGGATCTCAACACTGAAGGCAAAGAAAGCCTTCCTGTCCCTTCCTTCCCCACACATGTGTCAAAATGTGTCCTCGGCCCAGGGTCTTCATGGTGGGGGCCCGCCCTGGACATAGCCCAGGTCCTGTCCATCTGCATTGCAGGTCAGACAGACAGATTTGATTGACAGGAGGGACACAGCCCCTCCCTCCTGCCCCGAGTCCCCCCAGAGTGCGTGGTCCACCAGCCTGGTGGCTTCAGTGTGAGCCACAGAATGACAGACAGGGCAGGAACTCAGTGAATCTCGGAGAAAAGGGCGAGAGTTTGGACGCCTGCAGTGACCTCTGAGAGGTGATTTCTCTACAGCACATAGTCGGTGCTCAGGCCTCGCTCATCCTGATGTAAGGCCGTTACAGAACCGTCCCTCACACCTCCTCGCCACCACCAGGCCACACGGACAAATGGGAATGCACTGTAAAGCAACTCGGGTGCCCGGATGACCCGCTTCCCTCCCGGGGACGTCACTCAGCCATCTGCTGAGGGCCGGCCAGCGCCGGCTCCAGACCCACCTACAGTCAAGGGCCTGCAGCATGCTTGTGGAGCGCTCAGGTCAGAGCAGATCTGAGTGTGCACATGGCTAGGGCCCTGCACGTGTGCCTGCACATGGATAAACATGTATATGTGTTGTATATGCATGTGCACGCTCATGTGTGTGTGCGTGTGCCGGCTTCGGGAACTGTGAGGGGCAGGGTTCTCTCTCGCAGTAAAATACCCGCTCATGCCCCTCGAGTGCAGCAAGGCGCCGCGGCTCTGGTGTCAGGCTGCGGGTAGGTCTGCGGGCTCTGTCCTGGGTGGGTAGGTCTGTGGGCTCTGTCCTGGGTGGGTAGGTCTGTGGGCTCTGTCCTGGGTGGGTAGGTCTGCGGGCTCTGTCCTGGGTGGGTAGGTCTGCGGGCTCTGTCCTGGTGGGCGTGTCTGCAGGCTCTGTCCTGGGTGGGCGTGTCTGCAGGCTCTGTCCTGGTGGGCGTGTCTGCGGGCTCTGTCCTGGGTGGGTAGGTCTGCAGGCTCTGTCCTGGGTGGGCGTGTCTGCAGGCTCTGTCCTGGGTGGGCGTGTCTGCAGGCTCTGTCCTGGGTGGGTAGGTCTGCAGGCTCTGTCCTGGGTGGG
>NW_012267274.1:1322720-1327772 GCF_000151885.1 Dipodomys ordii
GTCCTGGGTGGGTAGGTCTGCAGGCTCTGTCCTGGGTGGGTAGGTCTGCGGGCTCTGTCCTGGGTGGGCGTGTCTGCAGGCTCTGTCCTGGGTGGCGGGTCCTGTTCCCAACTGCCCTGGAGATGAGGCCCTGCATGAGCCCAGCCTCTTTCAGGGACTACAGTCTGGATCTAACGTGTCTTTGTGGTTGGTCTCCAGTGCTGTGCTTCTGAGAGGGGAAGGAGTTTGAGAGGAGGACTTAGGGACAGCTTTGGTCATTGAAGATGTGCCCTTGAAGGGGCAGCTGGGAGCCCAGCCCCTTCCTCTTCTCTGTCTTGCCCGTTACCCAACAGGAGCAGGGTTTTGCTTCTGCACACATTCTAGAGACCTAAGTGACAGGACCAACCGATCACAGACTGAAGACTCCAAAACTAAGAGCCAAAGCAGACCCGCCCTCTTGACAGTCAGGCAGCTCAGGCATTCGTGACAGCGATGTTAAGGTCAATGGCCAACCAGGAAACAGCCTCAGCACCATGACACTCGGACTGCAGGCTGAACCTGGAGCAAGCAGAGTCTCACATGAGCCCCAGGAGGCCAAGGGAGAGGAGCACAGGGGTGGACAGGACTCGTGCACACAGGAAGGGCTGTGGCATGGCGGGAACTCTCCACCCAGGCCATCCCGCAGGACAAGCCATGCACACTCCTCAGGACTAGCCCCGAGGGAAGCAGAGGTAGAATGCACAGCCTCTTCCCGTCTCTCTGGGCTCCTGGCCCAAGGCCACAGCCTAAAAGCCGTAGCGCCCACCCACACGAGGCCCACTGAGCTCACTCCAGAGCCCGGCGTCCTGCCTGGGGTGCAGGTGGTGCTGGGCAGGCCTGCTCTTGGGGGTGGTGAGCGCTCCTCGGCTGGTGAAAAGGGTCCATTGTGCGGAGGGCCAGGCCCAGGCTGCTGGTCCACCCCAGGCAGTGAGGACAGCTGGGAGATGCACCCTAGCCCGGCCATCCGTGGCCTGGTCCCTCCCGGCCCCTCTTCCCCCCCCCCGGCCCACTTCTGTCATGCAGAAGCAGCAGGTGATTCCTCAAGTGTCACTTTAAATGAACACTAAACGTTCCCTCCTGAGCCCCAATTCCCAGACTCCCAGCAATGCTCTGACAGAGAGGAGCGAGAATGAATTATCTCCTGTATGATGAACAGGAGGCTGCTGGGGTTTGAAAAATGACAAAGCAACGAGCAGAGCCTTTTACTGAGTGTAGCAAGCATGGGGTGGAACTATCACTGAGAAATAATGGAGTGCGAGCTGTGTGCCTACAGCCGCATTGGCGTTCAGCTCACACAGCCTGGAGAGGAGAGAAACGGTTCTGCTCAGCCTGCACCGACTTTGCCATCGATCTCCTTCCCAGAATTGCTAAACACCCCGAGCAGCCCTCGGCGGCAGAGGCGCTGGGTCTGGGGCTGGCGCAGGGACAGACACGGCCGGGCACAGCGGGAGTTAGACAGCAAGCGAGAAGAGTGGGAGCTGGAGCTGGCCTCGCGTGGGAGCCAGGCAGGAAGCCCAGCCGGCCCGGGAGGCGCTCTGCAGGCCTGGGAGCGAGGCGGGAAGCCCGGCCGGCCGGGGAGCACTCTGCAGGCCTCCGCTCTGAAGGACTCAGATGTCCAGGGTGAGCCGAACACACAGAGGGGCCAGAGACCATTTCTGCCAGTGAGCCTTTGCCAGGAAGATGGCATAATGTGGATAAAACCCAGACGGAGAGATATTGACAATAGCCTATGTGTTTTGTGATTCATTTCTAAAGCCTCTTTATCTTCTTCATCTCATTGGGAAAAAAAAAAGCCAATCCATTTATCCACTGTGAACTGGCTTCAGGGAGATGCTACAGAACAGAGGAAATCTAAGTGATTTGCAGCTTGCGAGGCTGGATAAATATTTAATATGGAGGGGGTTTGGTTGCCATTATGTCTGCAATAGTTTCTTCCACAGAGCTCTCGTCTCTAAAGGGGACTTAGTTCACAGCACCAGGGCTGAGGATAAGAGACTGTGCTGATACTGAGCTGAGGTCAAAGGACTAAGCTCACAGCACCAGGATTGAGGACAAAGACCTGAGCTCACAGCACCTGGCTGATGCACGAACTGTACTTTAGCTGTCTTCCCTCCAAATATCATCTGTGCTTGGTGAACTCCAGAGCTGTCAGAGGCTGAGACGCCACGGGCACCTTCGGCTGCCTGGGTCTTCCTCAGCTAGCTTTGACTCGTTGGGGTCATTTGAGATTCCATATGAATTCCCACATTTTTTCTGTTTCTCTGAACCATGCCATTAGAATCGCAGTAGGAAGCAGATTAAATCTGTAGTTTGCGTTGAATAGCATGGACACTTCTCTAAGTAACCAGAAACAACCTCAAGGGACCTACATAAAATGAATCAGAACATATAGTAAGGTTTAGATGGAAAGGACAGGAGGAATGGTTTGAACTAGGAGGTGCATGCAAGAAATGGTCAGAGACGGGAGGGATGGAAAGGGAGGGACATTTGGACCTAGATTCCCTGGGGGGAACAGGAGACGTGACTCAGAGATGGAGGAAGACGCTTCTCCTCCTCCGTAGAGACCACAGCTCGCATCCAGACACAGTGCTGTAGAGAATCACCACCCCGCCCAACACCTCCTCCACTGACGACAGACCATCACCCATCAGGACTTAAGGCATCTAAGCTCAAAGAAAAAAGGGTCCTCAAATGATTCTATCCCAATGTAGAAATGCTGGAAGTATAAGAAAGCAGGGAAACACAACACTTCCAGAAAACAACAATTATGCAACAAAGGACCAGAAGACAGTGGAATAGAAGAAAACTCAACCATTGATCTCAAAGAACTGTTGATAAGAATATTCAATGAAATGAAGGAGGCACTTACAAGCAACTACGTGAGCACAAAGAGTATACACATAAAGAAATAAAGGTATTCAATGAAAACAGATGAAAAGCTAAATGACTCCAAGTGCACGCAAATAAAGGGCTACATGCGTTCAAAGAGAATATAGCCAGACTGACAAAGGAGATGAAAGAAAATAAACAAATAGTTTTTTCCCTCAGCTCTTCAGCTCAAGGTGAACACTCTACACTTGAGCCACAGCACCACTTCTGGCTTTTTGTGCTTATGTGGTGCTGAGGAATCGAACCCAGGGCCTCATGCATGCACGGCAAGCACTCTACCACTGAGCCACCTTCCTAGCCCCAGTGAAGAAAGGAAGTGCCATCCTAAGACTTAATGTCAGTGGAGCTTGGGACCTGAGGGCTGGGCAGGGCTGGGACAGGTGGAGGGAAGACTGACACCCACCAAGGTTCACTACATTCATAAACTGATGCGTTGAATTGAAACTCTTTTGCACAACGGCCCGAAAAGAATAAAAATAAATCAAGAAAAGAATAAGAAAGAAGCAAAGCAGATGGCTTCCCCTGAGCTTCTCCGCAGGGAAGTCTCAGGAACCCCTAGCCCCGTAGAGCTCCGAGGAAGCGTGGCTGCTACTCATCCTGTGCAGCAAGAATTGCAGGGCCAAATCCATCAGACCGCATGACAGGGACAGATGCACTTATTCTGGCGGTGGGACTTCAGACTCAGCCAAGACAACATGGAAGTGCAAGTGTGTTCTGAGGCCTTTGTGCTGTCTGTCGAAAGATAAATGCTTTCATCTTTGCTCAGCATGAAGGTAAAAACTTCAGGACACACATGAAGAACATCAGGGGCACGGGTGAGGCCACGGAAGAGAAGGGGGCGGGGCGGGGACGGGAGAGGTGGCGCAGGGGTCTCACAGAGGAGGATCTCACCTGCTCTGAGGATCTGGCTGGCAGGGCTTTGGGGAGGAGTCCTCTGTAGGCTCAGGCGGTGGAAGCCCGCCCCACAGGGGGTTTCCACGCTTGAGCAGGAGTGTTCCAACCAGCCCTGCCCTATGCACCTTCTGTGGCGCTGTTCACTGCCTGGAAAATGCAGCCAATCGAGCGGCGGTGGTTGAGGTCTCTCTGCAGCACACCCAGCCCTCGATCTGTTTAAACGCTTCCACCTTAGACTTTCCTCTCTCCCTCCCACCGCCACCCACTCCCGAGGTGTTGGTTATTAATGTCACGGAGGACTGAGTGGCTTTTGTATTCTGCTGGTGAACTTTAAGGACAGTGTCTTCTGCTCTTCCCTATTAAACTTGTCAGTGGCAAAGAAAGAAAGTTTGACAAGCTAATAATCCTTCATAGAGCATCAATAGCAACTCTCAAAGGACTCTGTGTATGTATATGGATCCGTCTATGTGTGTGTTATTCATAGAATTAGAATTCATCTTTTTGGGGTGTTTCTGCTCTAAAGTGAACTGTCAAACCCTGAAGATGTCATACCCTTAGTTTCTGTGGAAACTAAGACTCTTTTGTATTCAACCAGGAGCTGATCGACTTTAATTATGTTCAAAATTAATTTTCTCCCTAGAAATATGATTTATTTCTTCATATATCAGGGTGTCAATATATATGATTGGAAAGGTATGGATTCAGTGAGTGTTGGCTTGAAGGAGAAGAGAAATAGAATCATGCTTGTATTGAAACCACACTGTGATCATAGGCAACATGTGGAGAAATTTCTAGGAAAGGTTTGCAGGGTTCTGTAGTGGTGACTTTCCTCTCTGATCAGGAAGCCTGCAGAACTTCGCACATTCGGAAGCAGCTGAAGTGGCTGAGGAAAGCTCAACACTAAGTGCCTGGTTATACTTACAAATCTATTTAATTGGACATTTTAAAATCTCTTTGTGTATGTGTATGTGCCGGTCCTGGGGCCTTAGGCCTGGCCACTGTCCCGGAGCTTTTGTGCTCAAGGCTGGCACTTTACAACTTGAGCTCCAGCTCCACTTCCAGTTTTCTGGCAGTTCATTGGAGTTTATAGTTTTGCAGACTTTCACGGCTTTGAGCTGTGACCCTCAGAGCTTAGCCTCCTGAGTAGCATTGCAGGTGTGAGGCTAAAACATTGGGACTTCTTGTGCCAATTATTGCTTTTCCTCTGTCCTGGCAGCAGTCAACATTTGGTTCTGGGGGTATTGTTTCTCC
>NW_012267274.1:1328136-1344964 GCF_000151885.1 Dipodomys ordii
GGGGGGTGGCTGGTTCTGGGGGTATTGTTTCTCCGTGGCGTGGCAGGGGGACTGGGTTCAAGTCCTCCGGCCTGAGGAGAAGCAACCCTGGGAGGAGAACAGACTCCGTCGATGTGAATGCCTGCCAGCACCCTCGGGCACCAGAGAACCAGGAAAACGGAAGCATCTGGAAGCGCACTGCAGGGAGGTACCAGAGGTACCCAGGGAAGAGCAACCATGGCTGCGGACACAGGAGGCTGACACTCCCCCCCCCCACTCACCCTGGAGTTCAGGCCTCCACAAAACTCAGCCTGTGACATTGCATTTGGTTGTTTGTGAAAGTAGCTATGAGTCTATCATCCAGACCAAAGCCTAGGCTCTTGACCTAAATTGTCTTCTACCCTGCCGTCTATCGACCCAAAGCTAACACTGTCTGCAGTCACATGCCATGTTTTTATTTTCCTGCTTATATATTTCATATTGTTCGCTTACAACTAAACTGATGACTTATAGTCATTTTAAATTTATAAAATGGAGTACTTCAATTCTTTATTTTAAATTTGTAAAAAACAGAATACTTACACGGGATCTTTTGGGGCTCAGTCGTTCACCAAGCATGACGTGTACCTTGGGTGCGTGGGTTTTAATTGTCTTGATGTCTCTGTTTACACCAGAGAAGACTGAGCTGTTCTCCCACATCATACTGGGTATATTAGTGCCTTTGCTTCTCGGATGTCAGTAATTTATTCACAGCATGCTTGTGCCCGGGTGGATGGATCTGTTTTCTACAGGTGGACATTTGGCTTCTTCCCATGTTTTCATGGGAAGTTAGCCTCCGCTTGCTCATGGGCCAGGGTGGCCTTAGGAGCCAGGGAGGAGGGAGGAGTGCTTGTGGCCTGGAGCCCAGGCCACACTGCGTCCCAAGGCACGCCCCCTCAGGACTCCCAACCACGCCTGATAGGAGACACTGGGAGCCCGGGCTCTGGGCAGCCTGGCGGGGTCCCCCGCTCTTCCGTGTGGACACAGTCCCCTGCACAGCTCCCAGGCTCCGCGGCCACCAGGAGGCTCAGACACAGGGAATCACAACACAAACACACAGCAACCCAGACACGGGAACTTGTGTAGGAATTTTTGATCAAGCTTTGGAGTAGGGTCTAGCATTGGAAGATGAACAAAATAGCTCATGTCCCCAGGAGAAGGATTTAGTAGAAATCCACCAGCTTTCTCGAAGTCTCTATGGAAACACAGTAGAGGAGGAGCAGCCTTTCCATTCCTCTGAGATCTGGGTCAGGTCCTGGAAGAGCCTGGCCTGCTTCTCCTCTTCAGCCTGCCCCAGAGACCCGGGAGCTCAGACAGCCAAGCGTTTGCCAAGTACTCGCAGCATCAAGGATTTGTCAGCTGACACCTAGTTTGTAAATCACCATTCACAGACCTAGGTAGACACATTCAAATATAAATGGGATCAATGTGTACATGGAGTGGGAACGGGTCAGGTGAAGTTGCTCCCGTCTTCCTGTGGAAGGTCTGACATTCTCCCCGGGGCTCCGTGTTTCCAGGGGGACCAGCACCCCTGAAGGATCAGCTCCGGGGAACATGACCTCCTGCACCTGGGGATGCCAGGATGCAGCGCTCAGCTCTTCTCCTCTGAGTGCAAATCTGATTTCCTTCCTTGCACTGCCAGCACAGAGCAGACCCATAACAGCCTACACATGAAATTAATTTGGCTTCATGCACAATTCGCAGAACTTGTGATTTAGACATGCTGCTTTGTGAGTCTCTGCACACATCACTTCATATTTTAGCCCCTGAAGGTCAGTGTTCATGTAATTTAACATCGTAACATAATCACATATTGATTAATGCAAAGAAAACAATCTTCTGAGCAGGTTCTCACTTCATCTTATATAGATGACCAAATGCACAGAATTGCTTGTGAGTCTTGCAGGAAATGGGTTTGCTGTGAGCCACTGGGAGAAATTAATATCATTCTTCTATTTTTTGCTTTGTTTTGTTTTTGGCTTTGGTTCTTTGTTCTTTGGCAGTACTGAGGTTTTGAACTGAGGGCCTGGCATAATGCTGCCACACCCCAGTGCTGTTTTTCATGCTTGTTCTTAGGATAGGGCCATGCTTCCTGCCTGGGCACGCAAGCCACAGGCCGCCAGCTTTTAGGCTTTCCTGCTGGAAGAATCTCTTAGGCTTTTCCCCTCGGCTGCTCGGACACCACTGCCGTTCATCAGCCTCCGTGTAGTCCGTAGTGACAGGTGCCCGTTGCTGCGGACCCGTGAACGTTTCCTCCTGGCCACCCTCAAACCTCGACCCTCCCAGCCTCCGCCTCCTGAGTAGACTGGGGCATGAGTCCCCAGCACCCCGTGCAGCAGGGGAACACGGATAACAAATGCTCTTCTATTGCAATGTCCAGGCATGGATAACAAATGCTCTTCTATTGCAATGTCCAGACATGGATAACAAATGCTCTTCTATTGCAATGTCCAGGCACGGATAACAAATGCTCTTCTATTGCAATGTCCAGGCACGGCAGCAGTTCCGGAACAGTAGGGGTGGTGGGAGTCCTTTCACAGTCCTGGGGGCTGGGATGGGCAGGGAGCCCGGAAAACTCCATCAAAGCCAGGCCCTTCGAATCCATTCCACGTTCTCCACGCCAGAGCCGGTGGGTGGGACACGGGGTGACTGCTTCAGAACTGACCCACATCAACTCCAGTAAACTGAGTCTGGCCGAACCCAAACCACGCCCATATCCACTGCTTGGTGACAAGGCAGCGCAGGCCAGATGGGGCTGTGCGCGGTGCCCCCAGAGCTGGCTCTCAGAGTCTCCTGCGGCCCCTGACCGGCAGCACGCAGGGCTGGGAGAAACCCAAAGCGTGGATGGGGGCAGAAGCGGCGAGGCCCTCTGACGGAGGCAGACAGAAGGCCACAGCCCTCCACCGCGTCCACACGTTGCAGTTTGGTGACGCCCCAGACAGCCCCGTCTGCTGGGAAGCTCAGAGCAGCGGGCTTGGCTGACAAGATTTGCAGTGCAATATACTCCCTCAGACACGACTGTGAGAACAGATTATATCTGTGTGCAAAGCCAGGATACAAATGGCTTCCGTGGTGGTCAGGCCAGATGGGGAGCTTCTAGAGGCTTCCGGGAGAATGCAAATCAATCGTTGAAAGTCGCTTGGAACTACACAGCTCAACAGGTTAAATTTGTCTTTTCACCAACTGCTGCACCAGAGTTCACCCCTCCCCGTCTACCTGTGCTCCACACGTGAACACGGGAGCGTGTGCGATGCTTCACTCTCCGTGTTTCCTGTGCATCTACTGAGAGAACACAGCTTTTTATTCCGCGTGGGACAGCCGTGGGGTCATCCACAGGGACCGGGCCCCCTCCCAGGGCTCCCGGCCTCCCAGCCTCCCTGCCTCCCCCGGCCTCCCTGCCTCCCTGCTGACATAGGAGCAGAAGGGCACCATCCCCCATCCCAGGGCTCCCGGCCTCCCTCCCTGCCTCCCCCGGCCTCCCTGCCTCCCCCGGCCTCCCTGCCTCCCCTGGCCTCCCTGCCTCCCTGCCTCCCCCGGCCTCCCTGCCTCCCTGCTGACATAGGAGCAGAAGGGCACCATCCCCCATCCCAGGGCTCCCGGCCTCCCTGCCTCCCTGCCTCCCTGCCTCCCTGCCTCCCCCCGGCCTCCCTGCCTCCCTGCTGACACAGGAGCAGAAGGGCACCATCCCCCATCCCAGGGCTCCCGGCCTCCCTGCCTCCCTGCCTCCCTGCCTCCCTGCCTCCCCCGGCCTCCCTGCCTCCCTGCTGACACAGGAGCAGAAGGGCGCCGTCCGCCCTCCACCAGGTGCTGCTCTCCAGGTTGTTCTGTACCAGCCGTCCCAGAGCCTTAATTAAGCATGGCCGTGAGAAAGCCAGGAGCGGTGGCTTGCGCCTGTAATCCCAGCCACTCTGGAGGGAGAAATGGGAGGACAGAAGTTGTAGGCCAGCGCCAGCAAATGCTTAGCAAAGAGCCTATCTCAAGAAACAGGTTCGAAGGCACGTCTATAACCCGCCTCTGTGGGAAGCGGAGGCAGGGTGCGGGTCTGGGTCATCCGGATAAAAGCGAGACCCCACCTGAAAATGAAGAGAAGCACCCAGGGCCTGGGAGGCGGCTCAAGCTGTAGAGCACTTGCTTAGCGAGGCTCTGAGTTCAACATCCTGCACTACCAAGAGAGAAAAAGGAAAGGAAAGGGAAGAAGCTGTACTCACAAACGGATGTGTGGAGTGGTGAGCCCTCTGTACAACTACATAAATAAGAAAGATATGGTTTTTAATAACAGATTTTTGAGGATTCTGGGGAAGACTGCTGGGGTGGGGGAGAGGGGCCGGCTGCAGGAAGCAGAACCCCGAGTCTCAGAAGATGAAGCAATTCTCGAAGTCCTTCCTTCCGGAACACAGGGCCTCCGAAGGCCCACACACGGCGTGGCCGTCCGGAAACGCGAGCTCTGAGGCGGCGTCTCTGCAGTGGGCATGGCGGGGACGTCCGACCCGCGTCAGAACCCCAGATTCTGTCTGCTGATGCCTACAACCAGCTCCTCTTGAGTGTGAGAATCCAACGGAGTGAGGAGGAAGAGGAGGGTGATAGATCACAGGACCTACTTGGTTGGCCTTGAAATCACCTGAGGAGCCTTAGCCACCCCCCCCGTCACTTCTCCACCTCCCCCCTACCCCGACTGACACTTGCTGCTGGGCGCTTAAACCAGCATGACCACCCAGAATTTTCCGGAGTCCCAGGAGCTAGCCCTAAACTTTGCAGGCTGCCTTCATGTCTCTGCCAGGCCTCCAAGCTTGCTCCTGTGGTTGACTCGATTTACCAGAAGTGCATCTTCCTCTCGCTGGCACACTTGCATGCATGTTTGGAGAGATTCCTCTCTGAACATCTTCCTTGTGTGATTTCCTCACACATGACTGCAGGCTGAGCTCCAGGGCCTCGGCCTGTTTTCCTTGTCGAGTTTGCTGGGAAGTCTGCATTCATTCCTGGCATAGCATTGAAGAACAGAAGGCTGGAGCCTCCTTCCAGCTTGGTCTTGAGATGAATATTTCAATTCCTGTCTAGAGACAGGTGAATTCCCTTCTATTTTTTTAACTCAAGAATTTGCCAGCGCGTCTGTGTCTGAGTCGGAGTCTCTTTCCGTGCGCTATCTTCACACAGACGGAAGGATCCGGGCCCCCGGCTTGCGTTTCGCTGTGTTTGTAGAGTGTTAGTCTGTTGACAGTCACAGAGGCTGCTTTGAGAGGCGTCCTCCATGAGCGAAGTGAACCCGGCCCACGGCGGGCCGGGCGGGACGTGCAAGGGGACACGGGATGCGGGCGTGGGGTGCATCCTCACCCGAAGATGCAGGAGCCTTGTTCTCTGGACTCCCGCCGAGGTCTGCTCAGCCAGCGGCGGCGGCGTGAGCCGAGCGACTTCCCCCTCTCCTGTCTGTCTGTCACGCTTTAGAGGCCCCTGCCTCAGAAGCCCCCCTGCGGGACACTCCTTCCTGGAGCTTCCCAGGAAAGTGGGGTTATCCAGCCAGATAAACACTAGACAGACACAGCAGCGGCGCTCCCCACGGTCAGAGTGGCTCCGGGGAGGTTCTTCTCACCAGGCCGCGGGGCCTCCGTCATTTCTGACTCTTGGTCCTTACCGGGTGTTTGGAGGAGGCTCCTGGGCCCGGCCTGTAGCTCCCAGAGTTGCTTTCTGGCAGGCTAGCAAGGGTCCCTCGTGACCTCTGTAGGGACACGGGGCTCAGTGCGTGACGCGTGCCCCGCGCCCAGCCCCGCCTCCTTCCCAGGCAGAAGCAGCCTCCTCCCATGCCTCTATTTTTATTTCAAGGATCTCTATTCTTTTCCTTTCTCTTTTTTCCCCTTTTGTGTCTCATGGTGGGGGAGGGGGAGGGTCAAACATTTTCAGCTAATTTTGTTAGGTTCAGTAGTTCACAGTTTTTAAAATATAATCTTATCATCTCTAAGAAGTTGCCTGAAGGGGTTACAGTTCGGCCTGTCAGTGTGTGAGTCCAGAGCACTTGACCACGCCACCCCTTCCCTCCATCTCTCTGCCTCTTCCACCCCGCCAGCCCCTCCAGTCTCCCGAGCTTTGTTTTCTGATGAGGTCTGAATGTGGCCTGGGTTTTCGGGATGCGGTTGCTGTGATAATCCTGTGGAAATGCGTGTATCGCCCTGTCTGTGTGTTTGTTCTAGCCGTTCTCGGGGGTGGAGCCGTGGACTCTGGTCTGCCCGTGTGCAGCCAGCCACGCTTCTCCTTCAAGCTATTTCCAGGTGAGGGCAGATGTGCGTGACTCCCAGCCGGACCTCGATTCCCATTTCCGCAGCCTTCGGAGGACGGCCCTGGACAGGCTGCCCTGGGTAGCACTCACCGGATGGCACTCTGCACACTCCTCCTGTTCCTCTCTACTCCAGTGTTAAGTACACCATCTTCCCCAACGTGGTATCCTCTGCCTCAGCCGCCCACCCTCCCTTATTCTCTGGCTGCTGGTAAAACCAAGATAGACACAGAGCTCATGCGAAGAGACTGGCACGGGTAAGCCTTGGTATGTAGGAGGATTTAGTTCAACGCCAGTTGGACACAAAGTTTGCGAGGGTCCATCTCAACCAACAGCTGGGTAAGATGGCCTGCACTGGCCATCCCAGCTATACGAGAGGTAAAATTAGGGGGATCACGATCTGGGCTGGCCAAGGCCAAAAGCAAGGCCCTGTCTCAGAAATAACTAGTGAAAAGGCCTGCTCACGCAGTGGAGCCCCTGGCCGGCACGCAGGGCAGTGACAACTTCGGGTTTCTTTAGTTGTTGTTGTGTGTCTTTTCTCAGTTGGCCAGAATTGACTGCCATCTAATTTAAAGCTGGCTGGCAGCTCTGTTTCCAGCAGGGTTCAGATCAGCATGGCCAGGGGACCCAGCACAGTAGCTCTTTTGGGTTTGGAGACTGGCATAAAAGCGTGTCAACGCCTGGCGTACCCTTGAGGTGATGTGTCATAGCATAGATGGCCAGGTCACAAGAGAGCAGGTTCTTCCCTTAGGAGGGGGGGGCATGGGGGGCAGGGCATGGGTTGCAAGGTAACTGGTTACCCCTATACACACACAACCACCCTGCCCCATGCCCCAGAGCTCTCCTACTATCTGGGAAGCCCTTCCTGGTATCTGGCCAGCCTATGAGGATTCTGAGCCTGAGGAGTCTCCACTCTGGGCAGTGTGACAGTCAGAAGGTGAAAACTCGGAGCCCTGCCTTAGAGAGGGATTATGGGATACGGGGTGAGGGGCCGCAGCGGGGTCAGAGCTGGGGGAGGAGGGGGGGCTGGGCAGCGCTGGGGCCGGCCCGTCTGTGCCTCACACTCAGCTGTGGAGGGCGTAGGTGTGGCCAGAGCAGGGGGCAGGAGCCCGTCCGGACTGGACGCAGGCTGAGCCGGGACCCTGGCCGGACGGGCTGGCGGTGGCAGTCTCTGTGCTCAGGGGGCCCAGCGCCCACCGGGAGGCCAGCATTCCTTCCCTCAGTCTCTCCTCTTCCGCAGCATGCTAAGGAGAACCTCGTCCATCTTTGAAAGAACAAACACAGAAAAAGGGGAAAGTTCAGCGCAAGTGAAATCATGTCCCCTCTGCTTCCCTCCACCACTGCCAACAGCAGGAAAGTCCGAGCTCCTCCGATACCGCGTAGCCAGCAGCCTCTGGAGTCAGGTACCTGACGCCCTGCTGTGCATCTGTGTTGACCTACCCAGTGTCCCATGAATAGAGAGAACCTGTGGTCACACTGTGTGCCCTGGGCAGGAGCTGGACCCATGATAGATGGAGCGAGCCTGCAGTCATACTGTGCGCCCTGGGCAGGAGCTGGACCCATGATAGATGGCGTGAGCCTGTGGTCACACTGTGCGCCCTGGCAGGAGCTGGACCCATGATACATGGAGCGAGCCTGTGATCACACTGTGTGCCCTGGGCAGGAGCTGGACCCATGATAGATGGAGCGAGCCTGTGGTCACACTCTGTGCCCTGGCAGGAGCTGGACCCATGATAGATGGAGAGAGCCTGTGGCCATACTGTGTACCCTGGCAGGAGCTGGACCCATGATAGATGGAGAGAGCCTGTGGTCACACTGTGTGCCCTGGGCAGGATCTGGACCCATGATACATGGAGCGAGCCTGCGGTCACAGTGTGCGCCCTGGGAGGAGCTGGACCCATGATAGATGGAGTGAGCCTGTGGTCACACTGTGCGCCCTGGGCAGGAGCTGGACCCATGATACATGGAGCGAGCCTGCGGTCACACTGTGCGCCCTGGGCAGGAGCTGGACCCATGATAGATGGAGAGAGCCTGTGGTCACACTGTGTGCCCTGGCAGGAGCTGGACCCATGATAGATGGAGAGAGCCTGTGGTCACACTGTGTGCCCTGGGCAGGATCTGGACCCATGATAGATGGAGCGAGCCTGCGGTCACACTGTGCGCCCTGGCAGGAGCTAGACCCATGATAGATGGAGCGAGCCTGCGGTCACACTGTGCGCCCTGGCAGGAGCTGGAACCATGATAGATGGAGAGAGCCTGTGGCCACACTGTGTGCCCTGGGCAGGAGCTGGACCCATGATACATGGAGCGAGCCTGTGGTCACACTGTGCGCCCTGGGCAGGAGCTGGACCCATGATAGATGGAGAGAGCCTGTGGTCACACTGTGCGCCCTAGGCAGGAGCTCCAGGTACTTCCAGTTCTGCTTGTGCTTCATGAAGTGTCAGCAAGTGCGTGGGCTCTAATAGCAATCCACCGCCTCGCAAGGTATCACATATCAGAATGCAGGTACGGTAATGATAGAATGGTCCCTGACCTAATTTGATTGAAGCCCCAGGGAATGTACAGAAACCTCACCAACAACCCTTCGAGGGTACAATAATTGCACCCTGATTTTAGTACCTCATAATTTAGTCACAGAATGATTTTTCAAAGCACAAGTGGAAGGAATGATTAAGGCTATTGTCACCATGCTGCTGAGCGCTCAGCGTTCTCATAGCTGGAATACAGCCTTTAAAACACGCTCTCTTAAAAATCCAGAATCAGTATACTTACCCGGATCTTTAGCAAAAGTACCATTAGGGGTTAATGATGGGGTAGCTCAGCCATATGCTTTCAAGATAACAATGACAAAATCTGGGCTTTAAAAATTGTCTTTAAACCTAACTCTTTGCAGACACTAGAAGAAAACCTAAGCGAGCAAGGCCTGATGGGTAATCAGTGCTGATCTCAGCTCTGCCTGGCGAGGGTCTCGGATTTGTGTCTTCAGCTGAGGATACTCCAGAGCCTGCTGTCCCGGGGTGGTGGAGCTCAGCCAAGGCAGCAGACACTGGCCAGGGCGGACGTGGGGCCGCTTTCCGTGAGCCCACAGGGTGCAGAGCCCTGGAAACCCCAGGCTACGCCGTGTGGAGTCATGTGATAGCGTCCCGTCACTGAAAGATAAACAACGCGAAGGAGGAAAGATTTGTGTAGAATCGCATGGCGTGCGCACTGGGCGCTGTGTTTCTCAGCTGCAGTGAGAGGGGCTATCTGGCTTCTAGAGGGGATGTGGCGGGGCATGGCTGTTTGCCTCAGGGGTGTTAGAAAGCTGAGAGAGACACAGAGAAGAAGAGAGGGGAGAAGAAAGGAGGGGAGGGGAGGAGAGGAGAAGAAGAGAGAGGAGAGGAGAGGAAAGGAGGGGAAGGAAAAGAGAGGAGAGCAGAGGAGAGGAGAGCAGAGGGGAGGGGAGGGGAGTTGAGAAGAGGAGAGGAAGGGAGGAAAGGAGAGGAGAGGAGAAGAGAGCAGAAGAGAGAAGAGGGGAGGAGAGCAGAGGAGAGGAGAAGGGAGGAGGGGAGAAGAGAGAGAAGGGGAGGGGAAGAGAGGAGAGGAGAGGGGAGGAAAGGAAGGGAGGGGAGGGAGAGGAGAGGAAAGGGGAGGGGAGGGGAAGAGAGACGAGGGGAGGGGAGGGGAAGAGAGGAGGGAGGGATGGGTACAGCGCACACCTTTCGAGGGCGCCTGCCCAATGACCTACTCTCTGCAGCCAGACCTCCTAATATCCCGATGCTGCCAGCCACCTAGCGATACGGGACCTATGGATAGAGGAATGCACGGTGAGGCAGACCCCTCAGGGTCCAATGACCACACACACCGGCTCTGACCATCCCCCACAGGGGAACAAGCCTCCAACACTACGCTTTGAGAGCGCTTCCATTCCACTCCATGGCATGCAGGACTGAAAACTGAAACAATCAAGCTGATGCTTGAGGTTCTTCCCAGTGTGGAAGCAGACTGCAACAAGACTGGGAGTTGTACAACATATAATTCATAGTGCCTAATGTCCAGCTGGCAGACTGCAACAAGACTGGGAGTTGTACAACATATAATTCATAGTGCCTAATGTCCAGCTGTCTTCATCATCAGCACCATCATCATCATCATCACCATCATCATCACCATCACCATCACCCATCACTGTCGTCATCATCATCATCATCATCATCATCATCATCATCATCATAATCAGCAGCAGCAGCCGCCGCTGCACCATGATCATCGTCACTGCAGCTACAGGAGGAAACGTGAGCCACACATCTATTGAATGAACAGATAATGAATGACTTTAAGTAGCCAGCGTACATACAGTAGGACTTAAAGGAAAATACAAACTCTATGTATAAACAGGTTAGAACTCAGAAAACACAGGCAATGTGAACAAATAACCTGGCAGATACTTGAGAGCTTGGAATGTTTAAAATTGAATTTAAAAAACTCAACTCTCTTGGTGGGTTTAACAGAAGATTGGAGACAGAAATAAAAAAGAATCAGCAGACTTGCAGGTAGATCAATAGAAATGATCCAATCTCAGGGGGGAAGGAAGAGAAGTTAAAAATGTGAAGCTGAGAGTTGCAGCCATGTTTAGGAACATCAAACAGACTGGCAGAGATGTTACTGAGTCACAGAATCAAAACTGAAGAATGGAGGAAAAATGATAGTCAAAAACTTTCCCCCAAAGTTTGTGAAAGATATTGATTCATAGATCCACAAAGTTCAGCCAGTGCTAAGCAGGATAGAGACGTGTGTGTGTGCGCGTGTGTGTGCACGTGTGTGTGTGCACGTGCGTGTGTATGTGCGCGCGTGTGTGTGTGTGCGTTTGTGTGCGCGTGTGTGTGTACGCGCGTGCGTGTGTGTGTCTGTGTGTGTGTGCGTGTGTGTGCGCCCTTCGCAGATGAAGTAAACAATCTGACCCCCTCCAGAGGAGCAGCATCCCGCTTCGGGAGAAGCTCCACGCATGCGCGCTAGGCACTTGTTACCAGGGTTCACCACGGCCAGGAGACAAGGGGATGCCATCTTCAAGATGCTGAATGAAACAAAGTGTCAAAACCAGGATTCCATACTCCGTTGAAATAGCCTCTTCAACACGAAGGTGAAAGAAATCTTCATTACATAAACAAAGAGCGCGGAACCTGTCAGAGCAGAGCGCTAACAAGGATGAAGGGAGACGGCGGCACTGACAGCGAGCGTCCTACACGGTAATTATTTGGATAAACACGATGCTTTAGAACAAATACTAACACCTTGTTATTAAAATATTAGAGTCTACAAACGTAATAAGCAGGTCACTGAGGGCAGAAAGGAGGGCAGGGATCTGAAGGCGGCTGTATGTGGGTTCCAGGCAAAGCCCACCCCAGAACAAGAAGCCAGCGGAAAGCAAGACAATGCGAGAGTGACAAAGACACGGAGGGGACGGAGAAGCTGACAGCTGTGAATTCAGGGTCCTGACGCCATGGCTCCCCTAAGCTGGTGGTGAGTAGACGCATTGCAGCACGCTGCTAGCTGTGTCGGAGAGCGTGGTGAGGACCTGGATTCTGCCCCACTCTCTTCCTTGCGGCTTCTCTGACTCGTTTGCAAGTGTGTTTGGCTAGAGGGCTTTGCATGTCCCTGCTGGGCCACGCAGGCCCCACACCGGCGCCCGGGCTCCGGCCCTCTCTGCGTGGGAGGCAGGTGGGCCGCGCGGGCCCCACACCGGCGCCCGGGCTCCGGCCCTCTCTGCGTGGGAGGCAGGTGCGTGCTCATCCCGGCTTTCTGCAGACGCTGAGGGCAGAGATGTCTGTGCCTCACACCGAGCTCCTCTGCCCAGCTATGTAGAATCCACAGCAGGGAACCACACGGACACCCGACTTTCTCCTCTTTGCACTTGACTTTGAAGATCCTGGGGTTATTTTCCTTCCCAGATGCTTCATTCTATGCCCTGTAGCCCAAACTGTATTATTTGAGTTTTCCACATCGTAACATAGTCAACATTAATATGAAGTGGCACCAAGGAATGCAGATTAGAATAAGGAAATTGTCTCATTTCTGGTGTTTTGTTCTTGTCTTAAAATTGAACAAATAGAATACTGAACGAATGCTGAATTCCTACGAGTGTAAATTATGGACTTGAGCCTTCCGTTGAGCTCTTCATTCATTCCTTGGCGGCTGCGCCGGGCTTCTGTGGCCTGGCAGAGTGCGGGACAAGCGAGGCAGGCCCTGTGAGGAGCATGTGCTCAGCGCCCAGCGCCCATCGCCCACACAGGCCACCTGCTGGAAGCCAGGTTCGCTTTCTCGGCTCCCACATGCCCGCACTGTCAGACTCAGACGTGGGCCATCAGAGGAGGCTGCCCCTCCTCACCGCACCTGCCCACCATGCCGTGACGGGATCTAACGGTGCACACTCTCCACACCTGCCTCTTCCCACACACCTCTGCAGAGATCATGGTGCTTCAGTGAACTGATGGTGTCCCTCCAAATGATGCACCCACATCTAAACCTGCGCACCTCCGAGTGTCGCCTAATTTTGAAATAGGGTTTATGCAGAGGCCATTAAGTTAGAGGCCTTGAGGCCATGCTGGATTTGAGGACAGCCCCAAATCTGAAGGTTAGCACCCTTTACAGAGGAAGACGACGCAAGACGTAGAAACAGAGGAAAGATGGCACAAACAGACAGAGCCAAGATCAGATAAGGAATGAAGATGAGGAGAGGATGTTCTTCCAGACTCTACAGAGGCATGCACCAGGTTCTCCTTTATAAAGGAGGAGACCCCACACAACCTGAAGGCCCAGACTTTGCTTGATTTTGGACAGATGTTTCTCAAGCTGTAGTGAATCCCACTGTGTTACTCAAGTGTGTGGTTCTTTCTTGGAGCCCCTCACCAGCTCCACGGTCCTGCAGAGGAAGCCCCGCCCCTTGGTGTGTGGTGGGAGATGCCCTCTGGGCAAGCAAGGTGCATGCTGGGCCTAGGTGCTCTTGGGCACCGTGTGGGACTACAGCCGTGTGATGGACACCACCCTGGGTGCTGCCCAGTGGAGTTAGGAGGAGGAGCTGCCTGGCCCACTGGCAGCTTGGGCCTGACCTCCGTCCTCCCAACCTGTACCTCCCAAGCCTCCGTCCTCCCAATATGTATCTCCTGAGTAGCTTGGATTACAGAAGTGAGCTGCCGTATCTTCTTCTGGACTAATTAAAATACCAAACGTGAGACCGCTTGAGCACATCATTCAAAAAGTGCGGCAACAATGCTTGATCGGAAATGTACTCATGTACATGTGCTCATGTAACTGTAACCCCTCTGTACAGTATTTTTACAATAAAAAACCTTTTAAAAAAACCCTGCACTTTCAAAGGCTCCCCATGCCCTCCTGTCCCCTCCCTTCCATGGAGTCAGGTTCAGCGATGGGTACATACAGTTTCCACCTAGCACCTGCAGACTGGTGAAGAGCAAACTCGCTGGGGAGCGACTCAACAGCCACAGCCATGCCCCGCGTTCACGTGTAGCCCAAGTGTACGGTGCGCCCCAGACCTGCTGCCAGTTCGGCTCAGTGATGGAGACCTGGAAACATGCCACTTGGAGGGGAGTGGGGGAGAGCACTCGGTACTGAGCATGCCCAGTGTGGAGCATCCACAGCCCCTCTGTCCTCCAGGTGTCGGAAGGCTGCAGAACAAGTGTGTTCACCTTTGCCATGGTTCCTGTGCTCTTAACCCCCAAAACAGACAACACTAATATCCACGCAAATAAATAACACCTGTGATATCCCATCAAAATACACAAGGGGTACTAAGTCTATACTGAAACATCTGTGATTGGCACACTCAAAATCCTGCCCTTCCTGGCTCTCACACATGGACATGTCCTGTGTGGGCAGGTGGCCTTCAGGGCCCCTTCTAGCACGTGGATGTTGGGTTGTGCTCTTCCTAGGCTCAAGTTTTGGCAGGAGAGGTACACCGAGTGCGAGATGCATAGAGAGGATGCACTGATGGATCTTTAGTCTCCATCTTGATGGAGAATTCCTGGTGAAGCCCCAGGTAATCTGAGGATGTGGACTCTCCTCTGTTTACCACGATCTCTCTTTCTGGCACTGGCCCCTCCTGGCCAGGAGGCTGACAGGTCATCCTGGAGATGTTGATCTGAAGTACCATGTCCCCTTTGTCTCTGGCAGGTGAAATCGACTTCGTAGCAGCTGCTATCGACTGCCCAGGTATTTGTCTCTATCTAGATGACAGAAATCTTTACCCTTCTGGGTAAGCGTTGACTAGAGCCGTCTGCTTTGTGAGACACCCAAAGCAGGGCTGCATTAATCACACACTATTTCTACAGGCTGGAACTTCAGCACCACTCCGTTTCCACTGCACTTGATGATGTCTGATGTACTGGGGTTTCTTTCCCTCCTTGTGGAATTTTTTTTCTTGGTCAGCCATGGAGCTTGAACACTAGGTCTGGGCACTGTCCCTCAGCTCTTCAGCTCAAGGCTAGCGCTCTACCATTTGAGCCAAAGTGTCACTTCCAGTTTTCTGATTTTTTGTTAAATTGGAGATAAGAGTTTCACAAACTTTCCTGCCCGGGCTGGCTTTGAACCATGATCTTCAGATCTCAGCCTCCTGAGTAGCTAGGATGACAGGCGAGAGCCACCAGTGCCCAGCTTTGAGGAGTTTTTGACTGGTTTTGTTCCCTACAAATTTCTCTCTAGGAAGATTTCACTAGGAAGACATCATCCTAGGAGTTTCTTCCAAATTGGCCATGTTTTAAAGAAAATGTGGCTGAGTCTCTGCAGCCAAGTAAGCAGTGGTCTTGGCAATCACCCTAGACCACAGAATAATGAGCTGGCTTTGGGCCAGTGGCCAAGAAACTTGGAGACACTTTGCAGGCCATTGTAAACCAGTGGAGTCACATAAAGTAGTCACCAGAAGACGGGTGGCGGTGGGTATTAGTCTTCCAAATGTGTGTAGAATCTATGGCCCGGTCTCTGATTGGCACCGGTAGAATGCTATGTCTTCTGAAGGCACCAGCAGGCAAGAGCTGGGGACACTGGGGTTAATACAGCCCACAAACTTCTCTTCCACTACAGCCCCATCTGGAAAGTTCAAAACCCAGCCATTTCCCAGGTATCTCTCTGGCTGACGGTGCTTTGTTTGCATTGTAGATGGGGCTTTTGTGGCCACATCAGGTTGTTTACAAATGTTTTTAATTAAAGCGGAGAGACACTGGGACTCTGGTCTTTGGATAAACAGCTTGCCACTTAGAAGGATGGTCCCCAAATGTCTGGCAGGACCAGAGCTATTTTGCTAAATGTTGTGCTGATCAGAGCATGGAGGAGGTGAGGCAGAGGGAAAAGGAGGGATGGGGGGGAGGGGGGAGGGGAGAGAGGCCCAGCCTGCTCTGAGCTCGCTGTGCCCCGCCCTCACGAAGGCTGCCCTGAGCATCCTTCCCCACAGTGAGCTGAGCACACACTGGCAAGGCCCAGCCTTGAAGCACACGGCGGCCTGTGCATGGCTCCCGGGCTGGCCGGAGTGCAGGCGAGGGGGGGCTGGGCCAGGCAGGCCAGGCCAGGCAGGGCCAGCCGTCTCTGTCTGGTACACAGCTCGCTCTGGTTTTGTCTGGTCCAGATACCAGCCTATGACAGGCAACTTGTGGGCACAGCCTCATGCACAGGCTCGATGAAGACATTGAGCTCCCTCAGCTGGGCCAAGGCTGTGGGCAAGTGGGTCCGAGTCCATCCTGGACTCCATCTTTCTCTTGGAAGCAGGCTTGCCCATGAGGAGACCTTTATCCGCCAGCCCGGTGACCTGGCATTCGGTCAGGTCTCCGTGCTGCATGCATGAGCTAGTGAGTGATTAACGAGATGAGAGATCACTTCCATTTGGCTCCAGAGTCCGGAAATTGTCTTTGGGATAGACTGACTTTTGGCTCCTATTGAAGTTGGCTCTGCTCTCTGGTCTGGAGAGGAAGCCAGGCCCCCCAGGAGCAGGGACAGAGGGCAGTAGCAGAAGCCACACAGGCTGAGCCCGCCCAGCCGTCTCTACACGTGTGCTCCTGCCATTGCTGGGGCCCCAGCAAACCCATCTCCCCTCCTAGCAGCTCCAGTGCAGCCTCTGACACTGAGATACATCCTGGAAGCCAGCTAGAACGCAGAGATCTGCCGTCTGCAGCAGGTATATCCTGGGATCTCTGGTGCCAGACTCAGGAGCTCCGCCATGCTTCGGTGGGACCTCTGCTCCCCAGTGGGCCCTCGCATGGCTTTGGCGAGGGCAGACAGCAGGGGACAAGCAGATGAAGCGCAGGGAGCCCTTCTCCCTCACCTCTGCATTCTCCATCTCGGGTTTTGTGAGGCTGTGGGGGTATCAGGTGCTTGGTTTTGATTTTAAACACAACCCATGCACCAGGCAATTAGAAAAATGCGAGGCAAAGCCTTCTGCTTATGAGAAGCCCTTCCCCCAGGGGCCTAGGCCTTGCTGTTTATGCTACACCTGTATGCACTCGCACACACATGTGTGCATGTGCACACACGCACACACACACACACACACACACACACACACACACA
>NW_012267274.1:1345014-1349213 GCF_000151885.1 Dipodomys ordii
CACACACACACACACACACACACACACACACACACTGTAGACAACTAGACACAGGACTTGTCCTAAGAAGGAAAGAGGAGCAATCCTGGGACAGGAGAGTAAGGGGTGCCGTGGGTGGGTGGGGGGCAGGAGAGGAAGATGGAGGAGGAGCTGTGACCAGAGCGTGGGCGGAGCCTGGGTGCCTGTGACAGTGGCAGATGTGGGCTGGCGGGGCCGGAGGGGATCTTCCACCCGTAATGGGCAGGGGGCTCCGGGCTCCAGGCCCGAGCATGGGGCACCCAGGGAAACCTGCGGCCAGAGGAGGCAGAGGTGCTTATCTCCACTGCCAGGATCACCAGAGAACTCTGGGAGCCCGGGCTCTGCCCCTCCGGAGCTGTGGAGACTCACCGGAGTTTCCTTGCACAGGCTATCCTGGGGCCTGGAAGCTTCTGCTCACAGCAGCCCCCAGGGGCTGCCAGCCTGCTGGGGGAGATCATGGACGGGGCCCCTGGGTCCCCAGCGGGGAAGGCTGCCAGGCCCCAACGGGAGTCAGCTGTGTGCCCGGTTAGAAGGGTGTGGAGTGAGGCTGAGTGGCCACACCGTGTTACCCTGATGTCCAGAGGGTTCTGGGCTGAGCGCACCTGCTTGGCGGCCTTGTGCTGCGGCTCTGAGCTCCACCCAGGCTGCCTGGGCCTCCGGGCCACAGAGCAGGAAGTCAGCCACCGTCCCTGGCTGTGGTGAGATCAGCCCCCGGTGGGCACCTCAGGAGCAGGCCCACAGGATCCCACGGTTTCTATAGTAACTGGAGTGTTTGGGAGGAAGGATAAAAGGGCAGAAGGAGGCACAGGCCAGAAAGCCTGCAGGCCACCCCTGCCCGGCCGGCCACCCTCCACCTAGCCCACCGGAGGCCCTGCTGGCCCCGCGCTGCAGCCCCTGGGAGAAGTCCAAGGCCAGGGGACAGCCCCACCCCCAGCTGCTCTCTGAGTGCCAGGGCATCCGACTAGCGAGGCCTGGCTGGCTCGTGTGGTTTTGACAAGGATCCTGCTGAAAATGAACTAGAGGGGTGGAAGGAGCCGGAAGGAGGCTGGAGGTGGTGAGATCCAGTCCTGGAAACTCTGCGAGGAGTCTCAGGCTGCCCCAGGCGAGCCCCGAGCACCTGCCCCGGGAGGTGGGGCTGGCTGGCGTCAGGTGCGTGGACTTGGGGCCCTCTGTGCACCTCCCCCAAACACAGCGCTGTCCCCTCCCAAGTGTTCCGCACAGACTCCCCAGACCTGACTCCTCTACCAGCCCCTCTCAGCTGCCCGGGGGTCCCGGCCTCCTCTAATTCATCTGCCCCAAAGTACAGACAGTGAAATCGTCCCCAGTGTCGTCTGCCCACTACGGTGCACAAAGGCCACACTCATTTGGCTTTGGCAAAGAACAGACACCATCACAGCCTAGGAGGAGAGCCTTGGTTATTAGAGACCCTCCTCTTCCCAACGCGTCTCCTCAGCGAGGGCTTGGAACAGCATGACACCTGCACTTCCTGCCCCTGCTGCTCTTGGCTGTGGTGATGAGGCTCAAACCCTCACCCATAGATGACTGCCCAGAAATCAAGCCATTCACCCTCACCACAGAAGCTGGTGCTCTCCACGATCACAGCCCAGTCATGAAGCAGCCAAAAGCTGGTGACCTGGGCCTGGCCACTATGACCCCAGGGGTGAGAGAGCTCCTCCCTGCCCAGAGAAGCCCTGCATCTGAGTGTCCACCTCACCCGCCCGCCCCACCCCCACGAATGCTAGCCACAAAGGGCACAGGATGCTTTGCTGTCTTGTTTACTTTTTGTTCTTTCCCCCTGTGCTGGGGTTTGAACTCAGCTTGCTTACTTGGCTGGCCCTCTGGCCCTTAAGCCTGATCCAGCCTGGATTTCTGTTGTCATTTTGGAGAGGAATCTAGCGGGCTTTTCTGCTCAGGTTGTCTTCAAACTACAATCATCTAGACCTCAGCCTCCGGAGGGGTGAGGATTATGGGCACGAGCGAGTGGTCCTGGCTTGGAGTACATTTGATATCAACATAAAGTGCAGCACACCCAGGAAAACTGGCTCGTGAGTTAGAGGCCTCTCACACCATCCCTCACTGCACCCCGCCTCTGCTGGGGGAGAGAGGGGGGAGCCTCCACCCCCCCACTCTGCCAGGGAGGGAGGGGGGAGCCTCCACCCCCCCACTCTGCCAGGGAGGGAGGGGGGAGCCTCCACCCCCCCACTCTGCCAGGGAGGGAGGGGGGAGCCTCCACCCCGCCTCTGCCAGGGAGGGAGGGGGGAGCCTCCACCCCGCCTCTGCCAGGGAGGGGGGAGCCTCCACCCCCCCCTCTGCGGGGGGGGGAAGGGGGGAGGGAGAGGAGAGCCTCCACCTCCCTGCCAGGGAGGGGGGGAGCCTCCACCCCGCCTCTGCTGGGGAGGGGGGAGCCTCCACCCCCCCCTCTACCGGGGAGGGAGGGGGAGCCTCCACCCCGCCGCTGCCAGGGAGGGAGGGGGAGCCTCCACCCCCCCCTCTGCAGGGGAGGGAGGGGGGAGCCTCCACCCCGCCTCTTCGGGGGGGGGAAGAGGGGAGGGAGAGGAGAGCCTCCACCCCACCCCTGCCAGGGAGGGAGGGGGGAGCCTCCACCCCCCCACTCTGCCAGGGAGGGAGGGGGGAGCCTCCACCCCGCCTCTGCCAGGGAGGGGGGAAGAGGGGAGGGAGAGGAGAGCCTCCACCCCTCCCTGCCAGGGAGGGAGGGGGGAGCCTCCACTTTGCAAACACCCTGCCATAATATTTTTTATTGAGCGATCTTGAGCTTCCCCAAGTATCATGGGTCTGAAGACAGCTGAAAAGCAATGCCAGGAAGGACTGAAATAATAAATTGATTTTTTTATCCTTCTCGATTCCATCCGCTATAGATCATATTTTCTCTAGGCATCCTGTAAATGACGAAATATGATCGCCCTCCTTTCCCCATGGGTTTGACGACAGCCCGCCTGTCAAGGAGCGCAGGATGGATCCCTATTAGAGATCCACCTCCCAGCTCTTCCGCCCCTCTGCTGGCCTGCCGGGGCCCAGCAACGCAGGCTGACCCTCCCCAATGCATCACTGTCCAGGAGGGATGGGGTGGAGGGATGCCAGGGGCCAGCTGGCCGACGTGTCTGGTGCAGACACATGGTATGAAGTAGATGCGCTCCCCGGGGAGAGCAGAGCCCGGACTCCAAGACTGCGAGGGGATGAGCACAGGGCAGAGCTCGCGCTCGCTTCCGGTGCTGTCCGGGCAATCGCGGCTCTCCGCACTGTGGAGTGAGGGCGTGCGGCGCTGGCGGAAGGCCTCTCCACAGCGCTCCCGTGCAGGTGTACACGCAGAGGCAGGAGGAGGCCAGGGCCCGCGGGCTCTCCGGAGAATGAAGGCTCCCTGTGCTTTGTCACTGCTATTCACTCAGTCTTCTCGAAGAGTATTTTTTTAAATCTATTTATCAAATGCTAGGCCCAGAGATGAGATGTGCTATGAAAGGTTTGGGGATAATGGCATGGAGCGAGATGGGTGCTGGGCTTCTGTCTGCGAGCGGGCTTCTGGGCTGGCCTTGGCCAACAGGTGTGGACAGAAATCCAACACGATGCGAGGCACTTCCTACCTGTATACTCTTGGCACCGGATGGTCCCCACGTCAGGAGAAATGAGACTTTCGGGGAGAAGGGGGCGGGAGCTGCCTGTGGGGACGCTCCAGAGCTCCTGAGTTCCCGTCCTCCATGCCATGGCCTCCTGGAGGGAAGGTGAGGACACGAAGAAGGCAAATCAAAGCGTGGCTTCTGCGCTCAAATACTGCGAGCAAGTTCGGCAGGCATCCTGAGCTGCTGCCACTTCCCGAGGACAGTAGAAGACTCTGCCCTCCTGGTGAGCTGACCAGTAGGAATCTTCTCAAGAGAGATGGAGGGGGTGGCAAAGACCCCAGGGAAGCTGCAGAGTCCCCAGGAGGTGCGCAGGCCAGGCCAGAGGCTGGGAGGTTCTCTCTGAGGAAGCTCTACTCCTGTAGACGAGGAGCTCAATGGCAGGTGTGGGAGAGGAGTGGTCCGGGAGGGAAGCCCAGCGCCCTGCAGAGGCGGCGTGGGCAGCGGCATGGGCAGCGGCGTGGGCAGTGGCATGGGCAGTGGCGTGGGCAGCGGCGTGGGCAGCGGCATGGGCAGCAGTGTGGGCAGTGGCGTGGGCAGTGGCATGGGCAG